>NC_028637.1:15421952-15494435 GCF_001406875.1 Solanum pennellii | reverse complement strand
ATATACTTGTATAATTTAAGAATTTATTTTCTTATATAAACTCCCGTCACTACTTCTTCGTGGTCGGTCAATGAGACATACTGAGTACACGTGGTTTCGTACTCATACTACATTTGTTGCACTCTTTGTGGTGCAGATTCGATTCCAAGTAGGAGCACATCTCGAGGAGCAGTTTGAGTCCGAGTTTGGAGTGTCTTGGAGTTGTGGTGAGCTGCTTGGCTGTTCCGTGGCCCACACCTCCCTCTATCTTTTACTTATTCTGTTATTCAGTATTCAGACAGGATATCCCTTATGTTAGATTTGTCTTTTTAGTTTCAGACTTGCATCGTATTTTAGAAGCTCTTGTACTTATGACACCAATTCTTGGGGAGTAATTTTATTCAGTTTTCCGCATTCGTACTTATAAAGAACTCAGTGTTGGAGATTTTGCAATTTGTTGTTTTTTTTCACTTATTAGTTAGTTAAGTTTGTTAAAATATGTTGGTTGGCTTACCTATTGGTTGGGAACATAGGTTCCATCACGACTCGTGATTTTGGGTCGTGACAAAAAACAACTTCATAAAACAACACTTCTTATAGTATTTCAATTGGTACATACTCGTATAGGAGACTTACGAGATTCTTCTTTGAAGAAGCATATCTTTAGCTATCATGATTTGTGTTGTTGGTCTTTGGAAATCTTCACAAAATGGATGAATTCCCTTTCTCCAGAGTCAAATATTCACCAACGATTCAGAAGATTTTCTTACCTTACATCGATAACCCTACCCAAAAACAAAATCAATTTTTTTCTACATCTATTATGGTGTACATCGAGGGTTAGAGTTAAGGACGTTACCAGTCTAATGGGCTATATTACCTACTGGTGGAACTCACACAAAAGTTATTAGAAAATTTGCACAACTAAGAAAGAATACGACTTGTATCTACTCATTAAAATCGTACTTTTCGACTATTGTATTATTTAAAGGATGATTAAACAGTATCAAGTTTTAATGACCCAAAATCACAAGTTGTGATGAAAAGCAGAATATGACTATATGAGGTAGTGCAACCTCCTCTCATTTCACCAGTAAATGTAAACCCCTATATTTGTTTTGAAAAATTAGCTTATTTTTAGCGATTACGTATTTTATTACTCATTACATGAATTTGTTTCTTAGAATATAAAGTATCATCACAATTAGTCAACACAAATAACCATGGTACACACGTGTAAACTATTGTTGTTAAGCCTTATATTTACTACTTCACATCCTACTTTGATGCTATTGGATTATTTCAAGGGATAATGCATAAGTACTAGATTTTCATGATCCAAAATATAAGGCTATGATGAAAAACAAGGATATGGCTATATAAGGCATTGCAATCTCTTGTCATTTCTCTAGCAGCTCTAAACACCTTCTTTTTTTTTTTTTTGCAAAATGAACTTACATATTTTATGATTAATTTTTTATTACTCATTATGCGGATGTGTTTCATAAATTATAATGTATCAATAAAATGAATCTACACAAATTTATATGGGACACACATGTAAAACACCTGCCCAACACTAGCGGTTAAAAAACAAACAAAAAAAAGAGATATAGGTAATATTTTTGCAGAAAAAAAACATTTACGACTTTTGTAACAAAATTTATTCTGATATAAAATAATGTCATGCCCCGAGCATACACCCCGGATGTGGCTGGCACATGAGAACCATGACTGATCCATAAGCGAACCCTTGACCTATCTTACTAATTAGTGGAAGACATACTCAATGAAAATGAGACTATAATTGCAAAATTAAACTTAAAATGTCTCACTTGTAAATTACTCAATTAATACCTAGAAATACTTAATAAAACATAATTAACTGTCTCAAGGTTTTGGAACATCAACAAGGAAAGCAACAAAAAACTCCTCAACCTCTAGCAATATATGAAATCTTAATTACTAGTATAGATATCGGGAAAGTACCCCTGACAACTCAGCAGGACAGGAAATATAAGTGTTAAGCCCTCCAGAAAGAAATGAGGCTCACCACAAGCTAGATGGAACACAGGTGATATTAATAAAGAGCCTATTGATGACCTGAACAGCTTTATCTGCAACATAAAACAGGACGTTGAGGGAATTGAAAGCATAGATAACTCAACTAATAAGACTGGAAGATAATCTGTCCTCAACTCAACTCCAATATAAAAGGAACAAGGATATGTGCAATGCTTAGAACATTATAAAACAAGAGATACAAAGACAATGATGTATGAAAATACAATAAGATACTTCTTACTCTTATTTTGGGAGATTTTTTAACCGACAAGCTTTACTATGAGCTATGCGATGATACAACATCTTACCCACTCTTCTAGAACTATCCTATACATTGTCGAGGTACAAAACAACTCAACTAAGTGAATCTACTAACCTATGCTTAATATCAATAAGGAATCGTATAGAAAGTACGATTCTTTACTCATGTTGGCTACATGATTTATGAGGAATGCGAGTTGTCCAAACTCGTTTCCATATCGGTGCTCAATACTACTCCCAATAATATATATACTCATGATCAAATTTATAAAACATAACTCTTTCTTAATTTGAGGTAATTACCCAAAACATCATCTTAAAAGAGGTAATACTCTAAAACATCTTTGAACTCATAAAATCATTTAGAAATCAATGTTTCTCTCTTTTAAATGTAAAGGTGTTACATTGGGGAATACTTGCACGGTGGCGGAGTGCCATCCCACCCACATACCTAGAAATCTAATGATTTTTTCTTCTCCATTTCGGGTTTTAACTCATCTGGAGTTCAGTTATTTCTTCTAAACTCTTTTTAATTCAATAACACAACACAAATTCATCGATATCTCGTACAATATCCTCAATATTTATAACATGCTAAAAATGAATACTGAATATACTGATAAATGGTCAATGCAGATAGTCTGACTGATCTGTGGGAGCTACTAATAGCCGATGATAAAATCACATGAGCTAAATGTGGAGTCCGATGTATATGCCCATCGAGATGACCCAATATACCCTTTCAAAGGTATAAAAAAGCATGCTGACATGATCACTAAACAGATTGACCAAAGAGGGGACTTACATCCTACTTGGCTAGTAGTTCTGGGACTAATTGGGTATGTTGAACCATACCCAAAGAGGGGACTTACATCCCAATGAATTCTGTAAATTAACTGATTATGTCTGAGTTTATTTAAATACTGGATAGCTCGAAATTGAACCTGCAAACTGAGAATGCAACATCTAATTTGATAATGATGCTTTAAAATTAAGGCATGTATAACTGAATAACTGAAATATCTAACCTAACATGTGTAATTCAAGGACTAAAGAAATACAAAGCTAGGGTTCTGAAATTCATGCTATAATCTGAGTAATAACATAATAATCTAATTTGGAACATGTATTTAATAGGTTCATGAAGTTCTATCAACGTTTTAGAAACCTTAGGTTTAATCATGACAAGAGAATCAAGAATCTGACTGAAAACTAGGGACCCAATGGGTGAAAAGAACACATTAGTGAAATCTCACATACCTGTAATGAAATTCACGGAAAAATACTTAAGTTTCGAGGCAGGAACTGCAAGAGCTTGTGGCATTCTTGAACTAAGGTTTTTGAGCATTTTCTCCTCTCTTTCTTCTAATTTTCTAGGTTTTGATTTAATGATTTTACTTTGATATGTTTTAATTATTTTTCTAGGCTTAAACTGACTAAAATCTGATGATTTAGGGTCAAAACGACGTAAATTACGATTTAAAAATAGCGGGAAAGGTCAAAAAGACCTATCGTAAAATTACTGTCGGCCCAAACGATGGCCAGGACTAACGGCCCGTCGTCTGCCCGACGCCCCGTCGCTAGGTCCGTGGTTAGGGCCTTTTCGACAGGCCTTTACTAAAATGGGCATAACCTTTTACGCAGAGGTCTTATTTTAGCAAGTTCGGTGGCTATGGAAAGTTAATTGAATTATCTATCTTTGGGTAGTTAATGGTAAACCTAATTCATTTTTGTGCTAAAATTTATGACCATTTGAAGTTGACTGAACTATATTTACCCTTAACTGTCTGCAAATTTCCACCTACGGACCGTGATGGTCATCCGTAGATCTTGTCTGAGAGTGGGTGAATGGGGGTCTCGATCAACGGTCACGGACTATGGACAGTCGTCTGACCTATGGACCGTCGGTCCATCCGTTGATCAAGACTTACACAATTTTTCCCGGCTGAATTTTGGAAGTTTCTGATCCCATTGACGGTTGTGCGGGACGGACCATCGATGCCACCGTTTGTTGCACCTGCAAATTTTTCTGAAAAAACTGATTTTTGGTCTATTTTGGCTATGGGGTGTTACAAAACCTATCTATTCATCGGGTAGTCTGGCGCAAGAAAGTAGCAAGGCTCCAGCCTGCGCCAAGTGTGGTTATAACTACTCCAACGTTTATCATGAGGGTACCGCTAGTTGTTTCAAGCGTGGTCAGACCAGGCATTTTATGAGAGAGTGTCAAAATAATAAGCATGGACATGGTACTAGGGAATAGAGCCCAATTTTCTTTAGTTTCTCATCCAAATAGGGCTTCACCTGGATGAAATACTACTGGCACTCTCAGAGGAACAAACCACCTTGTATGCCCTCAATATTCGCCAAGAGAAAGAGCATAAACATATCTAATCACTGGTATGATTCAAGTCGTTGAATTTACTGTTTATGCTTTGCTAAACCCTGGAGCAAGTTTATCTTTTATAACTCCATACGTTGCTATGAACTTTGATTTTACTCCTGAACAACTTAGTGAACCATTCACTGTTTCTACACCTATTGGTGTGTCCATTCTAGTAGATAGAGTTTATTGATATTGTCCTGTTTCCATCAATCACAAGAGTACCATGTCTAATTTAATTGATTTAGACATGGTAGACTTTGATGTAATTCTTGGTATGGACTGGATTCATGCATGTTATGCCTCATTTTATTGTAGAACTTGAGATGTCAAGTTTGAGTTTTCAAATGAGCCAGTTTTTTATTGGAAAAACAATTAAGTAGTGCCTAAGGGTCATTTCATTTTGTAGCATAAGATAAAGAAGTTATTTTCCAAGGGGTATATCTACACTTTGTTTCATTTAATTACTCAAGTGTGGAGATACCTCTTATTCAGATAGTTTCAGTAGTAAAAAGAGTTTCCAGAACTCTTTCCAGATCATCTTCCCAGAGTCTTTCCAGATAAATTTTGGTATAGATATTCTTTCAGATACTCATCCTATTCTATTCTACCATATAGAATGACACCAGCAGAGTTGAAAGAGTTGAAAGAACAGTTGAAATATCTGTTAGATAAGGGGTTCATCCGACCAAGTGTCTCACCTTGGGGAGCTCCAATCTTATTTGTAAGAAAGAATGATGGTTCTCTTAGGATGTGCATAAATTATCGCCAATTGAACATGGTTAGTATTAAGAATAAGTATCCTATTCAAAGTATTGATGATCATTTCGATCAGCTTTAGGGTATTTCCTGTTCTCAAAAATTGACCTCAGATCAGGATACCATCAGTTAAAAGTTAAGGAATGTAACATTACAAAGATAACTTCGGGAACAAGATATGGCATTATCATTTCTTGGTCATGTTCTTTTAGTTTAACAATACGCCTACAACATTCATGGATCTTTTGAATAAAGTCTTCAAACCTTATTTATATACATTTGTTATCGTCTGAGTTGATGACATAGTAATCAATTAAAGGAATGAGGACGATCACGCTAGTTACCTCAAGATACTTGTTAAAACTTTGAGAGATAAGAAGTTGTATGCTAAATTCTAAAAATGTGAGCTGTGGATTAATTCTATGGCATTCTTGGGCCACGAAGTTTCCGCTGATGGGATTAGAGTTGACGCCCAAAAGATAGAATCAGTTCATAGTTGGCCTAGACCTACGTCTCCAACTGATATTTGAAGTTTCTTGGGTTTGGTTAGATACTGAACAAGGTTTGTTGAGGGATTTTTGTCTATTTAATCTCCTTTCACCACGTTGACTTATAAGACAGTTATGTTTCAATGGTCTGAAGCTTGGGAGAAAAGCTTTCCGGAATTGAAAAAGATGTTGACTATTACCCCTGTTTTGACCTTACCGGAAGGTACTCAACCTTTTGTTGTGTATTGTGATGCATATAGAGTTGGTTTGGGATGTGTTCTAATGTAGAATGGAAAGGTTGTTGCATATTCTTCCAGGTAGTTGAAAGTGCAGGAGAAGAATTACTCAACCCATGACTTAGAGTTGACAATGTAGTTTTTGCCTTCAAAATATGATGTCACAATTTCTATGGTGTTCAAGTTGATATATTCAGTGATCACAAAATCCTACAATATGTATTCAATTAGAAAGAGCTTAATCTAAGAGAAAAGGAGATGGATAGAATTGCTCAAGGGTTATGACATGAGAATTCTTTACCACCCAGGTAAGGCTAATGTGGTTGTTGATGTCTTAAGCAGGTTGTCTATGGGTAGTACCTCCCATCTTGAAGAAGATAATAAAGAACTAGCAAAAGATGTGCATAGACTTGCACTCTTAGGAGTCCGACATATGGATTCCACGGAAGGAGAAATAGTGATGACGAATGAGGATGAATCATCATTAGTGTCATAGGTGAAAGAGAAGCAAGACCAGGATCCCATTTTGCTACTTGAAGGCAAATGTTCATAATCAAAGAGTACTAATTTTTGAACATGGGGGATATGGTGTGTTAAAGTAACAAGGTAGCTTGTGTGTGACTAGGGTTTATGGTCTCTAAGAGAGGATACTGGATGAGGCTCATAACTCTAGGTATTCCATTCATCTGGGTTCCACAAAGATGTACGCTATTTGAAAGAGGTATATTGGCGGGTAGGCATGAAGAATTATATTGCCGAGTTTGTTGCCAAGTGGCAAATTGCCAACAAGTGAAAGTAGATAACCAAATGACTAGAGGTTTGTCTCTAACTATAGAACATCCGGAATGGAAGTGGGAGATGATTAATATGGACTTTATCAATGGACTTCCATGATTTCGCAGGCAACATGATTCTATTTGGGTAATTATGGATAGAATAAGAAAGTCAGCCTACTTTTTTCCGGTAAAGACAACCTATTCAGTTGAGGATTACGATAAGTTGTACATTCAAGAAGTAATAAGATTTCATCCCCTGACAGATGGACAAGCATAGCGTACTATCCAGACTTTAGAATACATATTGGGAGCCTGTGTGATTGATTTCAAAGGGAATTTGGATAATCATATACCTCTCATTGAGTTAGTTACAACAACAGTTAACATGAGCATCCAGGTCCATATGAGGATCTTTGTGTGAGAAGATGCATATCTCATATTGAATGGTTTGAAGTTTGTTAATAAGGGTTAATAGGACCAGATTTACGTCACCAAAAGTAAAAGTTATACAAGAGAGGTTGAAGACGGCACAAAGTCTCCAAATGTCCTACACAAATGTTAGGAGAAGACCGTTAGTTTGAGATGGACGATTTGGTATATCATAAGGTTTTACCTATAAAGGGGGCTATGAGGTTTTTTATGAAGGGTAAACTTAGTCCCTGGAATATTGGACGTTATAGAATATCCAATAGAGTGGGAAATGTAGCTTATAAATTAAAGCTACCACTAGAATTAGCAGTGATTAATCCGGTATCCCACGTATTAATGTTGAAGAAGTACATGGGTGATCCTTCATTGATAGTACCAACTGAGAATGTTGGACTTATGATCATTCATTGATCGTACCAACGGAGAATGTTGAGACTAAGGGTAGCTTATCATATGTAAAGATTCGGGTTCAAATTTTTGATCATCAAGTTTGCAATTTGAGGACTAAGGAAGTTGCGTCAGTCACGGTCATTTGGAGAAACCAATTTGTTGAAGAAGCAAATTGGGAAGATCAGGAGGATACGAAGAAAAGCTATCCACATCTCTTTGAATTTGGAGAGAATGCAGATCAAGGTACTAAATTCTCTTCTTAGCACTTCATAATACTATGTTTAAGCATGTTATTACTTGCTTTTGTTGATTGAGTGCTGAAATAATGTTGCTGCTCTTAGCTTAGTGAAAGAGTTCTCATTCGAGGACAAATATCTCATGGGGGAGATATTGTAACATCTCGTCGATCGAAATAGATAGGATTCAACAAAGAAATTAAAGAATAGTTAATTTTGAAAAAAAAAACAGGAAAAATCTGAAAATTTTCCAAAAAATAAAAGTAAGTTTTGGGTAACTTTAAACGGACATAACATATAGATCAGGCTGAGTTAAACGTAGTTCATGATATAGTTAGAAAGTCCTTGGAGAAATCTTTCCAACGCTGCCGACTTTACGCGATTTCGATTTTCTATGAGTGAAGTTTGTCTTTCGGAAGTTGAGCTATTGTATTAACAATAGTCCAATCCCAATTTGGGAAGGGCAAAGTTGTCTTTTCCTTACCGAATTATTTTATTTAATTTTTGGGTACTAAATTGGGGTCTAAACAGATTTTATTCAGTTCTAAGTTATGTACCTATAATTCCTTATTAATTCCAATACTCTAAAGTACATATAAACATCATGAAATCATCCATAAACATGAGATCATCATGCTTAAATCCATAATACAAATCAAGGAAAGTTAAAATCAAAGTCGAAGAAGTTAACAGTAGTTAAGAAGCAAGTCAAAGTAAGTTCTCAATGTTTTCAAGAGTCTTAAAAAACATTCTTACTTTCTTTTAAAGCTCAATATACAAGTTGAACAAAGAGTAATGAGTCGAGTTTAAATCTCAAAAGTTATAAGGAAACTAAGTATTCCCTAAGAGTTGAGTTTGAAGTAAAAAAGAGAGCAAAAAATGAGTTCATTTCTAAAAAGTTATAAGAAAATTAAATAGTCTCGAAGAGTTACAAATCTTTTCACATTTTGAGAAAGAAAGGAAGCTAGACTTCCATAGAGCCTTTGGCTAGTTTAAGAAAATGAGAACTTTAATTACCAAGAGAGATTTTACAGCCAACTTTGACCAATTACCTCAAACCAGAGAAGAAGTTGTTTTAAAAACATATGAGCTAAATATTTTGGGAGTAATATTAAGCACCGATATGGGGATGTTAGTTCATATCAACTCAAGCCTCCATAAACCATGTATCCAACATGGACAGATAAAGGATCATACTATATAGATGATTTCTTAGTGTGTTTTAGCATAGACTAGTGAGTTCACTTAGTAGTCCAGGTTCTATATCGATGGAAAGGTATAGAGTTGTCGTCTTGGAACGTGATCTAAGACGTTTTACAATCGCTTAGACTCATAGTGATGGTTGTCGGTTAGCCAAAACTATATTACTTTCGTATATCAATAAAATTGAGTTTATTATTGAATTGAATNTACCTTTCCCAGCCACCGAGTTTGCTAAAATCTGAACTCTGAGGGAAAAGTTATGCCTATTTTAGAGAAGGCCTGTAAAATAAGCCCAAATGATGGACCGTCGATTGAACGATGGCCCATCAGTTCAGGTCATCAATTTCTCCAACCACAATTACCTCAGAGGTGTTTTGGTTTTTTCCTAGTTTGTTGGAACCCTAAGGCACGTTGTTTGACCCTCAATCATGAGACTTTAGTCAGTTAAGCCTAAAAACATAACTAAAACTTACCTAAGTCAAATCATTAATCAAAACTTAGAAAATTAGAAGCAAGAAAGGAGAAACATATCAAGAACCCTAATTCAAGAACGCAGTAAGGTTCCATCAGTTCCAACCCCAAAATATGAAAATTTCTCCATGGATTTCATCACCTGGCATGTGTATTTAGCTAGTGGGTTCCTTTAACCAATTGGGTCCCTAGTTTTCAGTCAGATTCTTGATTCTCTTATCATGATAAGACATACGAATACTAGAACTTCAGCAGATTATCATAAATTAGTTAGTTATATGTTCCAAATCATATTACCATGTTATTACTTAGATTATTGCATGTTCAGAAACCTAACTATGTATTTCTTTAGTTCTTCAATTAAACATGCTAGGTCAGATATTTCAATTACTTCAGATATACATGTCTCAGTTATTAATGCATCATTATCACATTAATTGTTGCATTCTTAGTTTGCATATTCAGTTTTGAGTTATCCAGTATATATATATATATTGCATGTGTCTTTACTGCTTTATATTGAGTTAAGACTTCTTGAGTTATGCCGAGCCAAGGTAAGTTCATTCTTAATCCTTTCAAGCTTAGTAGTTGTTGTTTAGCATTCCAAATCGCATACTCGTACATTCAATATACTGATGTCAGTTGGTCTGCATCGTCTTTTGATGCAAATGCAGGTTACCAGGATCAGCATCCAGCGCCTTGTTGATCAAGCATGAGCACTCAGTGTCAGTAGTGAGCCTTTTTGAATTTCGAAGGACTCTTTTATTACTTTCCGGATTTCCTTTATAGAATGTTGTGGGGGTTTTCCAAATATTCATCTTAGTATGAGAGAGTCTTCATAGACAAATAGATAGCCAGACAATTAGTTTTGGGTCTCTTTTTATTTACAGATATATATTATTTTTTTTAGACGTACGTGTCATTTTGGCCAAAACTATTATTTAAAGTAGTTTCTCATGAGAATGTTTCCACATTATGAATGATTTAAATTATGTCTTCCGCTGAGTTAAGTATGTCAGGTCAAGGGTTCGTTTAAAGACAGCAATGGTCATTGGGTGTCGACCACGTCTAGAGTGTAGGCTCAGGTTGTGACAAGAACATTCCATATTAATGTATATCTTAAATAAAAATAATAATTATAATATTATCAAAATTAATTTTCTCAATACTCGAGGTTATGGAATATACAATATGTGGATAAAATGATTTACTTCATCAGAATAGTGTTAACTCATATTCCTCTACACTTTGAACTCACTCAACATCAATTAATAACACGAAATTTATTAAAATTCATGAATAATAATTGTTAAAGATTAAAAAAGGGATAATGCACAAGTATCCCCTCAACCTATGTCCGAAAAAATTCTGAGACACACTTATACTATACTAAGGTTTTATTATCCCCCTGAACTTATTTTATAAATAAATTCTTACCCCTTTTTCTCTTACGTGACACTATCTTGTGGGTCCAGCGTGTGTTGACATTATTTTTCAAACTAGTGCCACGTAGTCCAAAAAGGGGTAAAAAATTATTTATAAAATAAATTCATGGAGGTAATAGAACCTTAGTAAATTTTAAGTGTGTCTCTCAATTTTCTGACATAGATTGAGGAAGTATTTATGCATTTCCCCCCAAAAAATTGTGGTTGAAAAATAAGAGGAAGCTTTTCTATTTATAGTTAGCAAAGGGTAGTATGAACATGTGTTTTTTTGTGTCTTATCAGAAAAGTCGTGACCTTTTCTTGAAGTCAAAACCCTTTCGAAAAGTCAAAACTTATTTAAAAGGTTAGAACTCTTTGGAAAATTCACAACTCTTTAGAAAAGTCACAACTCATCGAAAAATCACAACCCTTAGAGAAAAGTCACAACTTATCGGAAAAGTCACAACTCATCAGAAAAGTCAAAATCCTAAGTTAAGGATATTATAGTAATTTAACATTCAAGTTAGGTTCTTATAAATATTAATTGCATTTAACTTGCAAATAACTTTTTAATAGTATCCACACTAATACAATAATGGAAAAAAGGTTCTTATAAATATTAGCAATATCCCAACATGAATTTATTATTTTTCATTGTCACATAACTCAAAATAAATTATTCACGAAATGATAAATTGTTGATTCTTTATCAACATTAAAACAAAAACAAAAAGAAAATAAGAATATATATATATACAAGGAATTTGATTATAAAAAGAAATATTTAAGTTGCATAGATTATACAATTGTGATATATGTCTTAGGAAATAATTCAAAATTTTATTTACATATTCAAAAAAGAAATTGCGCCTTAACATGAAAGCAATTATAGCTATTGAACTTGCACAATAAATTTCTTCAATTGATAAATGAGAAATTTATATTATTGTAAAAATAGATAATATGTCAGTTATATATAGTACTTTTAAGTTATAGAATTTAATATAGCATATCAAAACATGAATTCCTGGAACTGAATACAATAATTATTCTCTAGACGATGGATATACTACTACATGTGTAAATGTTCAATATAATTAGAGACATTAAATTTGC
This sequence comes from Solanum pennellii, assembly GCF_001406875.1. NCBI lineage: Eukaryota > Viridiplantae > Streptophyta > Magnoliopsida > Solanales > Solanaceae > Solanum > Solanum pennellii. The sequence goes on along the minus strand of NC_028637.1, from coordinate 15,482,223 downwards.
AGAAACATAAGTGATAGACTGTAAAACATATACTAAAAAACAACAATTAATATCATAAGCGTAAATTAATGAGCGTTAAAAAATATACCAGGATATGTATAAATAGAATGAATAGAAAGGAAAAAATGATTCCACTGAATACACAATGTCCCCTCAAGAAAACTATTCCCATCAAATACCTGAGGTTTAAAGAATTACATCCTCTCAGGAAGGAACAATTTAATTCATCAACTTATTGATATAAAAACAGTAGTGTTAGTAAGTCACTCAATAGGAGAAAAGTAAACGAATATTTAATTTTACAATAGTAAAAGAAGAAGATCGGAATTCTTGTTCTTTTAAAATTGGAGGAAAATCCTCTATTTATAGACAACAAAAGGTAGTGTGAAAAAATGTTTATTGTGCCTATTATAAAGGTCACAACTATTTGGAATAGTTGCAACCCTTCAGAAAGTTCGCAACTTTTCATAAAAGTCACAATTTTTCTTGAAGTCGAACCTCTTCATTAAGTCACAACTTTTCATAAAACTCACTACTTTTGATAAAAGTCTTGTTTCATTTAAGTCACAAATATTGAAAAGAGTCGCAACTCTTCATTAAAGTTGCAACTTTTCATAAAAAGTCATATCTTTCAATGAAAGAGGAAGATTAGTTTTAGAAATAAATAAATTTAAAAAGAAATTCTTACTTGTGGTGACGCCACGTAAGCGGGACATATATATATATATATATATATATATATATATATACTAGGTAAATTATCCGTGCTTCGCACGGGATTGAACATTTTATTAAACTTACATATAATTATTTGGTTATATGACCTACAGTAAATTATTAAGTTTCATGGAAAATGAGGAATGAAAAAGGTTCCTTAGAAGATTAATTAATGTATTTCAATTTGATTCCTCTATAGGAAAAAAAAAACTACAATAGTAGCAAAATTAAAAATTTTGTTTACTAAAAAACCAAATGTAATAAATTCAACCATTTCAACAACGTTATGATTTGTGGAACTAAAGGTGCAAGAGTAGTAACATGACATTGCAATCGAAATCAATTTTATTTGTGTATACGAAGAACCTGTAGAAAGGGACAAAAGAGAAGATCAATTTTCAGTCATCTTCTATGTAACTTTTAACAAAGTTAAAAGAAAAATGATACCACAATAGCAAAAAGACTTGTCATACTTACATTAATCACTACGACTTATAGTAAAGATTAAGCTCCATGAAATAGGAGAATGAAAACTTTTAGGAATGAAACAAACTTAATAAGAAGCTTAATCAATGTAATTGAATTCAACTATCCAATGGAAAAAACCTTCAAATAATAGTGGCAGCAAATCCCTCTATTTGAAGATAACAGAGGGTAGCGTACATAAATATTTATTGTGTCTTATCGGAAAGGTCACAACTTTTTGGAAAAGTTTCAACCATTTAGAAAGGTCATAACCTCTCATAGAAGTCACAATTTTCATAAAAGTTGTAACTCTTCATAAAAGTCACAACTTTTCAGAAAAGTGACAACTTTTGATATAAAAGTTGCAACTCCTCATAAAAGTTGCAACTTTTCATAAAAGTTGCAACTTTTCATAAAAGTTGCAACTTTTCATAAAAGTCACAACTCTTCATAGATGTCGTAACTATTCATAAAAGTCACATATCTTTAGTAAAATCACAACTCTTCATAAAACTCACACTTTTTCATCAAAGGGGAAGGCTAATTTTGGAAATAAATAAATTTAAAAGGGAATTCTGATTTGTAGTGGTGCCACGTAGGCGGGCCTAATATTTTCTTTTATTTATATATATGATATATATATATATATATATATAACAACTTCATCAATTCACATGCATGTTCTCTTACAACGCCTTTTTAATTATGTCATGATTAATTTATCTTGGTTTATTAAACTTGTTTGTTATGCTGGTGTGACAACTCTAATCACGTAAAAAACTATCAAGAATGTGTCATTCGTTATGAAGTAGATGTTTGATATTGAAAATAATTCATTTTATGTTAGTTTATTTGGTAGTCATTTGAATTTTTGTAAAAAGTATATTTCATGATCAACCACGTAGTTTATATTCAATTACATGCTCTTGATAATCTTGTATGTGATTAGCGCTTAAAATCAGCCAAAGAAACAAATTTAATGATCAAGATAAATTTATTGTGGCCATAAATTATTTTTTAATAAAATAAAGGTGTGAGGTCACATGCATATGAATTAACGAAGTCTTTTTAGTTGTTTAGGTTCACTTAAATTAAAGAGAAAGAATATATATGAAATGATCTATCACAAAATATACATCACCTTAAAAGTTGATCTTAGTCTCCAAATGGCCAAACGAAAATTTATTTTAACAAATTAGTTTCTTGAGGTATACATGCATAGAATTTCACTAATAATAAATATAAAGGGAACATATAAAATGAGAAAGAAAAAGATAGGCATCATACCTGAATTTATTAATAAATATAATTCAAATTGATAGAGATTTTTTCCAAATAAGATGCTTAAAGAGATATCTTTTGAATATGTTTTAGTAAGGATGAACAAAGTCAACCAAACTCATTTAGACATCAAAATTATGAATTAAATAAATGAATGTTTGAGGCTTCAATACTCTAACATAAATAAAGGAGTGTTCAAAATAGATGTTTTGCAGTGACACATCTAGGAATTTAAAGTTATGGGTGCTCTAAACTGAAAATATAAAAAATATTTGTTAACAATGTGATTCGAACCTTGATACCACAACACTAAAAAAGTCTTAAGTACCCATCCAGGAGCAATTGGGCCAACTAAATCATTTATTCATTGGATGCTCTATGTAAATTTTATACAAATACCTATCAATTTCTACATAGATATGTATATTCCGTAAAAAATTTAATGGGTGTTCGAGCACCCGGCGGACACAATCCGCCTCTGTGTTTTGAATAGGTTTCAACTTGCTAACATGACAAATGTAACAAGAAGAGTAATAACCTCTTATATATCATTAAATGACTAAATTATATCTTGATAATTTACTCGAAATATTGTCCCTTCCTTTCATCAATAGTGTTGTGCTTAAGTTTTGGATTTGATCGTCAAACAATGTATTAACTATAAATATCACACAATTATTAGCTACTTCAATTTTATCTCCATTACACAATAATAATCAATGTGTTTTTGTTTATTGGGTGCCCGTTTGTTTTTTTCAAATTATTTGGTTTTTCTAATTACTTTGAGTGTAGTTTCGTTTTCCCAAGTCCTAAAATATTGTTTTAATCTATGCTTCTCCCATATTAAGATATTGTGTTGCTATTTCTCTACTGATGATAATTGCTTATACCTCATTCTACTAGTAATAATTCACTTTGTATTAGGCTATGAAAAATAAAATAATGAAGTTTCAATGAGAATTTATGGTCATGGATGACCACATTAATTTTCTAAACAAAAGACAATTATTCTCAACATTGTGCTAACAAAGTGACACCATCACTATTTATAGAGAGAATTTTTTCCTTGTAATGATGAATATGAAGATAACAACGCAATAAATTGGGTAAATTAATAGCCCAGAGATTACATTATTAGAAAACATAAAAGATAAAAATAATGTGCGGAATAATGAAGTTTCAGTGAGGTATGGCCATGACTGACCACGTTCAGTCACTAAACAAAAGACAATTACTCCCACTGTTCTACTAGCGTTTTCCTAGGAAGAAAGGGAAATAGAGGAGTATAGGATTGGAGACAATTAAATGATAAAAAACATTAAAATGCCCAAATGTACTAAAAATTTTATGAATATTACTTTTTTCTAGAAAAAAAGAGGTTAATGCAAATCACATACCAAACAATTGTTCCCATCATCAACTGAATATTAATTCAACTATGTGACCTTTTTTTTCAAAACATAAAATCTTGAGATAAAAAAGCCAGATGACAAGGGTTAGGAGATTAATTAAAGTCTCTGATCTACGATGACAATAAATTATGAAATCTTACCAGAACCAAAAAAAAAAAAATTTAATAGACAAAAAAATCATATATAAATTCGACCACCTTCTATTATGTGTCACTCATAATTTTCAAAATATTCTTATTTTTTCTTTGTCATTCTTCTTTGTTTTCGTTTGCAATAATTATATTGAATGTTCTTGAATTCTCAAGCCTTTTTTCTCACTCTCGTACTCCTCCTCACCGATGACTCACCTTCTTGAGCACTGTTATGTGCATTATATGCCCTTTTTCTCCAATTTTTGTCTGGTCAATATTGGATTGCCTGCTGCATCTAATCCACACACAATGTTGTGATAAAATTAGGGCTTCTTACCCATTCCTCTCACAATAATGACTCTGAGTTTAAGCGCGATAGAATTTTGAAGAGTTTCTAGGCAATAAAAAATGATGTTGTTGAAATAAATAAGAGATCTTTAAAGGTTGAAAAAACATCTTGTGCTCACTTGTTTTGAATAATCTGTAAACCCATATGTTGATTAATTTATCTAGTATAATACAAATCTTTCTAAATAATATAAATATTAACACTAATAACAATATATAATCCATGTTTTATGGTCCTTATACTGTAAATTTGACCTCACAATGAGTTTAAAAAGAAAAAAATGACTTTTGGTATTAAACATGTCATATACTCCCTTCTTTCCGATTTTATGTAACACCATTTTATTATCAAATTGTTTAAGATATATGACATATGTCTATATTCTAAAATAATCAATCTATAAAAAAATTATTTTACTATTAGTGAGAAGTTCTATAGTCACACAAATTTTACAAGTTGTTTAAGACACCAAGTTTTAGAACTTTTGTTTCATGTAATCAACGTAAGCATGTCTTTAAAGATAAAAATATATGAAGTTCCAAGTCCATCATATCTCAATTATGAAAATATTATTTTTTGATAATAGATCAAAGAGGAACGAGTGTCACGTGAAATAGAATAAATAAAGTATTATTTTTAATTGTCAACGTTTTAGTTTATAATTAATGTACAAATATAAGTATAAAAACTATAACATGTAGATTAGCAATGTATTTACTTATCTTGGGAAGTCGAGATTCTAGAAAAAAACGATGCTTGTGAGATCTCATCACATCACTCTTTTCTTCATATAACTTAATTCTTTCTTCAACTTATTGTTTGAAAAAATTTGGAAACATTATCCTACGTAAACATAGCATAAATAAAGATATAAATAATGATATTACCTTTTTGTTGTCAACTTATAATTAAAAAATGTAGATATATAATTTCACCCTCATATTGCTACTAGTGAAAATTATAAACACTCCATAGAAATGAAGAATAAAATATGCATTTGAAGAGAAATTAAAAATATCCTTACGGACTCATTGAAAAATAATGACTGTTAGAATTGCTAGTTGTAGAATCTTAGTAGCTATGTTGATTGACTACCTGAACTTTCAATTTATTGGTGAGGGTTCGACTACTACTTTGTAATCCCCTCCTCCATTCTCTCTTTCTCTAACCCTAAATTTAATTTAATTTTACTTTTTAAAATAAAGAATAATTTCTAGTTTGGAAATACACCAACAATAATATGAAGTCTTTTCTCTTGGAAGACATAAGAAATTTGACTTGTCAAAAATTACTTTTTCTTTTTTAAATTTATTTTAGTGTACCAACAAAATAGATATACAACATAGATTTGGACAATGAAAGTAGACAAAACTAAAGGAGATTATTTGGAGAAAATTATCGAATCTATAAATGAATTAGTGATTTTATAAGAAAAAAAACATGATATAGCTAGAAGATTCGTAATTAAAACATATATAGCTAATAGCATTGTTTGACAATTTTCCCTAAATATTTTAACAACGGATTTTTGATGGTTAGTGATAGTGTTTTTTTATATAATGATAAAATGGAATCAAGAACATTTTATTTGAAAATAAAACAAAATTTATTGCAGATTGTACCAATTTGTGATATAAAATATATCTTTGAATATATTTTATATCTCATACATATTTTTGATTATGTAAAAATCATCATAAATGTGGATGAAGAAAAACATTAGTGAAAACTCATAATTCTTCAAATATTATTAGTATAAAATAATTAAAAGAAATAAAGAGAGATTTATGAAAAAGATTGAGTATCCGTCAGTTTGTTCAATGATCTCTATAAGTCTTTGAAAGTTTATATGTCATCAATTTTATGAATGCACTCTCATAATCTTCTTCGTCAATAAAATTTGTTTGATATAGACACTTAAATGGTCGTTTTAAATTTTCATACTTAAACATAACATTTTACATACAAAATTTGAGAATACACGACGTCAATTGGAAATGAAAATTCGAATATTTTGCAGCCATCATTTACCGATTTTCTAATCCATGACATTGTGATGGACATGACAACACCATATCTTCTCCAACTTTCTCCTTTTTTAAAGAAAAGTTTTTAATGTTATTTTTGAGTAACTAAATCACTTAGTGAATTGTGATCTATTTTTTCTTCTTAAAATAGACATACCTTGCATCAAAAGTAGTTGTTAGATTCGTAAAAAATATATTTTAATCAAATATGAATTGAATGAATCAACACCAGCTAATGCGAATGTGGTAAAAAAATGTTTTTTCGTTCATTTTATTTTCTTATAAAAGTCATGGTATATAAATTGCATTCACTTTTTTAAAATAACATTTTTTGTTACAATATTAGTGTCTTGTTATGAAATTGTTCATTTTTTTCAAGTTGAATTTGACAGTTTTACTCACACTTTTAAAGAAATAACTTTCCAAATTTTATTTTATAAAAAGAGAAATGAAGCAACAACATTACAAAACATTATTGATATCGGCCACCCGCTTTAAGTTTGGAGAAATCTCTATTTATTTTTCCTAAAACACCATACTTATAGTAGGACTAGGAACCACCATATAATTACACGAATCCGAATATATTGAATGGTCCAAATAACCTGAAAACTTTTAATAGCAACCCTGAAAAGTCTTGACCCAAGTTGTAGAAACCTTGTAAAAAATGACCTCTCTCAGACACTTGAATAACTACATGAATATGTATACTGAAACAAACATGAAAACCCCTCCTTAGATATCCGTCAAATCTCTATGTTATTGTGGCGCATAAGCTCAAGATCCATGACCACCTCGGTTTCTCTTTGAAAATAAGCTCAGACAAGATTATCTTATAAGCTGCTACGCGGATATAATAAGTCAAACTTCTCATGAATTGACAAATTCTGAGTCTCATCTGGTAAAATCACCATAGCATAGTGAGACAAGGCCTGAAATATTGTCCAAATATCGATCTGAAATACCATCTTAAGTCAAGTGCTCAAACGGACCCCACTTCTCTTCTTGCAAGTTACTGGGAATGAACCTGTTTGTACACTATCGACATCAAACGGCCACCACTTCCTACATAGGCCACAGATGAGAAAAGTAGTGTAATCCACTATGTCGGACTTCACCAACTCCACATTTGGTAACATATCCTGACAACTCACAAGAAACTCATAATTTTAAGCTTAACTTCAGCAAATCTTTTGTGTGTATCTCCAAACGTTTTGGAGAAAAATACTACTCAGAAAGTATGAGATGAACCGAAAGACACTTGTTCTATCTTGACTCTCATATGGTTAATTAATTTCATCAAACGATCTATTTAGCTATTGAGTGAAGGATTTGATCAATAAATATTCAATTCCTTCTACAATGTTGAATGGCTAGGGTTCTAAAAGAAAAAAATTGTTGCAACAAATTTTATGTACGGAAAATAAACTCCAACAACAAAATAAATATGAAGAAACAAGAGTATTTTGTTAATTAACAATTTGAGTACAATTTTGTTCCTTTCTTGATTCTTCTGTAGGATATTTTGCACCTAAAATGGATTTAATTTTATCTCCATGTAAAAAGGATTTTGTAGTTTTTCATGATGTATTTTGTTGAAGAGTCCGCCAACATCTTGTTCTCTTTGTAAAAGTTTCATGAATTTATGGAATTTTCGGGATCACTCTCTAAGCAATATACTACCCTTTATATAGTTTCAGCTAGGATTAGTCTTCAAGAATTCTAACTGAAGTTGGACTCATCTGGTAGAGTCCAACACAATTTTGTGTCTACAAATGTAGAGTGTCAGTCTCATGAAAAAACTGATTTCTTTTTTAAATAATCTTTCTGGGCACATAGTTAACTTAACTCTCGTATTGGTTTGGAGGTTTATTGTTTGAGCTATAATCAACGGTTCCAGGAGAGGTCTTACATTTATAAATGTATCAAGTATTTTTTGTCGAAGCTAGAGTCAATACTGATCACACCAACAAAGGACCCAACAACATCTCCATAGTACCTTTGAAAAAGTAGTTTCAGCCTCCCATCCGAACGTGGATACAAGATCCAAGTTTCCCAAGTGATTCCAAACGAAACTTCTAGACGCATTTCTTTGTTGTCATTAATTCCAAAATTTTACCACCTGGGATACAAAGCTTTAGTTTGGGATTCTAAAGTCATTTTTTTCAAGTTTATTCAACATGAATGCTTCCCCTATAAGTTCTAAAGATTCTTGACCTCGAGAATCTTATGAATTCTAAGGTATACACGTATAGCAGTGAATCTATTATGGCGGAGTATGGGGATTCACTGCCATATGTGTATATCTTAGAATAAATAAGATTCTTGAGGTCAACAATCTTTCGCCAATAACTGTAAACTGTATTAAAACCTTTAGACTATAGAGGGGAAGCATTCATGCGGAATAAACTGTAAAAGAATGCTTTTGAATCATAGCAAACTAAATCTTTGTACCCCAACCGCTAGGATTTTCTAACTAATGACAACAAATAAATGCCTCCAGAATTTTCATTTAGAATCACTTGAGCAGCTTGGAAACTCTTTTCTCAGATATTCTTTTAGTATACTATCGTTTAAGACTTGTGAAAATCATCATGAGGGTCTTCTCAACATTAAGAAAAATAAAATCATTTCCAAAGCTACATTGTTTAAGCTTAGATGTGCTCCTAAAATTATGAGATTTATCCATAATGAACCATTCTATCTTAAAGTGGGGCTCATTCCCAGTGATAATTGTCAAGTTTACAAGTTTAACAACGAGTACTTGATGCCTTAAGTAAAAATTTGTAGTAGGGTAAAGTAGGATATTAGAAGCAAGAGAGTAGCTGATGTGCTTGAGTGTGATCTTTGTTGATATTATCTTCTATAAAGATACTACATTTCTAAGAATAAGACCTCTTCTGGAATAGTCTATCAAACAATAAAACTCTATCCAACAAGACAGCTAAGTGAACAATGTGACCCAAAAAAATTTCATGGGACAAGAATTTGACATTTGAGATATCAAAATAATGTGAGACTCTACAAGATGTGTCCAATTTCATTTAAGGTTCTTGGAGACTACTTACCCTCAACTCAAGCTCACACTTATATAAACATTAATATATTTCCTTCAATAGACACCTCTGAAATTTCATATGTTCATTAAATATTCATAAAGTGGTGAAGATGTGGGTGCACTCTTCTTGACAACAAAATACTTTAACAAGATTAATAAAATCCTTTCACATAGATCAAATAAATCCTAAGAAGGTCCACATAGTATGAAGAGATTAACAATCCTTGAATCACGAAGAAATCTTAAGAGAGAGGAATCAAGGGAGAAACATATTTGTACTTCACAATCTTAATGAATAATATCATTCTTTTTATTTACTATGTGATTGCAATATATTTTTAATATTTGAGAAACTATATTTCAAATAAACTGGCTCGTCCAGTGTGACTGAGTTTACCATTCATCTCCTCTCTCACAAATCAATTGCAAATATAAAGTCACAAATGACAAAGATTGAAACTCCATTCTGATGTGTACTTCAAGTCTATCTTTGAGTTTATCAATTTTACACTCTAATAAGCCTTGAAGTACAGGGCATTATAGACATCAAAATTTTGTGGAGCTCTATAAGATGATACATTTCCTCAAGAAAAAGTATGACAATTTTGAAAGTCACCACTAGTGAGAACATCCTCTCGAACGAGCTCACCACGTTTGTAACTTAGGACTAGTATAACTTAGGTTTTAGTATCATTGATGTCAATGTACACAAATCACTCTGGTGTATACATTTGGATGGGTGAGTTTTCTTGTTTGTCCTATATTTGTACATAGATTATATTAAACTGCGGTCAAAGACAAGTGACACTTTGCATTAGTTATATGAACACTAATAACTCATGCACAACCACTGCCACACACAATGCTAAAAGTTTTCTTTTATGTCATATATTTTTACATAAGCTATAGGTGGTCCAATCAAAGTGATACTTTGCATTAGGTATATGGACTATAATAACACATACACACCCATTGCATTACCCAATGCTAAGTAATTAAGTATAAAATTAAGCAAAATTTAAGTGAATACCAAAGCTTGTAATATATTGATCATACTAATATAAAAGGTTTACACTATTAGGAATTATGTGGAAATTATGATAAAGAAAGTTGGCAAAAAAATATTGATAAAATCAATAACTACATGTCAATTCTAAGCTAGTTGGGGTCAATTCTATTGATTTTTTGGATTAGGGCAAATGGATGTAAGGTGACATGTGTAAGTTATACTTCCAATACCCAAACTACCTTAATGTAGTAATAAAATCATGAATACATAAAAACTTTACAGATGGGAGTTGCAAGAAAACTCAATTGATATCTACCTAGAACAGTAGCGTTAAGGGAACATAATAAAAAGGTAATTCAATATATTCTTCACAAGTGAAAAATTCTTTTTGCATCAGCAATATATATTTTTTTAGCATTCAATCAAAACATTACCTGGTCATCAAGGAAGTGAGTTGAGAATGAGGTATCAAGCACAATTTCCAGCTGTTGCAAAATTATAAGTGATCTCTTTTATATATGCCTTGAAGGACAATCAAGAAAGCAATATATATGTTTTAGAAATAGAAAGAAAGACAGAGAATTTAAGCACAATCAAGCAAACAAAATATTATATACTATTGGGAAAGAGAAATAAAGACAGAGATTTAGAAGTAAAAAAGGACGGTCTAGCAGCTAAAAGAAATTGAACTCATACAAGTGAAGACTTACATAAGCAATCAAGAGGGTTCATTTGGACGCATCTGAGGGTTTCTTCAAACTCACAAAGAAGCCTAAACATCAAATGTTTATCCAAAAACCAACTCCTAAAATAAACCGTAGTTTATACTATTTATAATAGTAGATAAACTCACTTAAGCTAGTTACAATAATACCCTTGAGTTAAAACTAAGAAAACTTTAGCCGATTAATTATTCAAAATTTAGGAACATCCTCGGGAACGAGATTTGTACCTTATGACAAGCTTAAATTGGGTTTCAATATCAACACAGTCAATGTGCGCAAATCATACTCATTCTAATTACCAAACTTCTAGTATAAAATGTCTCAACATTTTAATAGGTTACCCAAATAATTTAATACAGATAAATTATTATGTCCTATATTTTTACATAGGCTATGGATCACTGCTTCCCATGCCAATTTTGCAATAGGTATTTGGACAATAATAACTCCTGCACACCCATTAGAACATACATTGCTAATATGTTTTCTTTTGTATCCTATATATATTTTTACCTAAGCTATGGATCACTGTGGTCCAAGCTAAGAGACATTTTGAATTGGATATCTGGGCAATAATAACTCATGCACACCACTGCAACACCCAATGCAAAGTACTTCAACGCCAAACTAACAATTTTAAGTGATCAAAGCTAGCACTATATTTATTATACTAGTATAAAAGGTTTACATTATTAGACATTATGTGAAAATTATGAGAAAGGAATTTTCAAGAAAATATTGACATAAACAACAATTACGTGTCAATTCAAATCTAGTTGGAATAGATTATCTTTGTTTTTTGGATGAGGGCGCGGAGGAATGGATGTATAGGTGACATGTATACGTTATACTTCCAATTCCATACTACCTTGACCTAATAATTTGATTATGAAGACATAAAGATCTTCAGATATTGGAGGTGCACCAAAACTCACTTAATACCTACCTAGAGTAGTAGGGTTCATGGAACATAATAAAAAGGCAATACAATGTATTGTTCACTACAGAAAAATTCGTTTTGCATAAAAAATATATTTTTTTTACCATAAAATCAGAACATAACCTGGTCAGAAGTGAGTACAATTTCCAACAGTGGCAAAAAAACATTAGTGATTTCTTTTGTTTATTCCTTGAAGGATAGACTTACTTACTATATACCACAATCAAGCAAGCAAGATATATGCTTTAGAAAAATAAAGGAAGAGGGAAAGATATCAATGAATGTAATTCTAGATGCAATAAGAATAAAGTGAACTACAATCAAACAAATAAAATATATTATCAAGAAATAGAAAGACAGACAAAGAGATTTAGAAGAAAAAAAGACGATCTAACAACTAAAACACATTTGATTACTAGAATAAACTCTGGGGGTGAAAAGAAACGGAACCCATACAAGTGAAGACATATCAAGAGGATCCAATTTACAGATATGAGGTTTCTCCAAACTCACAAAGAAGCCTAAACATCAAATGTTTATTCAAAAATCAACCACTAAAATAAACCCTAGTTTCTACAATTTATAATAGTAGATACACTAAGCTAATCTAGTTACAATAATACCCTTGAGTTAAAACCAAGGAAAGTCTAGTATATTAATTATTTAAAATGTAGTCATCTCTTGCTTAAATTTCCGTTTTAGTATATTATAGACCGTCCATGATTCATTCATTAATCTTCTAAGATTCCAAATTACTTTGAATGTATAGGACTACAACATGAATATAGTGCCACATATTTTAATCAATCACTAAATATATATAAAAAATGTGTAATGACTACATGTGTGATTTGGAATAGAGTTATTAACATGTTCTAGGTAAGAAATGGAAGAGTTTCCTTTGATTCTCTTATGTCCGATTTTTAAACTCGAGAGAAAAATTTTAAAAATTAAATGAGTAATCTTTTCCAAGAAAAAACACTTTCACCTGGAGAAATAACGAAGAGTTAGTTCGGTTATGAAAAAGAGAAGGGAAAAAACGATAAGAGTCACATTACCTTGAATGAGTGACACATCTTGTGTGAGAAGAAGATAGATGAGAACATTATATTAGAGATCTGGTACAACCCACAAGAGAAGGAGTAGAGTAACATTCTGTCTTGTGCAAGGAGGCAACACAGTGAGAAGAAATCAAGAGGAAGCTGAATTTAGCATTTATAGATAGGTTTAATGAAAGTGGGTTTTACCCTAATGATATTAGAAATAGATTGTTTTATTTTAGGTTGGGCAAAAATTTATTTTCATTTTAGGTTAATTAATAAAATGGACTATACGACAAAAAAGTTTCTTTTAAGAAAAAGGTTAGTGTAGCAAGTATTAGAATATGGTAAAGGAATGTTAATCATGTAATGTTTTCAAAACAATTAAAATATGGAGTTGTCAAGATTTTCATGAGTTCCTCATATTGTATATACCTTCATCCCCCTTTTACAACTACTTACATTCGGCTTGTGTAGTCAATAAAATTTCTATCTATTGTTGATAATCATAGGACACCCGATGTATTTATCACCATAGATTAAGTAATCCTAAAGAGTTTTCTTACTCCTCCAAAAATTTGAGAACAATACGAATCAAATTTTCGATTCTCTCAATGAATTTTCATGCTCAGTGACGACCAAAGATGATTTACTCTATAGATATCAAAATCTTATAAGAATTGATGTCCCCATAAGCATTAAACTTTTATAGTAGAGGAACCTGGTAAACATTGAAACCCGTGTAATGTTCAAGTACTTATGTCATAGACTTAGAGGTAGAAATCCCTTCCTTTGGTTTGAATTGCCTTGCATGAAGAACGCGTGAACAAGTAAAAATACATGAAGATTATAGATCCATGTCAGGTGTCTACTTATCAATTATACCTTCGACTATTTTTTGTAGGTACGAAAAAAAAGTACACGCATCAAATTAGGAGGGCATAATATTATCATGTCGAGAAAAATGGTCCACATTCTCTTTTCATCATTAGCTAAAGGGAATATAGAGAATTCTTACCTTACCTACACTTCCATCTTCAATATTTACGTATCTTACTTTGTTTAGGCAAAGACTATTTAAGTAAAAAATTGTATAGCAAGTGAAGTGGAGTGAGTCTTTAATGGAGATGAAGTAAATTTCGAATTTTTGACCATTGTTATGTGCATTATGCCCCTTTTCTCCAATTTTAGTCTGGACATCTGTTGCATCTAATCCACACACAATTTTGCGATAATTTAGGAACTCTTAGTCATTTCTCTCACAATAATGACTCGAAGTTCAAGCGCAATATAATTTTGAAGAGTTTCATTCGGATAATAAATAATGAATTTTTTGAAAATCAATAGGATATCATTAAAGAAATTGACAATTTTCAAGTTAGAAAAAAATATTAGGGTTTAGTCGTGATTTTCTTTCCTTATTTGAAGTTTATTTTTTTCCCCTTACATAAAAGTCAAAATATCACCAAAAATGATTATTTTTTTTAAAAGAAAATTTAATTCCATATTTGGTTTATTCTTTTCTTCGAGGAAAAGTTTTGAGAGCTATAAATTGAAGATCCCTTTCTTATAGCATAACACAATAGGATCCACGATGTAGTCGTTTGGAGAGTCTTGTTTATGGGGAGATTTTACACTCTATAGTTAACGTCTTTTTATAAGGGGAAAATGCATAAGTACCCCCTCAACCTATTCTTGAAATCTCATAGACACACTTATACTATACTGAGGTCCTATTGCCCCCTGAACTTATTTTTTAAATAATTTTTTACTCCTTTTCATCCTACGTGGCACTAGTTTGAAAAAAAAATGTCAGCACATGCTGGGCCCACTAGATAGTGCCAGGTAAGCCAAAAAGGGGTAGAAAATTATTTATAAAATAAGCTCAAGAGGGTAATAGGACCTTAGTATAGTATAAAAGTGTCTCTGAGATTTCGCGCATAGGTTGAGGGGTACTTGTGCATTATACCTTTTATTTGTTTTAATTATGTAGGTTAATTGGACATATCATATAATAATATAATGTCTTTTAGTATAGTTTTATGTGTCGGCTACTTTATAAACATATGATCTACAATTGTAAGATTCTGCATGACGCCTACTTACCTTTATAACCCAATAAAACATCTTGTGCTAACTTGTTTTGAATAATCTGTTAATCCATACGCTACTTAATTTGTGTAGTATAACATAGACCTTTTTGAAAAAAATATAATTATTAGCACTATTAATGAATATATATTCCATGTTTTATGATCCTTACATTGTATTTTGATCTCATAATGAGTCTAAAAGGAAAAAAAATTATTTATAAAATAAATTCAGGGGGTTAATAGGACCTTAGTATAGTATAAGTGTGTCTTTGAGATTTTAGGCATCGGTTGAGGGGGTACTTTTGCATTTTCCTATTAAAATACAAATATAAATATAAGAAACCATAACATATAGATTAGTAATGTATTTACATGTCTTGGGAAGTCGAGAGTCTAAAAGATAACAATGCGTGCGAGATCTCATCACATCAAGGATTTTATGAAATCTTGGTTAATATTCTCCATTTTGTCAGTAGAATTTATCATCACTTTTCTCTTCATGAAACTTTATTCTTTCTTTAGCTTCTTGTTTGAAAAAATTCGGAAACATTTTTCCTGCATAAACAAAAATATAAATAAAGATTTCAATAATTATATTACTTTTTTACTGTCAACTTGTAATTAAAAAATATGAATATATAATTTAATCCTCACATTACTATCAACGAAAATTATAAACACTTGATAGAAATTAATAATAAAATATGCATTTGAAGAGAGATTATAAATAATCTTAGAGATTCTTTGAGAAATAATGATCGTGACATACAAAAAATTGCTAGTTGTTGAATCTTAGTAGTATTTGGTTGACTAGCTGAACATTCAATTTATTGGTGAGGATTTGACTCCTACCATGTAATTCCCTCTTTCATTTTCTCTTCCTCTAAACCGAATTTTATTTTGTCACGACCGGGGAGCACCCCCTAGAAGTAACATGGCGTACTTGACCTCACAGAGGTCTTGTACCAACCCATAGACATCATTCATCGCATTGTCATAGGACATCTAGCGGAAAATTTAAAACATTCATAACGCATCATATGCAAGACTCATCACTTCATATAAACATAAAATAGCCATAATACATAGTTAGACTCTTAGTCTCTTTTTCCATCTTAGATTCAACTTCCATAGAGTAGAATAGGGACACGACCCATAAAAACATAAATAATAAATAAGCTATTACATAAACTTTGAATAATAACTTGACATAGGAAATCCTTGAATCATAAGTCCCTTTCTTGATCTTGGAAACATTTATCAAGCCCTTCACTTTAAGAGACATCCTCTAGTCATCAATCACCTACACTTAGTGTAAAAGATGAAGAAGAATGATAATAGTACAAGAATGCACTAAGTATGGCAATAATGCAAAAACATGCCATGTAGAGAGGACATTTTGTTAGAAATCATGCAACATGCTTTTTTTAAAGAATCTTCATAAACATTGGCACAATTACACAATATAGTTCATATACTTCATATAGGTATAGACACCATCCATGTAAACACACCAAATCCACATATATTGCATTTAAGCATATCAATCATACTTATAACATTATCTTCTTTTACCTTAATTCATTAACTCCCAAAGTAACCCTCTAGTAACACTTGTTGTAATGCATGAATAGTGTTCAAATCCACTGTCCACACTCAAGAACCACCTTAGGGCATCTCCAATCCTACCCTCTATTTTACTGAGTTCTTTTTCAGACAATCAACTCAAACTCAATTCTCTATTTTACCCTCTAAAAAGAAGTTTTCTCTCTCTCTCATTTATGTTATATTATTATTTATATTTATTCTTATTTTTTATTTCATAATATGAATAATTTTTTATTTATGAAAATAATCACTCTATAATCTTTATGTAATTATTTTTTTATTTTTTAAAATTCTTCTTATAATACAGAATTATATTTTATTGTAAATAACATGAATTGCGATAAATATCACTATAATACATATTAATGAACGATTCAAATAAAAGTGAAATCCCTAATTAAATATAATTGCATCATAAATTTTGTATTACTATAAAATCTATTTTAAATCTTACATAAATACTCAACTTTCAAGATTAATATGTTACTCTTATGAGTGTTCTATTATTATATTACAGAGTTTAAAATGAACATTTTTTGTGTGTAGCTAAAAATCGTACAAATTAACAATTTCATCTTGTATTTAATTATTTCGTGTACTAATTTACATCCCATATTCCATTTTGAACTATTGAATCAAATATTTTCATACTATTTAAAAAAGTATAATTTTATAATTTATCACTATAACATAAAAAATAGATTGTTTGAATTATCATGTTAATTTTGTGCAATTTCATAATGAAATATAATTATTATCTAAATTAAATATTTAAAATGAACAAAAAAATTAAAAAGACAATAATACGTTTTAGATGTTAAGTAACTTAGAAAATAATGACAAATATTACAGGTTTAATTAATAATCTTCTATGATATAATTAATAATAAAATAACTGTAAGTCAAATATTTAAAGTGAGATTTTCTTTTAAAAAATAGAATAAAAATGATTAATTCGGCGGAAGTAGTATTAATTTGGCGGAAGTAGTAACTTGTTAAATGTTATATTGCATTAGAAAATAATTACAAATGATAAAGATTAAATTCGTAATATAATAGAAATAATATTATAATAATCTAAAATTAAAATAGAGAGGTAAAAAGTAGTTCTCCAAACACCTCTCTATAATTGATAAATAGAGAGCCAATTAGAGAGTGATTGGAGAACTTATTATCTATTTTACTCTCCAAATATAGAGAATGGAGAGTAAATTAGAGATGGGTTGGAGATGGTCTTATTGTCACCAAGGTGAACATGGATACAACCTTCACTAATTTCAAACATAGATATTCATGGAAACATAGCACATCATGAGACACATATTTCACATATGACCCAACATACTTCATATACAACATAGGAGACACATTTAAAGATAAAATACAAGTCAACACTACAAATAACATGATAATAGGCAATAGTCAACAAATACATGCTTGGACTTTATTTCATTAAAACATCATAAGACCTTAGTCTAATCTCCATCTAAGACTACTAGTGCAATGTACATGTGAAGCCCCATAATCTCACACATACCAAGTAAACTCACAAAGAGACCACAAGCCTTATTATTTACTTCATACATCAACATGACAACTATAGTCAACTACATGCATAAGTAGGACCTTCATCATATTGCAAGTAAGACCAACATCATACATATAATGTAAGACCTCATCAAATAGTCTACAAGACCAACATTATGCATCTAAAGTAAGACCTCATCATATAGACACAATAGGACTCATACTCTTCATATTATCATACAAGTAGGTCATTACCATAAAGTCATGCATAAAAGGCGTATGCATATACATATAGATATGGCACACCTTCCTAGAACTCCCTTTAAGAGCTACTTCTGCAATGCATAGGTAAAGTCTCACACCTTCACCTACACTAAGAAACTTCCCTTAGCTTATCTTACATGAGGTTCATCACTTTACTTCCATTGTCCATTTTACTTTTGGAAAACCCTAGCCTTAACAGACGATAAGACCATGTGGACTAAACATGAAATCAGGTGTCATGGCACCCCACAGAGAAATAAGATGCTCTACTTGCCAAGGTAGAAAATAAACATCATGCTAGCATATTAGATGGATCCACTTTCTAGTTCCTATGTGGGCAACATTGTTAAGGAACTAGGATATATGCCTTGACCCTCTACATGCCCATTAGCATTGGAGTCCTTATCTCATGAGAAATTTTACGCTGAATATCCCTCCAAGGAGAGGCAACACCTATTGTTGTCAAGTTCACTCGGTGATAAGCTAAGTTCACTTTTTGAAAAGCCTTTATTAATATTACTTTCATAAAATTAGGCTTTAGGAGATTAACCCCTCATATGCATAGCTCAAAGGTTATAGATGAGAACTGTCCTTTTATCGACCTAACTCATGTGAGAAAACCGTTCGCTTGGACATAGAATATTCAGGCACAATCTAGTTTAGAGTACAATTGAGAACACCTTTCCAAGGACCCTACTTTACTAGATTATCATACATTCTTCATGTATGCATTTATTTTTGTGTGTATGTGTTCATATATGAGGAAACCATTCACATACAACATTTATACACTAGAGATATACATACTTCATCAGATCATATACTTGAAATCATAACATATACTTTAATTTCATGTTCAAATCATAATCATGCATTCATATTCATGAACATAGAGTTATCACCTTAGGAACTATTTTATCAAGGTACACATGTGCAATGTTTAGGAAAAGTCTCATACTCTTATCCATACTAGTACACCTATCAAGTCATCCTAGTTAAGATACATTTTCATACTTTCATGAACATATACTTTACATGCATAGTAATAGACAATAGTGCATATGAGAATTATCCTTTCATTAGACACTATGAATCTATCAAACTCATACACATGCATGAAGTGTGAGTGTATATACATTGGTAAACATGATTACATAATGACTATCAACAGCATATTGAGGCATCCACCCTCTAATAATAACAATACACATTCATGCATATGCCACACACCACATTATACCATATGAGACAAGACATATTCGACATTTGAATATAAGACTTCTAACCATGCTTTAGACAACACATTCATGTAGGGGTACATAGGCAGGGGGTCATCCATCAATATAATTTCATCAATCATAGATACATAGACCATACCGAACCCTAACACCTTCATTCAAACGTAGTAGACATTATCAAAACCTAAAACATGATACTAGCATTGGAAACTAGACATATAACTTCACATTGTCTGATCAGCATAACCACACATTGACAACACATCAATTTGATTTCAAGGACATGATCATAATATATATAGAATGAAAATGAAGTAATACCTCCACCATAAGTGGACCATACCACACAATGTGATTCAAGGCCAATTCAACTACCAATTTTATGCAAAGTAGAGGAAATAAGGCAATCTTACAAATTCTCCAAGCTTTGATCATCATTGATCAATTACAAATAATTCACCATGAATTCATATAGAAAACAGTAGCAATATACATAATAAAGTAATGAACCACAATTCAATCAGCCTAACGTTAAGATCATAATGCCCACATTATAGACTAAATTGAGAAAATATAAGGATGATGGGTTCTTCATTAAATTGGATTGAAATTCATCCATAAATAATTATTCAATCATCAATTCATCATTAGGATACTTTTGAAATCAATTTGACAATGAACCTATGGCTATATTTTTACATAAGGATTTGGATCATAGAATCTTCTTTGAAAACCATTGAAGGAACTCCTTAGGTGAATGGCTATCTAAGGAAGAAGGACTAATTTACCTCATTACATCGCAGGGCCATGATAACTTGATGAAGAAACCATGAAAATCCAACCTCTAAGATGTTCTTTAGTTTCATCTCCAATGGAGGTTTCTAGAGAGAGTTTGTTTTGATAGGGAAGGGTGAAATTTGATTAATAAATTTGGGAATGGGGTTTTGATGTTATTAACTAAATTAGTATACCTAAAAATAGATAAAATAACTTCCTAGGGTCTATTTTGTACGTGGGTTGAATTTCACATTTACCCCTTTAATGAACAGCGTACTGTTAGACATTACAGAGCAATGATGCAGCGGAAATATAGAGTGATTGACATACCTCTAGCCATTGTTAGCGATATAGTCGGAGTCTACAATTTTTCTTTTCTTCAAAGATCTTCTAAGCACTCAAAACCTCACTCTTAGATGGTATGGAGTTTTTAGAAGTAATGTGCTTAGGGACCTTTGAACCAAATGACATATTTACAACCGTGCTTCCATAGGGAACGGTTAAGAGGTTATGGGAAGTTACCAACCACTAGAGTAGTAGGATAGTGGATTCATGTAGTGGGATAATGGGTAATTGACTACTTTCCCATTAGTAGGATAATGGATAGTTAACTACCTTCTCATTAATGGGATAATGCGTAGTTAACTACCTTCCCATTAGTGGGATAATGGGTCCATGAAGTGGGATAATGGACCCATCTAGTATGGAAAATATCAGTATTAACAAAAATGCTAACATTCTCCCACTTGGTCCGTATATTCTAATCCCATTAATGAAATATAATACACAAATCATGGCGATAGTTTCTCTTGCAGTGTAGTATCATCCATATATCACAATGCACTATATCTCTAAACTTTAACACATATAATTAAATGAATGAACTCAATTTTTATTCAAGGTCCATACTTCAGTGATATTTCTGAAAATGAAACTGAATGTGCATATAGTTACGAGAAATATCATATAAAATAGAGTTTGGTAAACATTCATTGTTACAACAAAATTTTACATAGTGATTTTGTCCCATTGGGACTACATGATCCGTAAATTTTTGTGGTGGCATGACATTAGTTCAAGGATTAGCTAACATTAGTTCAGTACTAACGTGTTCAATGACAACTTTCATATTTAACACGTTCTCTTATGGCTAGGTATTTGATGTTTATATGCTTTCTTCGACTACCACTTTTATTATTCTTAGCGATAAATACAGCAACTAAATTGTCACAATATAACCTTAATGGCTTAGATAAAGAGTCGACAATTCTAAGTCTAGAAATAAAACTCTTTAACAATAAACCATGTGAGGCAGCCTCAAAATAAGAAACGAACTCAGCCTCCATAGTAGAAGTAGTAACTAGAGTCTGTTTGTCACTTCTCCAAGATATATCTCCATCGGGTAACATAAATATGTATCTTAAAAATGATTTCCGTGAATCAATACAACCAGCAAAATCTGAATCAAAGTAGCCAATTACTTTCAAGTAATCTGATTGTTTGTACATAAGCATGTAGTCTTTTGTTCCTTGAAGATATCTTAAGACTTTCTTTGCATCTCTCCAGTGGTCAAGACTTGGATACTCTAATATCTTCCTAGCATTCCAACAACAAATGATATGTTAGGTCTTGTACAAACCTGAGCATACATCAAGCTTCCTACAGGAGAAGCGTAAGGAATGTCCTTCATTTGTTCCCTCTCAAGATCGTTCTTCGGGCACTGATTCAAGTTGAACTTCTAACCCTTCATCATAGGAGCTACACTTGGTGAACAATCTTTCATTCGAAACCTCTCTAAAATTTTATTGATATAGTATTCTTGAGATAAACCTAAGGT
Source organism: Solanum pennellii (assembly GCF_001406875.1). Classification (NCBI taxonomy): domain Eukaryota; kingdom Viridiplantae; phylum Streptophyta; class Magnoliopsida; order Solanales; family Solanaceae; genus Solanum; species Solanum pennellii. The sequence goes on along the minus strand of NC_028637.1, from coordinate 15,459,725 downwards.
ACCTTGATGTCTATCTCAATGAATATTAATACCAATGACATAAGATGCATCAACTATGTCTTTCATATCAAAACTTTTAGAGAGAAATTGTTTCACCTCATGTATCATTCCCTTATCATTGAATGCAAGTAAGATATCATCCATATATAAAACTAAGAAACATATTTTGCTCCCGCTGATCTTATGGTATATACATTGATCCATAATGTTCTCAACAAAGTCGAATGAAGAGATAACATTATGAAATTTCAAATACCATTGACGCGAAGCTTGATTTAGTTTATATATGAATTTATTTAACTTGCATACCAAGTGCTCACCATTAGTACAGGTGAATCATTCAGGTTGTTTCATATAAACCTCTTCCTCTAGATCACCATTGATAAATGCGATTTTCACATCCATTTATTGCAATTCTAAGTCAAAGTGTGCTACTAATGCCAATATTATGCGCAAGGAAATCTTTTTAGACAAAGGAGAAAAGGTGTCCGTGTAATCAATTCCTTCCTTTTGAGTGAATCCTTTAGTAACTAATCTTGGTTCATATCTTTCCATGTTTTCTGATGAGTCCTCTTTAGTCTTGAAAACTCATTTACATCCAATGGTTTTAACACCACTAGGAATATCGACAAGATCCCAAACCTCATTAGTTTTCGTATAATTCAGCTCTTCTTTCATGTCATTGTACCACAATTCAGACTCTTTAAGATTCATTGATTGTGAAAAAGATTGAGGGTCATTTTCAACTCCAATGTCATATTCTTGCAAATATACAACAAAGTCATTACGAATTGCTGATTTTCTTTCTCTAGTAGAACTTCTCAATGTTGCACCAACATTTTCCTGTGGATTATTTTGTTCAACTGGTTGTTCAATAATTTTTGGAACTACTTGAACAACTTGATCTATATCCATGTTTTTAGCACCTTGTGGAATCATTGATTGGTTGCTCAACACCCAATAAAACTTGAGGGGTATTATGTACAACAATCAATTTTTGACTTGAAGTGAAAGGTTGGTCTCTTATACAAATTGTATTCTTAAATTGATCACTCCCACTAATTAAGTCATTTTCATGAAATTGTGAATTTCTTGATTCCACAATCTTAGTACTGTTAGATAGACAGTAGAATTTGTATCCTTTAGACCTTTCGGCATATCCAATGAAATATCCACTAATGGTCCTAGGATTTCTATCCAGTTTCTTTTCTTGCAGGTTATATATTCTAACTTCAGACGGGCATCCTCATACAGGTATATGTGTCAAACTAGGTTTCCAACCTTTGAATAACTCAAAAGGCGTCTTTGGAACAGCCTTGGTTGGAACTCGGTTTAATATATACGTTGTTGTCTTAATAAATTTAATCCAAAAGGATTTAGGTAGCTTAGAGCTACTTAACATACTGTGCACCATGTCCAATAATGTTCAGTTTTTCCTTTCTGCTACACCATTCTGATCTAGAGAACTAGGAATAGTATATTGTGCAACAATCCCGTTTTGTTGAACATACTTTGCAAACAGACCTTCTGCTTGTCCATCTTCTATATATTTACCATAATATTCACCACCTCTATCAGTTCTCACAATCTTTCAGTTCGGAAATATCACAAACATCAGAGAAATTTGCATGTTGCANTATATATATATATATATATAAATATATATATATATACACTTAAATAAATTTGAGCCAAGTAATATAAAGTTGAATCTACTGACATAAAAATTGCATGTGAGCTAAATTTTTAATTCAATTAGATTCATATTTATGATAAATTTATTAAGTAGTAGCATAATATCCTATCTTTATGGCAAAACTATTAGACTCTCATTCATAATTCCTCTGGGTAATTCTGAAAAGTATTTAATATTTCATCTTAATTAATTATGCAACTTAATAACAAAGAATTTATGTTATCATATCATGCATAATTAATTACAATTCTAATGTCTAAATTTTTTTTATGTAATCCTTAACTTCTAAAATTTTATTCAATTAAAGATGCCGTGACTAAACTTTAATCAAATAAATTCTAGATGACTTAGACATTTGTTTCTTTAAGTGATTCATCATATAATATATAATATCATTTCATTAAGATTGTTGTGGCTAAATCCCAATCAAATAAAATTATATGAATCACTAAATATTAACTCAAAATCATATACAAGATTTATTGTTGAGCATTATGCAACAAAACAACAATCTCTTCACTTTTTATTATTAGAAAATGTTTTCAAAAAATTCAAAACCAGACCTGAATTTTTAAGAACCATTTTGAGAGATTTTGGAGAATTCCGACAATTAACAAAGCTGAGTAAATTCAACGACTCTGATGCCAAATGTTAGACATTACAGAGCACTAATGCAACGAAATATAGAGTGATCCATATACCTCCAGCCATTGTTAGCGATATAGTTGGAGTCTACAGTTCTTCATTTCTTCAAAAATCTTCTAAGCACTTAAAACCTCACTCTTAGATGGCATGGAGTTTTTTTAGAAGTAATGTTCTTAGGGACCGTTGAACCAAATGACAAATTTATAACCGTGCATCCATCAAGAACGATTGAGAGGTTATTCGAAGTTACCAACCACTAGAGTAGTAGGATAGTGGATTCATGTAGTGGGATAATGGGTAGTTAACCATTATCCCATTAGTGGGATAACGGGTAATTAACCACTTTCCCATTAGTTGGATAATCGATAGTTAACTACCTTTGGGTCGTAAACTACATTCCTTTTAGTGGGATATTGGGTTCATGAATCGGGATAATGGACCTATATAATACGGACATTATCAGCATTAATAAAAATGCTGACACGTGCATGGCATGCAATTGCAGACGGAGGGCAGTCGACGGAGCGTCGTCTGATCGACGAGCCGTCCTTATGATCCGTCGTTTGCAACTGAGACTCCTTCCTGGGGTGGCTGGCTCACACTTCTAAGTTTTGAGGAACATCCCCAATGAACGGGGCGTCGATGAAGACACAATCTGCTGATTGCATGGTCGTCGTTTGGACATTACCAAGGCAGTATCAAGGTAACGTTTGGGTCCTCCTACAAGACCCTTTGGGTGATCCTTGGGGAGTCTTTCCCGGACTTTTCGAACATATATACGATCACACCCATTTTAAGGTCCTTCCCTATCAATTTGGCCACAAAAAATAACGTAAAACATGCAAAGGCACACTAGCACACACTAGTACATCCAAAGACTAACTTTCGAACGTCTTGAACGTTCTTAGACGCGTGACCTCCAAATTAGTTCAAATCACTTATACACATTCTAAAACACATTATTAACATTATTATTAACCTTTTTAGGCACATGTGAGGCTCTAGACACCTTAATTCATATTTAAGGCTCCTTACAATTTTATTTTTAAAATAAAGAACAATTTCTAGTGTGAAAGATACCAACAATAATATGATTTAAACAATTTGACTTATCAAAATTTATTTTTTCCTTTTAATAGTTTTTTTGTGTACCAAAAATATAGATTTACAACATAGATTTGGCAATGAACGTAGACAAAACTAATGAAGAATTATTTGGAGCCAATTATCAAAGCTAACAACCAATTAGTAATTTTTACAAGAAAAACATGTATTAGCTAGGAATTTCGTCATTAAAATTATGTAGCTAACTAGTAAAAATACCTGCGCTTCGCGCGAGAAAATTAAATTGAAGAATTTGTAAAATAATCCTTAAAATCTATCGGTCACTAAGCCTAAAACTCTATATTATCTTACACACAAGAATATGTAATAAGAACCACTAACAATGTAAAGGAACATAGAAATTATTATCTTTTATCTTTAATAATATATACACACAAATTAATGACTGTAAAAATACATCCAAGATTTGTAACATAAGCAATGATGCCTGTTAGCCACTCAACAGGAGCAAGGTACAAAAATATTTAATTATGAAGAAGAAGAAGAGGAGATTCAGAATTTTTGTTTTCTAAAATGAGAGAAAAACTCTCTATTTATTGTACGAACAAAAGATGGTGCGGACGAATATTGATTGTGCCTTATCAGAAATTTACAACTAATTGAAAAACATGCAACCCTTCGTTAATGTCACAACTTTTCATAAAAGTCGCAACTCTTCATAAAAGTCGCAACTGTTTATTAAAGTTGCGACTTTTCATTGAAGTCACAACTTTTCAAAAAAGTTGCAACTCTTTATAAAAGTCACAACTTTACACTAACGTCGCAACTTTTCATAAAAGTTACAACTTTTATGAAAGGCGAAGGTTAGTTTTGAAAATAAATAAATTAAAAGAGAATTCTTGTTTGTGGTGGCGCCACGTAGGCGCGCCTAATGTTCTCTTTTTTATATAATTATATGACATGGTATTATTGTTTGAATATTTTCCCTAAATATTTTAACAATGGAGTTTTGATGTTTAGTAATAAATTTTTTTGTAATGATAAAATTGAATAAAGAACATTTTATTCAAATAAAATAAAATTTATTGCAGATTGTACCAATTTGTGATAGTTTATTTGTGCTCCAACACCTAAGCTTTAGAAAAGACAATATATCTTTGACTATATCATGTATGTCCTAGATACACCTAGACCTTAGAAAAGATAATATATCATTGAAAATATTTTGTATCTCCTAGATAATTTTATTTTTGTAAAAATCATCACAAATGTGGATCAAATAAAATATTAGCGAAAACTCATAATACTTTAAACATCATAAGTAAAAAAATAATTAAAAAGAAAAAAAAAGAGGGATTTAAGAAAAAGATGGAGTATCCTTAGTTTGTCTTGCTCTGTCCAAAAATCTTTATGAAAGTCTTTGTATGTTTATATGTCATCAACTTTATGAATGCACTCTCATCATTTTCTTCATCAGTAAAATTTGTCTTATATAGAAACATAAAATATCGACGTCAATAGAAAATGGAATTTGAGAATTTGTACGCCATCATTTCCCGATTTTCTAACCCATGACGTCACGCTGAACATGAGAACACCATATCTTCTTCAACTTTATCCCTTTTTAAAGAAAGTTTTGAGTGTTTTTGTTGAGGAACTCAATTACATGGTGAATTATCATCCAATTTTCATCTTCTTAAAATAGGCATATCTTGCGTTAATGAGTACTTGTTAGATTAATAAAAATCTTATTTTGATCAAATATGGTTTGAATGAATCAAGATCAACTAATGTGAATATGATAAAAAGAAATAAGTGATTTGTTGTTTATTTTTGCATTTTCTCATAAAAGTCATGGTATATAAATCATATTCACTTTCTTAAAATAACATTTTGACGATATTAGTGTTTTGTTATGAAATTGTTCCAAGTTGAATTGTGAATTTTACTCACTTTTTAAAAAAGAACATTCCAAATTTTATTTTATAGAAAGTTGAAATGAAGAAACAAAATTTACAATACACTATTGATGTCGGCCTCCCACTCAAAGTCTGGTGAAATCTCTATTGATTTTTCCTTATGCACCACACCATAGTAGGAGTAGAAACCACCATTTACTATATGAACATAAGAATATGAATATAGTGAATGGTCACCATAACCAGAAAACCTCTAATACCAACCCAATTAAGTCTTGATCAAAGTTGTATAAACCTTGTCTAAAATATCCTCCCTAAGACGTTTGAATAATTCTATGAACATTTATACTGAACCGGGGATGAAACCTTCAGATGAGGTACCACTAAAATAACAAGAAGTGCAAGACCTCTTGCTCGTCAAGTCCATAAATTCCTTGTGGTGCATAAGCTCAAGCTCCATGACCACATTACGGCTCTTTGAAAAAGAATCTCCAGACGAGGTTGTCTGATAAGTTACTACACAAATATAATAAGACAAACTTCTAATGAATTGAATTTTTATAAGTTTCATCTGGCAAAATCACCAAAGCATGGTGATACAAGGCATGAAATGTTTTCCCAAAATTGATCTAAAATATCATCTCAAGTCAAGTACTAAAAATGACTCCACTTCTCTTCTTGCAAATTACAGGGAATGAACTTGTTGGTCTAGTATCGACATAAGACCGCCACCACTTCACAGAACGGCCACACATGTTAAAAGTAGTGTAATCCACTATGCCAGACTCCACCAACTCCATATATTGTAACATCTCATGGCAACTTACTCTTTCCTTGTCCACTATGAAACTGAAGTGGATCTATCTCATAGAATCTCTCAAACCTCTTATGCTCCTCATTATGCATAACAGATATGGGAATAAATTGTACACCAACACCTGAAAAAGGCATAGCATCAAGTCTAAAATTGTTGCGGTTGGATAGCCTGCTGGATCCTAAAAACCTAGGTTTGGATGCTGATCACAAGTTTTCTTCCTTTCCTAGTCTAAAAATTGTCCAAAGTACCTGGTAAAGTACAAGTCTAAGTGATACCCTTAACCAATTTAAATTCTTGGACTAGAGTATAACTATTAAAAAATATATAAGAAAGACCTAAAAATAGGTCGCTAAAAAAAGATCTTATGAGGTCGCTATTCCACTAATTATCTTTTTGGTTATTTTTTTTTTTGAAGAAAGAGACCTCAGGAGCTTGGTTAAAGAAAAAAAAAAGAAATCCACCAAATAATAATAATGACATGAAAAATTTATATTGGGAAACCCATGTGGGTCAATTCGTATCAATGTAAGAGGATATATATATATTATAATTTCAAAAGAACAAACATTTCTTCTCCTTCTTCCTTCTCCAATTGCACTGTTCGTGTGATGAAGGTTTCTTTTACCAAAATTGTTGAAATGAATCACTGTAACATGTACGAGTTTATATTCTGGCTTTATATAGTGTAGTTCTTGTTTATTGGTTCTCTTCGTAGGGGAAAAAGAATATAAATTTTAAGTATTGGTGATTTATAATTAAAACTTCATGTTTAGTTAGTTTTGGGAATTGTTATGAATTGGTCTTGCCAGAGTAATTTGCTTGTTGATCAAATTTCTATTTCTTTTTCAACGATATTAATATGACGATCTTTTGTAAACTACTGAGTTTATTATCGAGCAATTGAAAGTTTTATTTGAATATTAGGTGAAGGTTGCATGATTTTTTGAGAACTTTGGTATTCGCTTTAGAGCTTGTTTGGTTGACTTTTCATTTTCTACTCTTAAGCCAAAAACTAAATAATTTATGGTATTTGGCCTAATGGCAAATCAGTTTAAAGCTAAGTGCTTATAAACAGTTTTCTAACTTATCCAACACTCAAAAAGTACTTAAGGTGTTTTAGCTTAAAAAAAATTCAAAAAGTCAATCCAAATGGGCTCTAGTCTTTTTTAAGGTAAATGTTTCACTTAGCTGCAAGGATAGTTTTTCCGAAACCATAGACCCTACTGTCTATCCCTCATCCAATAATATTCATTATTCATAATCTCCAAGTATCCTAATTCTACCCACAAGGCCACAACCACAGACTCAACATACAAGTCACACAAGCTGGAGGAAAAAAACTTAAAATGTCCTTTTTAGCACAGGCAAACGTAAGTCAGCTGAGTTCCTTTCATAATGCTTGCGACGGCTACTTTATATAATATTTTTGGTTTCATCCATGAAAAGATAAATCTAACTTGAAGAGAATATTCTTTCAATATGCTTCATAATTAAAGTAGAACAAGTTAACAATTTGATTACTAAGATAATGGAATCACCAAGTATTTACAAGTATGTTACATTAGTTTCATAAAGTTAGAAGTTGAGTGAACTTTGAATTTTGAAAGTGACCTATTATTTAGGTTGCTGTTTAGGTCACTTTTTACCGTTTTTTTAGCAGTGATAACTAATGAGCCGTAGCTCCACCAGACTCACAGCTAAACTTTATCTGATTCGAAAACTATCATTTGATTATTTTTTTCTTTGGATAGGCCTGGTTGTAGGTGAGAAAGTATTTCTCATTGAAAATGCAGAGTTCTGTTGGAATACTCCTGTATAAGATCATCGTGTCAAGTCTTGCTTGTTACAGAGTTATTTTGTTTGTTCTTTCAAAATGATCTGCTTTTCTCTTCAATGGATATACATAATCCTTTCAATTCCGTTTGGCAGGTAACGTGCTATTCTATGTTAGACATCACGTTTACTCTCATAAGTACGTGACACCCGAATGTTATATATGTTTTCCTTTAATGTTGCTGGAACATGACACCCGATTCAATAACATCTTGGCTCGTGGCACTCGTCCAAATAAAACGTTAATTTATCATTTATTATCACCACATTTCACTTCATTAACAATATTTCATCGAGGCTACTTTATTCAAGATATCACTTCGATAGAGAAAGTTCATGATTATAAATTTCACGGTCTAAGGATTTCAGACCAATCACAAACAACACATAAATTATTCAAACCACATAACCAAGTACATGGAGAAATTCACAATATCACTCACTGATTACCAATCACTATTAAAAGTCTATCTATCGCATAGAATAAACCTTAACCTACCTCCACCGATGAATCAAAGTCGAGCAAACTAATTTTCCAAAGCTTTTCCTTTCCTCAATGCCTCAATACTTTTCCAATCTATTAAACATGCATAATTCATAAGTAAATGAGTCTATAGACACCTTTACTATATGTATAGCCACAAAAACACACCCAAATCTATAGTCACTTTCTTAAAGTTCAAGCATAAGGATAAGTTTCAATTACTCTAAGTATCATTACTTTACTTATATTCAAATTATATAATGCACATAACATTTAATTACATATATCAATATATAAAAACTCAATTTATAATATGATGAAAACACAATAAAATTCAAGATTAAAGTCTCAGTCTTCGAAAACTAGCGACAACTCTAACCCAAATTTATCCTATACTCTAAGCCAATTTTATCACATTATCAGCCAGTGATTGACTATTCATTAATACATCAACTAATTCATTATCATTTTCGCCTACTTTTATTTCGTATTTCTTTTATACATTATTTCTTTACTTTAATTATTATACATAACCAATTATAAAAGTGGTAAAAATGGTTCACTACTAATTTTAATATTATTTTGTTTAACCCCCGGCTAAATTAATTGTTAAAATTACCTCATTAGTTAGATAACTATAATTAAAAATAACCTAAAATACCTATTTAGAATTAATTGGAAGAGCCATATGAAATAAGAAGTTATAGTACTCAAAACGACCTAATGGGTTGATACATTCAATAACAATCTACCCATCGCTTGTCCTTGAACGATCAAAAGAAGGTGATGGTAATAAAGGGTACCTAAATAGACAAAAAGATGTGGATATAATTCTTGCATATTGCCTCACTCTCCCAAGTGGACTCTTCAACATGTGATTCTTCCACTAAATCTTGATAGATGCAATCACCTTTGACCTCAACTTGCGGATGTCCCTACCTAGAATTGCTACATGCTCCTTCTCATAAGGAAGTTTCTCATTAAGTAGGACTAAATCCCAATGAATAATGTAGTTTCCATGACCATGCTATTTTTTCACCATAGACACATGAAATATCAGGTACACTCCTGATAACCCTTGAGGCAAGGCTACTTCATTGTCCACTTCCTCATCACACCTAAGAACTTCATCGCCCAATATATATATTGGACTAAGCTTACCTCTCTTACCCAACCACATCACTCTCTTCATGGGTGAAACCTTTAGCAGGAATTGCTCACCCTCCATAATCTCCAAATCCCTACCTACTGATTTGCATGCTCTGAACTGTTAGAAGCTTCTCCTCAATGAATTTCACTTTCTCTAAGATTCCCTCGAAAGATTGGTACCCCAAGGTATCACCTAAAATGCATCAAACCAACCAATGAGAGACATACATCTCCTCCCATATAATCAAAGGGTACATACCAATACTTGAGTGATAGTTATTGTTGTATAAAAAATCTGCCAAGAGTAAGAACTGATCACAATGAACGCTAAAATCTATCATGTACGCGTGAAACATATCCTTTAGCACTTGAGGGTGAAATGCAGTACTAAGATCAATCTGGTACCTAATTCAGTCTGCAAGGTTCTCCAAAAGATAAAATTAAATCATGTAGCACTATCTGATATGATGGAGATCGGAACTCCATGAAATCGAACTAACTCATAGCTATAGAGTTTGGCTAACTTCTCTGCATATAAGTCAGCTTGACTGGAATGAAGTATTAGATTTAGTTAATCCGTCAACAAGAACCCAAATAAAATCAAACTTACCAAATGTCTTTGGCAGACCAACCACTAAATACATTGCAATTCTTTCCCACTATGATTCAGGAATGGACATTCTCTGAAGTGTAACTCTAGGCGTCCGATGATCGTACTTTACATGGTGACAAATTAGGCATTCGGCTAAAAAATCAACAATGTAAACTTCATTACACTCCACCAATAATGGTTTTCACAGATCACAATACATCTTCTTTAGATCAGGATGTATAGAATAACTAGAACTATGAGCCTCGTTTAAGTCTAATCATCAACACGAGGCACATATAACCGCTCCTTAAATTTCAAGAAGTCTTTCTTATCCATCACAACCTCCTTAGACTCTCCTTGCAATACCATGTCTCGGATTCAACTTTTCTTCTCATCATCAAACTGCTTTCTTTTAAACTTTTCAAGAAAAGGTCTTGCCTCCACACAAGCCAAGAATCCTCATTTCTCAATTACTTCCTATCTCATGAAGTTATTAAGCAGAGTTTGAACCTCTCAAGCTTATGGGCATCTAGAAACCTGTAAGTGGGCTAAATTTCCCATGGTCCCTGCTTTTCTACAAATGCATCAACCACAACATTAGCTTTTCTTGGGTTATACAAAATAGTAATATTGCATTTTTTGAGTAACTCCATTCACCTCCTTTTCCTCAAAATCAATTCTTTCTGAGTGAACGTGTATTGTAAATTAAGATGATCTGTATACACTTCACACTTGACCCAAGGTAAATAATGCCTCCACTGCTTCAATGCAAATACAACTATAGCAAACTCCAAATCATGGATCAGATAGTTACGTTCGTCCACTTTTAGTTGTCTTGAAGTATAGTCAATTATATTGCTATCCTGCATCAGCTGTGCACCTAAAACAAATAAGATGCATCACAATAAACAAAGAAGTTCATACCATCCACATGCAAGGCAAGAATTGGTACAGTAGTAAACAAGATCTTGAGTTTCGGGAAACTCTTTTCATACTCATCTTACCATACAAAGGGAACATTCTGTTTGGTCAATTTGATCAATTGGGAAGCAATGGAAGAAAATCCCTTAACGAACCGACTGTAGTAGCTAGCTAAACTAACAATGTTCCTGAACTCTGAAACATTAGTAGGCCTTACCCTAAATCGTCATTGCTTCGATTTTAGTGGGATTCACCGTTACTGCATCATTAGAAACCACATGCACTGACAAGGACACTGAATCGAGCAAACACTCACACTTGGAGCATTTGGCATAAAGGTTTTTCTCCCTTAACAACACTAATACAATTATCAAATGCTCTTCATGTTCTTTCATGGTCTTTTAGTACATCAATATATCATCAATAAATACAATAACAAAGAGATCTAGGTATGACTTAAAAATTCAAGTCATCAGGCTCATCAAAGCAGTAGGGGCATTCGTAAGACTTAAAGACATTACTAAGAACTCATATTGTTCATACCTTGTTTGAAAAACAGTGTTGGCACATTCGTTGCTCATACTTTAAGTTTACGATAATCTTACCTCAAATCAATTTTTGAGAACAAACAAGCACCCTATAACTAATTAAACAAGTGATTAATGTGAGGAATGGAATAGTTGTTCTTAATAGTCACCTTATTCAACTAGCCTTAGTCTGTGCACATTTGAAAACTACCATACTTCTTCTTCACAAATAAAAGAGGAGCACCCAACCTGAGGCACGCGGTCTAATAAAACATTTACCTAACAAATCCTAATGTTGGGCCTTGAACTCTCTCAACTTAGGCGAGGCCATTCTATAAGGGTAATGGAAATGGGGGGTGTCCCTAACATTAGGTCAATACAAGATCCATATCCCTAAAAATTGCCATACCAGGCAGGTCTGCAAGAAAAACATCCACAAACTCACGAACTATCAAAACAGATACGATCAAAGGAACTTTGGAAGTATCATCCCTGAGATGTGCCCAGAAATTTGTACAACCCTTACTCACCAACCTCTTAGAACGAAGTAAAACGATAATACAAACTGGGGCAAGAATGTAGTCACCCTTTCATACCAGCGGATCTATCCCACGCTTTGCTAAAGCTACCATCTTAGCGTAACAATTTAAGATAGCAGAATTTAGAGAAAGCCAAGTCATAACAACAATTACATCAAAATGAACCATCTCCAAAGTAATCAAATCTACTTAAGTTTTGCTCCCCACAGAAGTGAATAGGAAAGATCTATAAACCTTCTCAACTAACACAGACTGACTGGCATACCTAGAGACACGAATAGGCATATCAAGTAAGTCACAATGCAAATCAAGTCCATTAGGAAATAAGGAACATACATAAGAAAATGTGGATCCTGTATCAAACAATACAGAAGTCATGGGATCACCGACTAGAAGAGTAAGTATGATAACGACATCAGATGCCTCTACCTATGAAGGAAAATGCAAGTTTTGGTATTTCCTCTTCATTATAACTGTTTTCTTTTTTAATTTTTTTTTACTACCTCTTAGTTTGGTTTATGAAGAATAAAAAAGAAATCCATCAAGGGTATTTTAGGTATTGAACTTTTTGAGTTTTGTTCCCACTTTTAGTATAGTGGTATATTATGTTATGATATGATACGATGATTTTGTTCTAGAAGAGTGTATCCCATTCTCAATTTGAGAATAATATGGAATTGAATTTGTTGATGCTACCAATGAACTCTTATACACAATTAGTAAGGACGATTTGCTCTTTAGATATCAAACTCTCATTAGACATCCCCTAACCTTTAGACTTCTATAGTAGAGTCATCTACTAAATATTGAAAACCTTCTCATGTTCAACTACTTGTGTCACAGACTTAAGAGTAGACAATCCTCCATGTGGTTTTAATAGCCTTGCATGAATAATGAGCAAACAAATAGAAGTACATGAAGATGGTAGGTAAATGTGAGATATTCTTCTTATCGATTATAACTTCGACCATTTTTTGTTGCAGCTGCGAAAAGAAATTACATGTATCAAATCAGGAGAACACTTTTATCTTCTCCAGAAAAATGGTCCGCATTCTCGTTCATGATTAATTAAAGGGAATATGGAGAATTCTTACCTTAAATACAGTTCCATCTTCAATATTGGTGTACTTACTTCTATTGGCAAGACTATTTAAGTAAGATAATTGTAATCCAAGTGAAGAGGAGTGAGTTTCTAATGGAGATGAAGTAATGTATGAAGAATTTATTAATTTTTATGGTCAAACTTATTTCACAATATCGCTTTACCAATAGAATATTGAAATTTTCAAAGAAATATATGTGAGATGATTCACATATGGACAATATACCGGGATAACTCGAGAAATAAGAAATTTAATTTAATTGAGGACAATGAATGGGAGAAAACAAGAAGAATTCCTACATTTGGTAAAAGTCTTATTGTGGTCAAATATGAATTGAATGAATCAAGACCTGCTAATGCAAATGTGGCAAAAAGAAATAAGTTGTATTCATTTTTCAAAAAATAACAAATATACATTTTTACGATTTTAATGTTTGTTATGATTTTTTTTCCCAAGTTGAATTTGAAAATTTTACTCCTTTTTCTTTTAAAAATAGAGATGAAGTGACCGCTTTACAAAACACTATTGATGTCGGCCTACCGCTCTAAAATTGGAGAAATCTCTATTGATTTGTCCAGACTCAGTCTAGGAACTACTAAGAAGAATTTGAATATACTAAATGGTTACCATGACCTTAAAACCTCTAACAACAACCCTGAAAAGTTTGACCCAAGCTCTAGGATACTTGATCAAAATAACTTCCCCGGGACGCTTGAATAGCTGCATGAACATTCTGCTAGACCAAGGATGAAAACCCCTCCTTGAAGATCCTCTACCTTCTTAAATGAGGTAACACTAAAATAACAAGAAGTGCAAGCTACCTCTTGTCCATCAAATCCCTTAACAACTTGTGGGGAATATCTCTCAACCCAAACTCTCGAGCCATGATGACACCTATGATAACCCAATAGTATGTAATCCAACCGATAACCCAGAATAATAAGTAATGAGATAAGCGTATAGTAAAAAAGAAGAAGCAACAATTTAACAAAAGGACAAGAAAATAAGCGGAAGCTAGCCAAAAATATATACATAAGATTCTTCTAGAACCTGGAAATCACAAGTACACAATTGTTTTGACAAAATATTACAACTCTCAAAAGTGGACCAATCTACAAGCTTGTCTTAAAAAACAAAGGATTAGCTATACAAAATATAGAAGGATACAAGAAAGTCTAGGACGCCAAGTGCTCACCCTCAACTCTAATAAACAGTTGCAAAAGGTAAAATCATCTCCACTAATAGATGGAGAGTGTAGCATGAGACAAAATAAATAGGTACTCAATTAGAATTATAGGCCGACTGAGCAAGAAAGGTAACGACAATATGAAAAGATGGAATCTAGAAACAAATAGAGATTAAAGAGGAATTTAAAGCAAAGTACACAAGCGTACTAAAAATAAAAGAAATGAGTACATGTAAACGAAACCTACTGACCCATAAGCCCAGAAGGTACACAAAATATCCCGAACATACCTCATAAGTCCGACATGTACACAAAATAGCTAATACTAAGAAAGAAGTACGCTGAGCCCAGATCCAAGAAGCATAATATGGGCCTCTAAAAGTTATAAAATAATGATAAGGCTGCTCCATCAAGCCTCTAGAATCCAAGGGGCACCATCCCAGCTAGCAAGAGTAAACCCAAGGGCCGCCTAACCAAACAGTTAACTCCTAGAGGCACCCATCTAGCTAGCAAAAGTAAGACAAGGGGCATCAGCAAGATCATTGAAGAACCTCATAACAACCATGAGCAATGCCAATTTTGAATGACGTCCACTCCCACATAATCTAAAAAATGCTCCAAGATCGAACAAACTCAAATAAAAAATCATCCAATAAAGCATGAAACCTCAAAATATTGCAACGAGTTTATAGAATGAGAGAAGAAGGATAAAAGGTCATCAAATATGGGCAGAAGCCTTAAATAAGACTCATCAGGTGAGAGTAATGTCTTCCACACCAATCGAAAAGTAGCTAAGTCATCTGAATCAACTCGGAGATGAAAAAAGGCCAGAAAAGCTACACATTTCACAAGTCTATGGCAAGCCCTTTTCTAATCCTAGAACAATTACAAAGCATTCTAAATATACAAAAACAACAACTAGAACAACAACATAAACTAGACAAACCACAAGATAAGGATTATGACATCACCCTAACTAGAATGCTCCTAATTGTGAGAAATATCGAATAACTAGGTACATGCCCCTAATTCACTAATATCAACATGAATTTACACATTCAAGATAAATCTACGATAAGGAAAGTTGTCGCCTACATTTAGGGTGACCTTTCGTGTTCCAGATAACATATTTGGAGCTTTTCCTTTTTGAATGGCCTCAAAATGATGTCACACTACCAAAAATAGTATCACATTGTTAAAACTGTCGTGAAGACACTAAAACAGATAAAACAAAGATGAACCAATTTTAGAATCCATATGGGAAGCTTTAGACCCACACTGGAATTTCCAAAAATGACTTCGTTAAAGGGTCCAATTCAGTTTCCCAAACTTATGTCCTAAAATGGAACACAATTCAGGGCTCAAAACAACTTGAATTTAGCAAATGCAAATACGTCACCAAAATAGAAAAAAAATCCATGGAAGCCCACAAAACACAATTTTTACCTCAAACTAAGAGTTCACCATGCTCCCCAGTAACTAATATGTGTAGTCCCAAGCTTAATGAACAACAACTTTAAACAACCCAATTCGGAGCTATATCGAAGGAGAAATCATAGGAACAAATTAAGGAACAAAATTGATCCTAGTCATTTTTAAGACCATACAGGTGTTGCTTAAGCGACTAGCAAAGTTGCTAAAAGAGACAGGTCAACAAGAGGTGGGCCTTGCTTCTGTGAGTCCCTTGTCGCTAAGTCATGCTCACTTAAACGCTCAAATCCATGTAATAACTCCAAAACAGATAATGGCAACACAGTTAGACCAAATTTCATAATGTAGAGCTGATAGTAATGATGGAATTTCATTTCGATACTCATAGCTTCAATTATCACAACACCCACTTTTGACAACTTTAACTCTCCAAACCTTTGAAACTTCCAAAAAGAATCACGGGTTTTCAATAAAATTTCAAAAACGACTTCATAAACCGATCAAACATGACTCTTGGGAACTATCGAAATGGGTAAAATTGTAATTTTCTAACAATTTCCCAAAATGACATTCAAAGTCATTACATCTAGTGACCTCTAGCCATGGTACCACATATCCTCAACATATAAGAGAGAGTAGTAAAAGAAATCTTAGTAACCAATGGAATCAAGTACGCACAATAAGAAAGAAAGAATGAAATTCTCCTAAAGTCCAATACTATTAAAGATAGATAAAAGACATCTCGGCAACGATTTGTAGGACTTTACAAGACACTTCTTCTACTTGTGACAGTAATGAACTTTGTGTTTTGACGCCAAATTTCATGACCCAAAATAAGGAAACTAATGAAGCCTCGCTCAACCACGCAAAAAGGTATGCCAGCCCAAATACAAAACATAAATATATGAAAGAAAAAAAAATTGAGGCAATAAGCAACTCCTTTTAAAAAAAAATTAAAAAAAATGTGGAAAGTCCATAAAAAACTATCCAAAACTAGTAAATGCCTATTAAAATTTGAGTACAGCTCAATAAGACTCAAAATCATCCAAAGGAGGGAAATCCATCTAAAGTAAGAGGAGAGAAGACATCCAAGAAGTATGACGATCAACCAAGCAACAATATCAGAATCTTGAGAGGAATTATCTTAACACCACTATCGATCACAGGTCAAAGTACTTGGATCCGAATCTGCATAAAAAGGATTAGAATCATCTATACCTTATCCAAAGTTATGGTGAGGATCAATCCTAAACTTCCCTAACCTGCTAAAACTCAAACATTAAAACATCTATACAAAACTCAGACTAGTAGCTACAACTGATCTTCATAATTGAAGCCGAGTCCTCATGATCGAAACCAACCAACCCAAACTATCATCACGAATGCTAAAATCCCCACACGAGCGTAAAGGCCAAAACTCGATCAACCCCGGCCACTCTAGGCTTTTATTCATATGTGTGTTTTACTACGTCCATTAACTTTTACTTGTTATATTTGGAATTTACACTCCCAAAAACGATGATAGTATAAAATAAATATTTCTCGTTGTCATTTGTGTCTAATGAAATTTAAGATGTTCGTTGTTTCATTTTTTAATTTTGATGAGTTTGCTTCTATGAATTGTGACATTCATAATGTTGATGAATAAGTTTTGCTTCTTCAAAAATTTTCTTCAGCCCAAGCGAAGTATATCAAAATGATGAGGTTTTAAAAAATAGTTATGGTCATTGAAAATAAAGGTTATGTTTTATTTTTGCACAGGACTTTAAATTCAATCTAATTTACCATTTAATACTGGTCGACTTTGAATAATGTTTTCTTATTGCACATGAATCATTTTGAAGCTTAGATGTGCAAGCTCTATGTAACAACTCGCAACTCGTAATAGCCAAGAATAAGCTAAGAAACTAAATGTAACACCCTAGAAAATATTTCAAACTAACACTCGAATTGTTCATCGTAATGACTGAGATTTTACTAAGGAATTTAAAATTTCTTAAGTATTAAGGTCATTACACTAGAATTAGTACAAAGATTTCCAACCATAATAAATTGGAATTAGCAAAAATTTGAAATTTGGAGAGTTAAGTATTAGTTTTGGATAAACTTCAAACGATCATAACACCTAGAACAAGATGAGTTAGGTGTGATACAAGATACCATAGAAAAGACCTTTGAATTAACTTTCGAAAATCTACCAAGATTGCTAAGTTTCGAGTTCGGATGAGCGAGATATGACCTTTGAAGTTAGGTTATCCTGTTAAGGAAAGTTAGCCTAAAATATGAGGTGTATTTTTGTCCTTTCCTTACCCAATCAGATTTAATTCATTTTTAGAAATATTTTAGTTCTAATCCTTTTAGGTTAAGTTTTAAAATCCTAATATACACCTAGGGTTTTAGTTGATAGTTCAAGAAGAGGCAAGAAGAGAAAAGAAGAGAAAAGATGAATGGATGAAGGCGTTCATCGATGTTATTGAGTTTAGTTGTGGATTTTCACCATGGGTCTAATCCCTAAGAGGTATGTAAGATTCCATAAGTTTTGGGTTAGTTCACCCACACGCCAATCATGTTATTTTTTAGCGAAATTTCATGCTTTAGGTTTAAACATTTGAGTTCTTGATATGTGTCCTTGAGGTTCATTCTAAATCTTGTTAGGTTGGGTTTTTGATAAATTCTTGAGATGAAATTTAGTAATTTCAGTGTTGTTTTCAGTGTATTAGAGTGTAATTATGTTAAGTTATCCAATCCAAGTGATTGGGAAAGAAACCGTTTGATTTTAGACGAGTTAGGGTGAGAAAACGAGCAACGACGTTCGGCAGAATTTCTGGGTTGGGACCGGGCACATTACACCTGCCAGAGTGATCTAAACCCTTCTCTGTACTTGAGGGGTCGGCTCCCCACGCCACCAATAGACCCAAGGTCATCTGCCCCTACAGTTTGCCCCCGGTCACTCCGTTTGAGCTTATTTAAAGTGTATCTTCACTCCTTTTTTATCCTAAACTCTTTAAACTACTTTTAAACACATGGAAATCATTTACAACATGAATCATAGCATTTAAATAATAATTAAAATTCAAGGTAAAGTTAAGAACATGTTTTGAGAGTTCTTCCGAACCATTTGAGAGAGTCCTTTTGAGAAGTCTTCTACAACTTCTATTATCTTGTTTCAAGTCTCAAGAAGTAAGCATAAAAGTCAGGAGAATGTATTCACAAGTCTACAATATCACCTAGATCCTCCATTTCATGAACCATGAATTCATAATTCACATTCAAGACAAAGAGTTAAGAGTAGAGTTCAAGAAACTTTAAGTTAAATTTTGAATTGTTTGAGATCCATCATTGATTTGAACTATATTTTTAGGAAGTAAATAAGAGAATTAGAGATTCATATACATGAGTTCCATCTAGTTTCTTAGACCTTCAAGTCGAATTGTTCATGACCATAATTCTGCATGAACCTTATAAGCCGAATAGTCAAGTGTTCAAGAAAGCTTTTGAGTTCAATAGTGAATCCTTTGAGGTAAACCATTGATTTGAACTATGTTTTGAGGAAGTAAGTATGAGGATGATAAGTTTCTTATCCATGAGTTCCTTATTGATATTTTGACCCTTTAGTCGAGTCATTCATGCCCATAACATCCGCATGAACTCCAATTATTAGTACCTTTGAGATGAGTAACATATTCAAGTGCTAAGTCTTGAGCAATAAATTTCTAAACCATTTGAGTTTATATTTATAATCATTGGACTATTACATGTTATCCATGAATTCTTTGATTTGAATTGTTTATGCTCCTAATTCCTCATGAACCCTCTAAGTTGAACATCATAAAATCATCAATAAATATGATATCATAAACCTTGCATCCATAATCCAATTCAAAAAAAGTTAAGACCAAAGTCAAAGGAGTTAAGAGTTTAGTCTAGAAGTTAAGAAGCAAGTCAAACTAAAGTTTTCAAGAGTCTTTAAAAATGTTTTAAACTTTGTTTTAAGAATCAAGTTTCAAGTTAAGTAAAGAGTAAAGAGTTGAAATCCTTCCTTCAATGAATTATAAGGGAAATAAGTATTCTGTGAGAGTTGATTTACGATTCAAGTTTCAAGTTAAGCAAAGAGCAAAGAGTGGAGTTCATTTATCAAAAGTTACAAGGGAACTAAGTATTCCCTAAGAGTTTATAAATGTTTTCACATATAAATTAAAGGGAAACTAAGATTTCCGAAAGACTTTTGATCAAGAAAAGGGAACATTGATTCCAAGAGAGCTTTTTAAAAGCTAAGTGTTGAGCAATTATCTCAACCCAAGCAAATGAAGTTATTTAAAGAGCACGAGCTAAAGTACATTTGGGAGTAATATTGAGCACCGATGTGGGATGAGAGTTCACAAATTAACTCAAGTCTCCATGAAAACCATGGTATTAATGGGTCATACTTTTTAGATGATCACGTAAGTTAAACTAGTGGATCCACTATGTTAAGTAAGGTCCTATAGCGATAGAAAGGTATATGATGGTCCTTGGCAGCGTGAGGTAAAACGTTGTATCATCACTTAGGCACAGAGTGATGGTTGTCGGTTAGTGAATCACCCACATAAACTATATTACTTTCTTATATAAGTAAAGTTGAGTTTGTTATTGCATTTTTTTTATGAACTAAGTTATTTTTATTATTTTATAAAGCCTTCTATGTATTGCATGCCTTTACCTATAGGTGGTACGGCGTAACAATCTTGTTATAGGCAGGATAGAATAGTTAAAAGAGTGAAAATTATTCTTGCTTTATATTGAATTGAGTATCCAAAGTCGAATTTCCTATCATTGAGTTGAGTTTCCGATCTCTAGTTGAGTATATTATTCTTGATTTTACTTTAGTTGAAAAGAGCTAAGTATATTTCCTTTTTATTAAGTTCAAGCGTATGTATTATGATTTAGATTTCCGCTTACATACTCGTACATTCCACGTACTGAGCCAATTGGCCTGCTTCTTCTCATGATGTAGACACAGGTATTTAGGATCATAAACAAGAGCTTTGTTGATACATTCGAGATTCGAGTTAGCCATGGTGAGTCTCTTTGCTTCAGAAAGATTTCATTTACTTTTTTGAATTTAGTCAGGCTGTCGTGGTTCTTGTCCCGACTTCTATCTTGATAGATAGGCAATATAATTGAGGAGTATGTATTAATCATTTATTTTATTAAATGTTTTAAAGCCAAAAGTTTCCTATTTTATGGCTACTTGAATATATTATTTTTATTGAAAGTTGTTCATTTCAATTTTAAGCTTTTGTATGCTTAAGTTAGTCTCCGCTTGTAGTGAGTCAGGATGAGGGTTCGCTTGGGGACCAATAATGGTCCTCGAGTGCCGGCTACGTCCAGAGTATAGACTGGGGTCGTGACACTATAAATAATCATTTTTGAAACAAAGGGGAAAATCAGGACTACTTAACCAAGTTGAGAAAAGGTGAATTTCGGTCATTTTCAAATGGTCATAACTTCTAGCTCACAAGGAGTTAGAGTCAGTTCTTTATATGGTTGGAAAGAAATTTCCAACAACACCCAATTTCTCAAGATTTCAATATCTTATGAAGGAGATACGGCCTTCAGAAGTTGGGTTGTGTAAGTAAGAAAAGTCCAATTACGCACTTTTGTAAGGGAAAACTTGTGTTTTCACCCATCTATTTTCTAATTCGATTTAAGGGTTTATTTAAGGTTAAAATAAGTTGGAATTTAGAATAGAATGGTTATTTATTCTTAGGGCTTGGAGTAGAGAAAAGATAATAAGGAAAAAGGGAGAAGAGGATCAAGAATTCGTCAAGAACGCCAAGATCTTCGAAGTGGAATTCGTCACAGGTGATCCTAAATAAGGTACGTGAGATATTTTGTGTTAAGTTAGTTCATTCAAACACCAATTTGTTTCAATTTGGTAAATATATGAGTTGATTTGATATTAACGGTTAAAGTTCTTGAATAAAGATATCGAATCTTATTGATTGAATTATTGGCAGCCTATCATGGGTTTATTCTTGTTTCTCTTGATTGCTTGTGAGTTGATTTCAGTAGGTATTTGGGGTATTAATAGTCCCAAGTGTTTGGTGAAAGAATTAGGGAGGATTGGACCGTTTAGAGACTGAAAAATGAGTTGAAAAGTCCGTCAGACGCACCTGGGGAGGCCACACACGTCGCCCTGTAATGCGCCAGAACTGGCCTCTGACAATGAGGCCTGGTGCGGATCACCACCAGTACGCCAGGAAATGGCCTCAGTCAGTTGAGGCAGGTGCGGCACGCCCGGGTCTGCATTTTATGCCCTGTTCGTAGTTTAGGCATTTAATGTCCTTCTATGGTGTGTCCTTCCAATGATTCTAATTACCCCAAATAATTTCTTAACACCTAGAAATCGTCAAAGAACTCAAATAATAACCTTGAATCCATAATCCAATTCATGGAAATTTAAGATCGAGGTCTAAAAAGTGAATAGTTAAGTTTAAAAGGTTAAGAAGTATGTCAAAGTTAAGTTTCTTGAAGTCTCCAAGAGTCTTATTTAAAAAGTGTAGTTTCTTGAAGTCTCCAAGAGTCTTATTTAAAGGATTTAACTTCGTTATAAGGCTCAAGTTTCGATTCAAGTAAAAGATAAAGAGTTGAAGCAAGCAATATAAAGAAACTAAGTATTCACTAAGAGTTGAGTTC
The DNA here is from genome assembly GCF_001406875.1 of Solanum pennellii. Taxonomy (NCBI): domain Eukaryota; kingdom Viridiplantae; phylum Streptophyta; class Magnoliopsida; order Solanales; family Solanaceae; genus Solanum; species Solanum pennellii. The sequence continues at coordinate 15,437,140 of NC_028637.1, read as the reverse complement.
ATTTCTCAAAAGTTATAAGAGAACTAAGTATTCTCTAAAATGTTTATAAATTTTTCTACATTTAGGTTAAGAGGAAACTAAGATTTTCGAAAAGATCTTCGAGCATGAAAAGGGAACATTGATTCCAAGAGATTTTTAAAGGTAAAGTGTTGAGCAATTATTGTTTGTCACTCTGTGTTATCAAAATCAGAAATTACAGAATGTAATAAATTATTCAGAAACACGAAGTAACTGAGATTTATCTTATAAGTAAGCAAGATGAACAAATATTTTATTTCAAAAAATACTTAAAACAAACGTACCAGAAACTGAAACAATGTTTTAGTTTGGAAGAAGATCAAGTCCACTGAACTCACAGTGTCCCCTTAAGGAAATTATTCCCCTCTAGTATCTGAGGTTTGATTTGGAATATAACCTCCCAGGATAAATGATCTTAATCAGTAGAGTGTAGATACCAAAAAACTCTACTGTCAGCGAATCAATCCACAGCAGGAAAGTACACGAAGAAAAATGTACTTAGAAGAAGAAGGAAGATCAGAAAATTCGTTGGAAAATATTCTGAAGACTAAGTGGTATTTATAGGCAAGAAGAATATGTTCTGAAAGGTTGCAACACTTTCAGAATTGACACGACCATTAATGAAAGGTTGCAAACTTTAAAATGGTATTGGCTGTTCCTGAAAGTTGCAACCTTTCATAACAGTCCTGGCGGGAATTTTAAATAAAACGGAAAATAAAACGGTCACGCGCGCGGATTCGAGTCGGGTCGGGTTAACTAAAAAGTTAAAAAACATTTCGGTTAACTTCTGTTATCAACTAATTAATTGAAAATATTATTTGGCCATTTAATTAATTAAATAAATAAATAAAATCTCGATCGATCATTTGACAAAGCCAATGCCGAAGCTGAAGTCGAAGCGATCGAGCGACGACGACGACGACGACGACGGCGCGAGGGGGGTCCCTCTTTCAAACCCTTTTAACAATTAATAGAAATGTTTATGTATTTAAAATATCCTATTTTCCTTTCAATTACCGATGAGGGACAACTGCCTTTTTTCCATTAAAGCATAAGAGGACTTTTGAAGTTCCCAACTCTTCAAGTTCTCAACTTTTCAAATTCTTCTCCTTCCCTCTATTACCCATCAATTCTTGATACATAACCAACAATTATCTCAACCCAAAGAAAGAAATTTTTTTTAAAAGCATGAACTAAAGTATATTTTGGGAGTAGTATTGAGCACGGATGTGGGGATGAGAGTTCACATTAACTCAAGTCTCCATGTAAATCATGTATCAATCATGGGTATTAACGGGTCATACTTTTTAGATGATCACGTAAGTTAAGATAGTTTATTCACTATGTTAAGGAGTTCTATGCGATACCAATTCATAGACAGTTGTGGCAGTGTGGTCAAGATGATGTATCACCACTTAGGCTCATATTGGTGGCTGTCGGTTAGAGAATCTCACATAGACACTATATTACTTTCATAGTAAGAAAATTTGAGTTTGTTATTGTATTATCTTTACTACTTTATATTGAGTTACTATTTCATGAGTTGAACAGAGCCAAGGTAAGTTCTTTTTGAAATCCTCGCAAGCCTTAAGTTATTGTTAACATTCCAACTCGCATACTCGTACAATCAATGTACTGATGTCAGTTTGCCTACATCATCTTATGATGCAGACGCAGATAACTAGGATCAACATCCAACACTTTGTTGATCCAATTTGAGCATCCACAACCTATGGTGAACCTCCTTGCATTTTGGAGGATTATTTTAAATGTTTTTATTTTTTTCCTTATTAGAATGTTGTGGGTCTGTCACAACATTCATCTTAGTATTATAGAGGCTTCATAGAAAGACAGTCAGACATATTTGAGCCTCTCATTATCTTACATTCAGATATTCTGTTTGGAGACTTAAGTGTCATTTTGTAGAAGACATTAATGTAAGTTATTTATGATAAAGATTACTTGTTTGACTATCAAGTTATGTCTTCCACTGAGTTAAGTCAGGCCAAGGGTCTGCTCAACGTCTCCAATGGTCATTGGGTTCCGGTCACTTCCATGGTGTAGGCTCGGAGCATGACACTATAGAAGTTAGCTAAATATTACTTTGTCATAATTAATATATTAAAATTATACTACCGTTCTTATACTCTTTTTGGATGTTATACATTAAAAATATGTGTCAATCCACATGTGATTATTTGAAAAGAAAGCAAAATATTTTAGAAACCCTTGATGTTGATACAATTTTGTTTGGGTTGTGTCAATGTTTCTTTTTTAAACCAATGAATTTTAAGTTTCACAAAAAAAATAGATCTCAACTTTTAATTTTAACTTAACGAGCATCTCAGAGCCTCCATCCTTTCTCTACTCCATTCCCACTACCGGAGACGCAAGGCTACTACTCCTTCACAGTGGAGATTTCTCAAAGAAGTCTTGAACACAAAATAAGGACATAATGGTTATAATTTCTGTAGAATTCAATGTTTAGAGATTAATTGGCAGACCTGTGAAGACATGATACATGTTGCAAATGAGGTAATTTTTACTTTGTTGTTTTAGAAATTCAACAGTGAAAAAAACAGAGATGGATATATTTATTGTTTCGTGTTTTAATTTTCATGGAAAAGATTTGCTTCGTTGGTATTCGTGCCTCTATTAATATCTAAGTTTCCTTATATAACACATGATGACATTCTTGAGTTAAATTTTACATATCTACACTCCACAAATTTGAGGACCATAGTTAAAAATTTTCAATAATAGGATCTTATAGTGGCTGGTGGGTGCTTTTAGTTGCTGGTGGGTGCTATTTCTTAGAGATTTTCCTTTATTACAAAGTTTTCTTCTGCATCAATGTATGAAGTAAATAAAAATGAGGTTTTGAATAGAAAATGAGTTGAAGCTCTAGTTGTACTTTTTCATACTGAGTCTCTTTTAAGTGTGCCAAAATGTTTCTCTTTTGGGATGTGTTTCTTTTACCAACAGTTAATGTAAAGAGGTAGAAGTGGGTCCTTAAAAGGTAAAAACAAGAACTTTTATCGTGCCTGCTAATGAAGTCTACGCGAGGAACAAGCTTCACATTCAATGTTACTATAGATTGAGGTGTCTAAAATAGTGTTATAAGGTCTGCTCTTTTCTCATATATGTTTAGTTTATTATACTCAAAATATTTTACATAAGATAAATTTTAATTGAGAAACATGGTTTGAGAGGATTCATATAAACTAAGATGCAATAGTTGAAGTTTTTGTAGTATTGTACTTAAACTGACTATCTCTATCTATTTTCATATGTATTGTAGTATTGAAGACATAATATACTTGGAATGACAAACTCAGAATGCATTGATGTTACTCTTAGTTTTTCTTGAATAGTTCTTCAGGCAGTGGAGATGCATTGTTGATATTAGTGTACTATTAAACTTTCTAGTTTCAGAAAAATCTAATGGGTTTTTTTGCTAATGAGCTAAAAATATGCTCACGACAACTCAATGGTTAATATGGGTGGAACTTTCCCACCTTGTTTTAAAGTAATATGGTTTCTTTTCTAATCATGAATAGATTGTTGTCGGGGCTGCAAATCTATCTCTTAGAAAGAAGGATCAAACACTGTGAATTCGACCTTAACTACAAAATTTTGTGATGAATTAATTAATGGTGAGAGAACGAGTGAAGATCCTGCAGAAGTTGTGTCTGTGGGAAAGAGGAGTCATGAAGAACGATATATTAACATTTTGGAAAGTTAATTTACCCATGCAAATTGTTTTTTCAGCTTTCTATTTATAGTTAATTAGAGTCTCTCTCAAGACTCCACTAATGATAGTTAGTGTCTCTCACTATGAGCTTTTTTAATAGAATTATAACTTGAATAAAAAAAATTCTTCCTTATTTACTCATTATTTGTCCTCGATAAATTGAAATTCTTTGTTTGATGAGATTTCCTAATCTTTTGTCCATTATTTACAAGAAAACATCTCATGTATATTTTGTCATTTTTAATATTCTATTGCTAACACGATATTGTGACACTATCACAATATCTATATTAGTTATGATTAAGTATTAGGAATCTTTTGTCCAATAAGATATTTAAATGCCGGTAAAAATTTACCCTAATTTGCACGGTATTGAGGTGTAAGTGTTGTTTATATTGATCTTTATTTTTACATATATACCTTTATTAGAACTTACACGTTATGCCAAATTGTATAAACCTTTTTTACTAGTATGAACAATATACAAATAACATCAATAGTCAATTAAAAATTTCCTTAAGTTGGTATTGTATTACTTAGCATCGTGTGCCATCACGGTTTAGGGTGTGGAGGAGATATTATAGTCCAAGATCCTATTAGAGTTTCCCCTTATTTTATTACCTTATTTGAAGTTTATTTTTCTTTTGAAGTGAAATCAAAGCATTACCTTAAATGCTTTAATTTTTCTTTAAAGGAATATCTAATTTCTTTTATATTTGGAATATTCCTTCATTGGAGGAAAAGTTTGGGACTCTATAAATTGAAGACTACTCTTCTCACGTAAATATGACAGCATCCACAATGTAGTGTTAGAAACTTTTTTTAATAGAGAGATTTTCTTCCTAACAAACAGATATGTTAAATCTGTAGCTTTCTTTTCTTTATGGTGCTAGCTTAGATATTTATCACATTTTCCCTTCACGGTGTCTCAACGAGAATTGAAAGTATTGTTGTGCCTAGGCTCTGACTGAATTTAGCCACATGGATGTCAAACTTGGGATGTGAAATTTATTTCTTGAGAAGTGAAATTTATTTTTTTGTTATAATATTTGTTTAGCTTGAGCGAAATTTATCATATTCTTAGGGACCTTCCTTGTTAGTAAGTTTGTTCCTTCTTATAGAAAAATAGTAGAGTCCTTAAAAAAGTTTCATTTGTATTTTTCGATTTACTTTGGTGGGTACCTATCAAAAGTATGTTTCTTCTTGTTGGAAAAATTAGTGTATTCTCAAAATATGGTTAATGTGCATCATTGGTTTGGGAAAACATTAATTTTGGGATATTATTTTTATATCTATTTATAAAAATAGTGTATTACATTTAATGTTGTCAAACTAGCTGTTAGCTAGCTATTTTAGAAACACCTCGATATGCACCACTTTGGTTAACACAAAATAGTCAAATTTATCTATATACTTTCGTCTTTCTCCAATCTAGGTTTATTATTTATTCTTCTAGTTAACCATTTGACAAACTTGTTGCATCTTGGGGACATGCTTAATTTTATCTTTTAAGGACAGTTTCTTAACGTTCCACAAGGTAATTTATGTTCTCTATAAAATACTGTTTTTCTATCACTTATAGATTTCTAATGGTTATTATTTTATCAAATTGTTGATCCTTAAAATTTATCTCTATTATAAAATTCCTCTTTTGGCCATGGCCTTCTTGAATCCCCTAAGTCTAAAAGGAGCTCTTGAATATCTAAATCGGACTATTAATGAAGAGTGGATGCTTGACAAGATTCTAATCGGAGGTACATAAAAAACCTTCTTATCCCTCTTATTTGTAACTCATCACTACACTTGTGGCTTAATTATTTTCATGTAAATTAACTCTTACATTCTGATATTTTCTTGTCTTCCTGTAATGTCAATGTTCAACTTGACATCTAATTGTTTTATATGCTCGTTCTATTTCGGTCTGAAAGTTGTTAGTTTTAATCTTATTTCATTATTTTTTGTTTGCTAATCTAAATATCGGAGATAACAACACTTACCTATTTTTTTATTTGTACCTCATTATTTATTACTACATCTGACCTAGATTGTTACAAATCTTAGAAATATAGCTGCTGAAAATGTAAATGCTATTCTGTTTGAAAATGGTAATGTGCATCAAAATATATGAACATTTCATACTTAATAGCATTTACGTCTTCAGGCAGTTCTTCATAATGATGTATAATAACTTTGTATATCCACACTCGGTTTAATTTTAATGAATGAACTATAATTCACCTTATCAAACTTCTGAGCATAAGGTTACTTGTGTTACCATTGTTGTTCATATAATGTGGCTAAGGCTTTAGACTGATTTATTTATATATATATATATANNNTATATATATATATATATATATATATATATATATATATATATATATATTGTTTCAAGTGTGTCAAACATTTATTAATGCATTTATTTAGAAAGTTTATAGAGAGGTGACAAAGAGTCTAAAAAGGAAAAATAAAAAACTTCAATCTTAGAGAAAAATAACTACAAATGTCTTTTATTAAAGAAAAAAAAATACAATCTTACTTTACATTGTACTCAATGTTTGTAGTGAATCTGATTGTTCAATGATATACTCCGTGAAATTTGATTAACTTTGAGAAAAGAATTTAAATAAATTTGATTAAAGTCTAAGAATAACCAATTAAGTAGTGGATTGGATTGTTCAAATACATAATTGATTAACTCTTTTAGATCTATAAGAGTTACTTTGACACAGTCAAAAATACACTTGTGCACTAGATTAATAATGTTGTTGAATTCATTCCATGTAAGTATTGAGAGAATAGCACATTAACCAAGAGGAGACAAATAAACCCAAGTTAAATAATATTGATTTGCTTTTTTATTTTATCCAGTCCATTATTGTTTGTTTAATAGTCTAACAATAAAGGACTTAGATTATGCAAAAGTGAGTTTGATTATATGTGAATCTCATTTTGACATTTAATTAAAAAATCTTGTTTGCTCTTAAGTTCACCAATATTCTGGTGGTTTGATAAACATGTTGCCATCTCTTTATTATTCAATTCTTTTTTGGTTTCTTTTCCCTTTACCTGTTTATCTAGTTCTAATAAATTTGGGAAGTCTACTAACAAAATTGACAGAAGATTGTTTTTTCTGTTCTCTATTTTATTGTATTTCATCTTTATCTCCTAATTATATTCATCTAACAATGGTAAGTTATTGAAAATGTTCACATCTCACAGAAAACTAACATAAAAGAATACACAAACGAATATATACCTCAAAATCACGACGGTCCTTAGAAATTTCGTAATAAATATTCGATCATGTGCTAGGTAAGGCAACTTATAGACCAATAGAGGGACGAATGTCACAAATGCAAAGTTTACTCTTAAAAAAAATAAAACATAAAACAATGAACATCCATCTCAGGTCTATTACTATCAAAATTTTGAAACAACAAAGTTAAAACTACTTTTATTTCCTAAATTTCTTATGTTGTGTCGAATGAAAGATACTGGGTTCTGGAAGAAGATGTTCATTAAAACTGAAGAAATTTTTTTGAGGGGTTGGGTTTTCTTCTAATGATTACCTCAGAAGGGATCCACAACTTCTTTGAGTTGGGAAAATGTTTGACCAGGTCCAATCTATGTTTCCTAAAGCACCAAAATTTCTTCTTGTTCTGCTTCATGAGAGGAAAAATTGTGGCATATATGGTTAGTATAATGTACTTGATTTATTGATTAGCAACTAATTTGATATTGAAGTAAGGCGGATTGAACAAGTTTAGCTACTAATCAAGAGAACAAGTACATTAAATTAACCGTATATACCCCAATTTTTTCACTCACGAAGCAAAATAAACAGAAATTTTGTTTTCCCAAGAAGCTTAGATTGGTCTTGTTCAAACATTTTCTCAACCCTAAAAAGTGGTGGATCCCTTCTGAGGTGATCATCTAAAACAAACCCCTAACGCCCCAAAAAATCTTCAGTTTCCATGAACATCCTTCAGCAAAAATCCAAATGTTTTCATTAGACACACAATACGACATGTGTAAAAAAGAGGTAGCTTTTACTTTGTTGTTTCAAAATTTTTATAGTAACAAAAATGAGATGGATATTCATTGTTTCATACTTTAGTTTGGATGATCAAACCAAGCTCACCTTCAACACTAAGTTGGTAGCACATGAGTGTTCACTCTGGGATAAAAAGCGGTCAGATAGAGTTACTAACTGCAACGAGATATTGTGTTCAATGCCGGAATGTGTAGAATATACCAAGCATATCCGAAGGAATATTGTTAGATAACTGAGAAGAAGATTATGAGATATTTGAAGAAGATAGGACCCGGTTCTATTCTATCCGTCAGAAGACTCATTTGATTTGGTAGGTTATGTTGATGCAGACTATGATGGGTATCAAGTTGATAGAAAAAGCACCTCAAGAATTAGTCATTTTCTGGGCTCATCTCCTATCTCCTAACCATATCAGATCATATATTTATATTAAAGAGAATCCTAGGTCTGCCTACATGGCGTCACCACAAACCAGGATTTTCTTTTAACTCATTTAATTCAAAATTAGCCTTCTCTTTCATGGAAAGTTGGAAATTTTATAAAAAAAATTGTCACTTTTATGAAAAGTTGTGACTTTAATGAATCGTTGCGACTTTTATAAAAAGTTGCAACTTTAATAAGAATTGCAACTTTTATAAAGAATTGCGACTTTTATGAATAATTGTGACTTGTCCAAAGAGTTGTGACCTTTCATATAAGACACAATAAGAATTTATACATACTATGCTTTGTTGTCTATAAATAGAAGGATTTCCTCTCAATTTAAAACAACGGAATTTTGAACTTCCTCTTCTTTTGCACAATCAAATATTCGTGCAGTTTTTTCTTGTTGACTGGCTCACTCAACCATTGTTTTTGAATCAACACACTTGTTAATAGAATCATTCTGTCATGAGAAGATCTATTCCTTTAAACCTCGGGTACTAGAATGGAATAATTTCCTTAAAGGAACAATGTGTATTCAGTGGGATCAATTTTTTCCTCTATGTTTCATTTTATTATTACATACCATGGTATATTTTGTTATATTAATTAATTTATGCTTATGTTGCTAATTTTTGTTTTTGAGTAGATGTTTTAAATTTTGTTGTTTATTTTTATATTTTTGATCATTATGTTGAAGTAAAGATATGTTAATCAAGAGTTTTATGTAATCATTAAACTATTGGTGTCATGTAGATTCTTAAACTTTTTAAATAAATGGCTTTGGTCTTTATAGAGATTTCAGTTGCTAAAAGATTTATGGAATGTTCAAGAATGGACTTTGAGTGTTCACATGTTATGGTGGTCCAACACTATCTTGGACTTTTATTTATTCAACTTTGTATATTATCGAGCCATTCAATCGATTAATGACATTCAAAAAAATAAAGGAATTAGTGGGGTGGAAAGTATTGTACTCAACCTTAATCAAACATTTGAGGTTCAAATATTTGGTTGGAGACATTCAATAAGCCCTGAAAGTATGATGCATTTTTATTTATCAAATATTAAAGAAATAATTATGTCCTTATAAACATATGATTAAAAGTCCCAAAAAAATAAGGTTTTAACCATATTGATTTATTATAAACAACAAAATATATCTTTTGACTATCAAAATAGTGTCATTAAATGCGAACGATTATGAATAAGGGACTTTCCAATACATTATTTTATCCAAATTATTTGAGCGACATACTGTAACGACCCGCTATGTCGTTTGAGAACTAGGACTAGTTTGACTCTTTTTGAAAATTTAAAGGGGTATTTTTAAAACTATAACTATGAGTACCCAATTGATGAAACTTTTTTTAAATAAATAATAAGATAATAGGTTAGTGGAGTTTCACGTTTAATAGACTCTTATTTAGAAAAGGAAGAAAACAAGATATCAGCGTGTACAAAAAAAAATTGGTGGCGGCATCATACGAAGGGCGACCACTAAAGGTAAGAAATTTTGATAAGTTTTTCATTCATGTGGGTTCACATGAAATCGTTTTGTATATGAGTATTGTTATTAAATTAATTGATGGAGGAAAAAATTGATTTTTGCTGGTAAATTACGTATAATATTTTGTTCAACATATATAAATGGCAGTTAAAGTTAACGTTTTGGAGTAGTAATTATGTATGAACAATTATAAGGTTCTGGGTATAATTTTTGACTTAGGGGTCACATTTACGCATGGAGAATTTATGATGATTTAATATTGGTTTACATTGTTCAGAAACTATTTTACATAATTTGGATAAATTTTGGAATATTTCTCATAGTTATCACATTATGTTACAAGTTTTGAAATAGTAAACTAAGTAATTAATTATAGGTATATTTATATTACGTGAACAACATTAATATTATCTATTTAGAGAATTTAAGATTTAACTTTAGATTTGAGATTAAGAAATTGGTTATATATATATATATATAAATTAAGGTGAGTTTTTGAGTATAGGGAAAACGCAAAATAAGATTCTGTACATAAATGGGATTCTATGTATTTTCTGTTTGTTTATTACTATTGCTATTGTTATTTTTCTTTAGGTCATGGTCATGGCTACAGGTTCTGTAACCAGTTGGTTAAAATTCTGGAAATTTCTTTTAGTCATTACTTATTGTTGTAGTGTTAATATAGCTAATCAATTTGGTTATTTATTTGTATTATATAAATATCATGGTAAATTGAGATTTAATCCTAGGCTTAAAATTTAGGAATATGAGACTTGACATAAACTAGAGGACACTAAATTAATGAATTTAATTATTTATCATAGATGTTGGTTCTTGGTATCATTAGGTTGAATGAGTTTTGGGGTTCGGAATAGAGGTATTGTTCTATGGATGTCTATAGATTTATTGCTTACGAATATTGCATAATTGGTAGATTGGGAACGTTTGGAAACTTTGCAAAAAGGGAAGGAAAAATCGTGAGGATTGGTGGCACGTATTCGGCGTTCAAGGTATGTTAAGACATTTTTAGACTTATTGAAGGACATTTCATAATAAAAGATTAAAAAATGAAGTAGCCAAAGGGGTAAGGGTGAAAGATGGGAATCTCGTATCAATGGTGTGACAGGCATTGGTACGAATACCGGTGTTATAAAAGGGAAGGTTTACTATAGAATGTAAATTTTAATGTGAGAACGCCAAAGATATGGGCAATAGCCCATATATTATTGACTTGAAATCATTGTGTGATTGTGTTTTATTTATTTCACCTGTATAGTTGTGATAATTGAGGTGGTTATGTATTATGTTCATATTGATTGATTGAGATGCATCATCATCCCTTTTATTGAAATAATATTGTGTACATGCATTGACATGAGATCGAGTATAAGTTGGGCACGTGGAGATCGTCCATGCTGGGGATGGTGAGATGTTAAGATTGTAATTTGGGCACGTGGAGACCGTCCGTGCGAAAATTGTTTGATATTATGATAGTGCGTTGAGATCGTCCGCACAGACACGTGGAGATCGTCCGTGTCGGTATATGGACCTCGCGAGTCCCCCATGGGTCATGAACTCTCGATGTATTTCCGAGCAGTATAATGTATATACGGTTGAGTGTGTACTGGGTATTCTGAGACAATTCATAACATGGTATCATATTGCATTGCATTTCATCACATCATTTATTTTGATGATTATGTGTTTTGTTTGGTGTTTGGAAAGTACTTGATGTTTGATTACCTTTATTGATGAAACTTTAATAGTGAGTGTAATATATAGATACTTATATAATTTAAGAATTTATTTTTTGTATAAACTCCCGTCACTACTTCTTCGTTGTCGGTCAATGAGACATACTGGGTACACGTGGTTTCGTACTCATACTACGCTTGTTGCACTCTTTGTGGTGCAGATTCGATTCTGAGTAGGAGCACATCTCGTGGAGCAAATTGAGTCCGAGCTTGGAGTTCTTGGAGGTGTGGTGAGCTGCTTGGTNCCCTCTATCTTTGACATATTCTGTTATTCAGTATTCAGACAGGATATCCCTTATGTTAGATTTGTCATTTTAGTTTCAGACTTGCATCGTATTCTAGAAGCTCTTTTACTTATGACACCAATTCTTGGGTAGTATTTTTTTCAGTTTTCCGCATTCGTACTTATAAAGAACTCAGTGTTGGAGATTTGGCAAATTGTTGTCGTTTAACTTATTAGTTAGTTAAGTTTGTTAACATATGTTGGTTGGCTTACCTATTATTTGGGAACATAGGTGCCATCACGACTCGTGATTTTAGGTCGTGACAAATTTGGTATCAGAGCCCTAGGTTCATCGGTCTCAAGAGTACAACAACAATGTCTAGTAGAGTCTTGCGGATCGGTATGAAGACATCCATACCTATCTTCGAGAGGCTATAGGACATTTAGGAAATATTCTGTTCTTTTATTCATTATCGTGCACACTTGACCTTGTAGGAATTCTAATCTTGATATCTCATTCTCTCTCAGATGGCGAGGAATCGTACATCGGCAGCTGGTGGTCAGGATCCTATTCCTGCGCCTGCTTCTGGGAACACTATCCGAGGTAGAGGTAGGGGACGAGCTCGAGGTCGGTGTAGGGGCCGTGTTGCAGAACCTGTGGATGGTCAAGTACCATTAGCTACCCAGGGTCGTGATAGGACTGTACCTCCTGATGCAGAGGTTATTCATAGGGATGTGCAAGATCGTGTCGAGGGGGATGGGCCAGCTAAGGCTCCACCCAGTACTATTGTCCCGCCAGTGCTTCAAGATACCTTGGCTCGTATGTTAGGAATCCTAGAGGGGATGGCCCAGGCAGGAGCTTTGCCTGTCACTTCTGATGGCTCACAGACCCGTGTTGGAGGTCAAACTCCAGATCCGATAGTTGCTCCAGATTCTCAGACGCCCAGGACTCAGCTAGTTGCCGCTGTAGCTCCTTGTTTGGATAGTATGGAGTTTCCAGATATGACATCACATTTGGTGAACAGGCCTTCTATGACTATTGATGAGCAAAAGATGTTTGGGAGGTTCAGACTAATGAATCCACCTACTTATACTGGTGACTTAGCTGAGGATGCATATGAATTTATAGTTAGTTGTCATGAAAGGTTGCATAATCTTGGATTAGTGGAGTCCCATGGATTTGACTACACCGCGTTTCAGATGACTGGCTCTGCAAAGCAGTGGTGGAGGGATTATATTAGTAGTAGTCCAGCTGGATCCCATCCACTATCCTGGAAGGTATTTCTATCCAAATTTGTTCCACGCAGTGAGAGGGAGCGCAAGAGGGCCGAGTTTTAGAGTTTGGAGCAAAATGGTATGTCAGTTGCAGAGTATGAGGGTAAATTTCATGCCTTGGCTAGGCATGCTTCGATGATACTTCCCACAGAGGCTGAGAGAGTGAGAAGGTTTGTTAAAGGGCTGATTATTCCGATCCGCCTAGGAGTTTCTCAGGTTGCTGCTTCTGGTGTTCAATTCCAGAAAGTGGTAGATGCTACTAAGGAGTTGGAAATGATTCAGCGTGAGGGATTTGAGCAGCGAGAGGGCAAGAGGACTCGTTATTCAGGTGATTATGGTGGTGCTCTGCCTAGGAGTCGGGGTTACTTGGGCAGAGGTTATCACCCTCAGTCCAGCAGACCCATTCATGCTGCTATACCAGCGTCTGAGGCTGGTTACACTGGGCATAACTCTTCGAGCTCGGTGCATACTTCGCAGGGTTCATCTTCTAGACCTGTAGTTCGTGGAGGGCATTCTGGTCATCGAGGTTCCTCTCATCAGCCTGCGTCTCGTAGGGGTTGTTTTGAGTGTGGTGATATGGGACACTTTGTGAGAGACTGCCCTAGGACCAGACGTGGTGGCTTACATCAGGGTTCTCAGGCTTCGACTTCCAGGGATGCACAACCTCCAGCTAGGGGTGGTTCACAGAATGGTAGAGGTGGTTCTCATTACGGTAGAGGTGGTTCTCCTTCTGGTCGAGGTGGTGGTCGTGGAGGTTCACAATCTGATGGAGGTCGTTCTCACTGTTATGCTTTTCCAGGTAGGCCAGAGGCCGAAGCCTCAGATGCTGTTATCACAGGGATTATTCCGGTTTGTCATGGACCAGCTACTGTATTATTTGATCCAGGCTCTACTTATTCTAATGTGTCCACATATTTTGCTCCTAGTCTGGATATATTATGTGACTCTCTTGATTTGTCGATACATGTTTCTACTCCTCTCGGGGATTCTGTAGTTGTAGATCGGGTGTATTGATTATGTATTGTTACCTTGATGGGGTATGACATTCATGCGGATTTAAAGGTCTTAGATATGATAGATTTTGATGTGATTCTTGGTATGGATTGGTTATCTTCTTACCACGCAATTTTAAATTGTCATGCCAAGACCATCACTTTAGCTATGCCTGGAATTCCTATAGTAGAATGGAGAGGTACTCTTAGTCATCCTTCTAAGGGTGTGATATCATTCCTTAAGGCTCGTCAGTTGGTACAGAGAGGATGTTTGGCGTACTTGGCCCACATTCGAGATACTAGTATTGAGACTCCTATGCTTGAGTCTATTCCAGTAGTGAGTGAATTTTCAGAAGTATTTCCGACCGATTTGCCAGGTCTTCCACCAGATCGTGATATTGATTTTTGTATTGATGTGGAGCCAGGCACTCGGCCTATTTCCATTCCTCCTTATCGTATGGCACCGGCTGAATTGAACGAGTTGAAGGAGCAGTTGCAGGATTTGTTGAGCAAAGGTTTTATTAGACCGAGTGTAACTCCTTGGGGTGCTCCAGTGTTATTTGTGAAGAAAAAAGATGGATCTATGCGTATGTGTATTGACTATCGGCAGTTGAACAAGGTAACCATTAGAAATAAGTATCCAATACCTCGTATTGATGATTTATTTGATCAGTTACAGGGTGCTTCAGTTTTCTCCAAAATTGACTTGAGATCTGGCTATCATCAGGTGAAGGTTAGGGCGGAGGATATCCCTAAGACGGCTTTTCGAACACGTTATGGTCATTACGAGTTTTTGGTGATGTCTTTCGGATTGACTAATGCCCCAGCAGCTTTTATGGACTTGATGAATGGAGTGTTCAGACCGTATTTAGATTCCTTCGTTATTGTCTTCATAGATGATATATTGATATACTCACGCACTAAGGAGGAATACGAGCATCATTTGAGGATTGTTCTTGGGATTCTAAAGGAGAAGAAACTTTATGCAAAGTTTTCAAAGTGTGAGTTTTGGCTTAGTTCGGTGGCATTCTTGGGACATGTAGTGTCCAAGGAGGGTATCATGGTGGATCCTAAGAAGATTGAGGCGGTTAGAGACTGGGTCAGACCTGCTTCAGTTACTGAGATTCGGAGTTTCTTGGGCCTTTCAGGTTATTATCGACGGTTTGTTGAGGGTTTCTCATC
>NC_028637.1:15390445-15421606 GCF_001406875.1 Solanum pennellii | reverse complement strand
AGATTGTTGGAGTTGCTCAAAGACTACGATATGACTATTCTTTATCACCCAGGCAAAGCAAATATTGTACCAGATGCCTTGAGTCGAAAGGCGGTAAGTATGGGTAGTCTAGCCATGTTACAGGTTGGCGAGCGTCCTTTAGCTAGGGATGTCCAATCCCTGGCCAATAGCTTTGTGAGACTTGATATTTCAGAATCTGGTAAGGTGTTGGCTTATATGGAGGCTAGGTCATCCTTGTTGGAGCAGATTCGGGCTCAACAGTTTGATGATGGTGATTTATGTAAGATTAGGGACAAGGTTTTAAAAGGAGAAGCCAAGGCTGCAATTCTTGATAGTGAGGGAGTTTTGAGGATTAAGGGTCGTATATGTGTTCCCCGTACAGGTGATTTGACTAGATTGATCATGGAGGAGGCTCATAATTCGAGGTACTCTATTCATCCGGGGGCTACTAAGATGTATCGTGACTTGAAGCAACACTATTGGTGGTGTCGTATGAAGAGGGACATAGTAGATTTGTATCTCGATGTTTGAATTGTCAGCAAGTGAAGTATGAACACCAAAAGCCTAGAGGTATGACTCAGAGGATGGCCATACCTGAGTGGAAGTGGAAGCGCATTGCTATGGTCTTTGTGGTAGGGTTGCCATGTACCTTGGGTAAGTTTGATGATATATGGGTCATCGTGGATCGACTGACTAAGTCTGCACACTTTGTACCAGTTCAAACTACCTATAACTCAGAGAAGTTAGCCAAGATCTATATTCAAGAGATAGTTCGTTTGCATGGGGTTCCTATATCTATTATTTCAGATCGTGGCACCCAATTTACATCTCATTTCTGGCGGTCTATGCAGAAAGAGTTGGGCACTCGAGTGGATCTTAGTACAGCCTTTCACCCTCAGACTGATGGTCAATCTGAGCGGACTATTCAGGTTCTTGAGGATATGTTGCGGGCGTGTGTGATTGACTTTGGTGGTCAGTGGGACCAGTTCTTGCCTCTAGCGGAGTTTGCTTACAATAATAGTTATCACTAGAGCATTGAGATGGCACCATTTGAGGCTCTGTATGGCAGGAGATGTCGATCTCCAATTGGCTGGTTTAATGCATTTGAGGTTAGACCATGGGGTACAGATTTGTTGAGGGAGTCCTTGGACAAGGTCAAGTTGATCCAAGATAGACTTCTCATGTCTCAGAGTAGGCAAAAGAGTTATGCAGATCGAAAGATTCGTGATTTAGAGTGTATGGTTGGAGAGAGGGTTTTATTGAAGGTTTCACCCATGAAGGGTGTGATGAGGTTTGGAAAGAAGGGCAAGTTGAGCCCAAGGTATATTTGTCCTTTCGAGATTGTTGAGCGTATTGGTGAGGTGGCATATCAGTTGGCTTTGCCACCTGGTTTGTCAGGTGTTCATCGTGTATTTCATATTTCCATGCTTAAGAATTATCATCAAGGTGGTGATCATGTGATTCAATGGGATTCAGTGTTACTTCATCAGAATTTGACTTTTGACGAAGAGTCGATCACCATTTTGAATAGGCAAATTCGGAAGCTAAGGTCCATGGAGATTGCTTCAGTAAAGGTTCAGTGGAAGCATCCTCCAGTGGAGGAGGCTACATGGGAGACAGAGTCAGACATGAGGAGTAAATATCCTCATCTTTTTTAGCGTTCAGGTTAGCTCTTTTCTTTTCCCGTTCGAGGACGAACGTTTGTTTAAGTGGTAGGTGATGTAACGACCCGCTAGGTCGTTTGAGAACTAGAACTATTTTGACTCCTTTTGAAAATTTAAAGGGGTATTTTTTAAACTATTAGATAACTATGAGTACCCAATTGATGAAACTTTTATTAAATAAATAATAAGATAATAGGTTAGTGGGGTTTCACGGTTAATAGACTCTTATTTAGAAAAGGAAGAAAACAAGAGATCAGCGTGTAAAAAAAAATTGGTGGCGGCATCATACGAAGGGCGACCACTAAAGGTAAGAAATTTTGATAAGTTTTTCATTCATGTGGGTTCACATGAAATCGTTTTGTATATGAGTATTGTTATTAAATTAATTTATGGACGAAAAAATTGATTTGCTGGTAAATTACGTATAATATTTTGTTCAACATATATATATGGCAGTTAAAGTTAACGTTTTGGAGTAGTTATTATGTATGAACAATTATAAGGTTCGGGGTATAATTTTTGACTTAGGGGTCACATTTACGCATGGAGAATTTATGATGATTTAATATTGGTTTTCATTGTTTAGAAACTATTTTACATAATTTGGATAAATTTTGGAATATTTCTCATAGTTATCACATTATGTTACAAGTTTTGAAATAGTAAACAAAGTAATTAATTATAGGTATATTTATAACAACATTAATATTATGTATTTAGAGGATTTAAGATTTAACTTTAGATTTGAGATTAAGAAATTGGTTATATATTTATATATATTTAGGTGAGTTTTTGAGTATAGGGAAAACGCAAAATAAGATTCTGTGCATAAATGGGATTCTATGTATTTTCTGTTTGTTTATTACTATTGCTATTGTTATTTTTCTTTTGGTCATGGTTATGGCTACAGGTTATGTAACTAGTGGGTTAAAATTCTGGAAATTTCTTTTAGTCATTACTTATTGTTGTAGTGTTAATATAGCTAATCAATTTGGTTATTTATTTGTATTATATAAATATCATGGTAAATTGAGATTTAATCCTAGGCTTAAAATTTAGGAATATGAGACTTGACATAAACTAGAGGACACTAAATTTATGAATTTAATTATTTATCATGGATGTTGGTTCTTGGTATCATTAGGTTGAATGAGTTTTGGGGTTCGGAAGAGAGGTATAGCTCTATGGATGTCTATAGATTTATTGCTTACGAATATTGCATAATTGGTAGATTGGGAACGTTTGGAAACTTTGCAAAAAGGGAAGGAAAAATCGTGAGGATTGGTGGCACGTATTCGGCGTTCAAGGTATGTTAAGATATTTTTAGACTTGTTGAAGGACATTTCTTAATAAAAGATTAAAAAATGAAGTAGCCAAAGGGGTAAGGGTGAAAGATGGGAATCTCGTATCAATGGTGTGACGGGCATTGGTACGAATACCGGTGTTATAAAAGGGAAGGTTTACTATAGAATGTGAAGTTTAATGTGAGAATGCCAATGATATGGGCAATAGCCGATATATTATTGACTTGAAATCATTGTGTGATTGTGTTTTATTTATTTCACCTGTATAGTTGTGATAATTGAGGTGGTTATGTATTATGTTCATATTGATTGATTGAGATGCATCATCATCCCTTTTATTGAAATAATATTGTGTACATGCATTGACATGAGATCGAGTATAAGTTGGGCACGTGGAGATCGTCCGTGCTGGGGATGGTGAGATTTTAAGATTGTAATTTGGGCACGTGTAGACCGTCCGTGCGAAAATTGTTTGATATTATGATAGTGCGTTGAGATCGTCCGCACGGACACATGGAGATCATCCGTGTCGGTATATGGACCTCGCGAGTCCCCCATGGGTCATGAACTCTCGATGTATTTCCGAGGAGTATCATGTATATACGGTTGAGTGTGTACTGGGTATTCTGAGACAATTCATTACATGGTATCATATTGCATTGCATTTCATCACATCATTTATTTTGATGATTATGTGTTTTGTTTGGTGTTTGGAAAGTACTTGATGTTTGATTACCTTCATTATTGAAACTTAAATAGTGAGTGTAATATATAGATACTTATATAATTTAAGAATTTATTTTTTTGTATAAACTCCCGTCACTACTTCTTCGTTGTCGGTCAATGAGACATACTGGGCACGTGGTTTCGTACTCATACTACGCTTGTTGCACTCTTTGTGGTGCAGATTCGATTCTGAGTAGGAGCACATCTCGTGGAGCAAATTGAGTCCGAGCTTGGAGTTCTTGGAGGTGTGGTGAGCTGCTTGGTTGTTCCGTGGCCCACAACTCCCTCTATCTTTTATTCATTCTGTTATTAGTATTCAGACAGGATATCCCTTATGTTAGATTTGTCATTTTAGTTTCAGACTTGCATCGCATTCTAGAAGCTCTTGTAGTCATGACACCAATTCTTGGGTAGTATTTTTTTCAGTTTTCCGCATTCGTACTTATAAAGAACTCAGTGGTGGAGATTTGTCAAATTGTTGTCGTTTCACTTATTAGTTAGTTAAGTTTGTTAAAATATGTTGGTTGGCTTACCTTTTGGTTGGGAACATAGGTGCCATCACGACTCGTGATTTTGGGTCGTGACACATACATTATTTCATTGAACTCCAGAGATGGGTTTTTTAAATTTTAATTAACTTATCAAGTACACAACTAATTATATTATATTTTGGTTATGTATATAGAGACCTTGAATAGGAGAAAAACTCTCGCACTTGATGAATAAATTTTTTGTATCACTTTCTGAAAATACACATATAGATAATGAAACAACTACATATCTTTTCTAAAGACTTTGGTGATGAACAACTATAGTAAACAGAAGAATTATAAAGAAAATTCATGGACACTAAGGATCAAATCTTTTTGGTTTTAAGATTAAATATTATTTCATTTCTTCATTGGATAAAATATTCTTTACAATTTATCGTAGGATTGTATCCTCTAGAAAATACTTATATTATCACATATTCGGAAATAGATTATTGATGTAGTTCACCACCGCGTGAAGCTCGGACAGTTTACTTAGCTAACCAAAAAAGCAAACTATTGTTATCCTTTCAATAGCTCGGACAATAGAAGCTTGTTGTTTACAACTCTTACGGGCAGAAACTAGGAGACTTTGGAGTGGTTACTCACACTATTCCTCTTCTGTGGGAAAATACAAGTCGTCTCAATATGACCATGAATTCAGTCTTCATAAAAGGAGTAAGCATATTTAAGTGAGGCATCATTTTCTGAGGGATTACTTTTAAAAGGGAAACATTAGTACGCAATTTTGCAATGACTGGAGATCAAATTGTTGATATTCTTAGGAAAGCGCTGAGTAGGAACCTGTTCAAGAAAAAAAAATTGATTTAAGTTAGAGATGTTGAAACTTGACTGAGTAGATCAATGTCTAAAGAAATAAATTGAAGAAACTTGAAGGTAATTATGCTGATGTAAAAGGGAGGTCAGGGCAGATCTTTACAGTTACATCCAAACCATATGGAGGGACCCTGTCCTTTCTCGAAGGTTGACATTCTTAACACAAAGCTTAAATTACTTCAGTGAACCATTGCAAATTCCATGTGTAAGTCATCCATGTATCTCATTACTAGAGTTTATAATTTGAATCTTTGCTCATTTCGATAATAATGGAGTTGTGTTTAAGTCCTATGTGACATGTCCTGGTTTTATCCTTCCTTGTGCAAGAGGCTTTCCACGTAATCTCATGTGTTGTCTTTTACTTTGAGATATTTACTTACGCACTAATACTCTATCAAGGACCTGGCCCATTGACAAATAGTGCACACATATTTTCTATCAAGGCCTCAACAATGTCGATGGTGATTTCCGAAGCGTGACGGACTTAGTCAAATTGAGGAGTTTGCTGTGGATTGAATAATTGACAAAGAGTCTTGAGCTAGGGTTTGTAGTTTCACTCATTATATGTCCAACTACAATTTGTGATATTAACTTGGGTAATTAAATGTTCTGTGGTGATAAAGACGCTGCGACGCTGGACATTTTCTTTGATAAGGTGGCCAAGAATGGGGATCTTTCACCTAGGCAACAAAGGAGAGGAAGCTTCAAAACCAAAAGGAGGACACATGGAATGTGACATTGTTGGGATTGTAGGTGATGGAGGAATTTGTTCAAAAATCACTTACCGATGTGACTAGAAGAAAGTATCATACAACAGTGTAAAGAACATCCAATAAATTCAAGAAGAAGTGATGAACTATCAAGAGTTGTTGGACAGATTTGATGAAGAAGACAAGATAAAAGAGCTGTTAAGTTAGACGGGCAAGACATCTTTTTAAGTTCATACATATACAAAATGAAGTGTGTGGTTGATAACTCAACCTTATTCTAAAGTTTTCTATTTTTGGATTACTTAATTATCCTCATTTATAACATTATCATAGAGTTTATTATAAACACTATAATATTCACAGAGTACCTAGTTTTTTCTAATTCTTATATTCGTCATGCTTGTTAATTAATTAGTAGAGGCGTGTTACCTCGTTAGGATTAGTAAATAAGTCTAGATCTCGTTACTTGTAATATTCTCATTGAGGTCCACTTCTATTATTAATTGATAAAACTAGCCTTAAGAATCTTGCCTAACGGATGCCATTAAAAAAAGACAAACAAGACTGAAATTTTGGACCATTTTATATGCATTTTAGTCATGTATAACAGAAGAAAAAATACATGGAAAGTTAAGATCTACTTAAAAGAGTTCAACTTTCAGATAAGAGATGATCGTACATTTGGTGAATTCCATGGCAACAAACCTGCTATTAGTAGCATTGAGACTATTGGGATCTATGTGATGGCCATCACATCCTCCACGATCACACCAAGATAATACTGTAGCGACCCGAGTCTACACCATGGACGTGGCTGGCACTCAACAACCATTTTTGGTCCCCAAGCGAACTCTCATCCTGAATGACTACAAGTGGAAGACTAACTTAAGCATGCAAAAAAAAATAAAACTGAATAAAATCTATTACTCAAATAAAAAGTTTTAACTTTAAAAATTAACTCCAAATTAAATAAACTAACAAGAATCCAAATATATTGAATTTTCACATTAACCTGAAAACCTCTACTAGCAACCCTAATAAGTTTTGACCCAAGTTGTAGAAACTTTGTCCAATATAACCTCCCTCAAACACTTGAATAACTGCATGAACATTTACACCGAACCGAGGATGAAAATCCTTCCTTAAGGATCCCCCTCTAGATGAAGTACCACTAAAATAACAACAAGTGCAAGACCTCTTGTCCGCCAAATCCCTAAATTCCATGCAGCGCATAAGCTCTTTGACCACCTTGACAGCTCTTTGAAAGATCCATACAAAGGTTGCTTGATAAAAACTACACGGATATAATAAGTCAAACTTCTCAAGAATTGACAAATTCTTAGTCTCATTAGGTAAAATCACCAAAGCATGGTGAGACGAGGTATGAAATTATGTCCAAAAATAGATATGAAGTACCATCTTAAGTCAAGTTCTCAAATTGACCCCACTTCTCTTCTTGCAAGTTACATGGAATGAACATGTTGGTCTAGTATCGACATCAGACTCCCACCAATTCCTAGATAGGCCACACATGTGAAAATAGTGTAATCCACTCTTTCGGACTTCACCAACTTCACATTTTGTAACATCTCATGACAACTTACAAGAAACTCATAATTTTAAGTTAAATATCAGAAAATCTTGTGTGTGCATATTCATACTTTTTGGAGATAAATACTACTTAGAAGGTATGAGATGACCCCAAAGACACTTGATCTATTTTTACTCTCATTTGGTTGATTAATTTCATGAAATGATCTATTCGACTATTCACTGAAGGATTTGATTAATGAATATTCAATTCTTTCTACAATAATGAATGGACTCTGACCAATTTTTCAACTCGAATCACACTAATGAAACCCCAAAATAAATTATAAGTTTTAGGTAGGGTTCTAGGACATAATTTCTTCGCAACAAATTTTATGTATAGAAAATAAACTCCAACCACAAAATAAATACGAAGAAAGAAGAATATTTTATCTAATTAATAGTTTGAGTAAAATTTTTTCACTTTCTTGATTCATTTGTAGGATAATTTCTACCTAAAATGGATTTTATTTGATCTCCATATAAAGAGGATTTTGTCGATTTTCATGAGGAATTTGTGGTCACGAAGAGTCCTCCCACATCTTGATCTCTTTGTAAATCTTCCACGAATTTATGGAATTTTCGAGATCCCTCTCTATGGGATAAAGTAGCCTTTATATAGTGTGAGTTAGAATTAGTCTTCAAGAATTCTAACTGAAGCTAGACTCATCTGCTAGAGTCCCACACAGTTTTGATGTCTACAAATGTAGATTCTCTGTCTCATGAAAAAAATAAGTTTCTTTTTTAAATAACCTTTGTGGGCACATAGTTCACTTAACTCTCTTATTGGTTGGAGTTTTATTATTTGAGGTGTAATCAACTGTTCCAGAAGAGGTCTTAAGGGATTGCACAAACGAAGGACCCAACAACATCTCCAAGCACGTTTCAGCCTCCCATCCGAACGTGGACACATGATCCAATTTCTCAAAAATTCTCAATAGTACAACATATTTGGCTTTGCAGATTTGTCGAGACATGAAGTAGTTGCTTATGCATGCCAACCTTAAGTGCATATTGATCATATCATTCATTGTTTACAGAAGCATACCTCAAATCAATAATTAGTCATGGAGTCATTTCGGATATTTGAAATAGATATGTGTTGTAACAACATTATCTAGCACTGCATCTCCGAGAATTCCTGGCATTCATCTCATCGTGGATAATGATTCGTGAGTTAGAGTTTCAACAAGCCATGAAGGATCAAGGAACTTGTAAGTAGCAAGGTTTCAAAGTACCAGAAAATAACTAGCTTCTCAGAATTAACAATATAAATGTAACCTTATGCAATTCATAAATGGTGAAGCCGCTACTTCCCCACACGATATGAGGTAGGAACCTATTTGTTCCTCAACCACATTAACTACTTCTTACTATTTCTAATCGTTTTCTATAACCTAATATACATTTTTATTGAAGGCAAAGGGAAATCTTAATCGAAGAACTTGAGAATTATCATCAGGAATGATTCACGTTAGAACATTCGATGTTTATTCGTGAATCAGGAATAATAGTTTTAGTTTGCATTTATTTGAAAGCATTCTTTTCATGTTTATTCAGTATGAATGCTTACCCTAATAAGTCTAAAGGTTCTAGCACGAAAGATAGTAATTGACAAAAGATTCTTGACCTCGAGAATCTTATGAATTCTAAGGTATACATATATAGCAGTGAATTTGTTCGGCGGAGTATGGGGATTCACTACCATATGTATATGCCTAGAATTCATAAGATTCTTGAGGTCAACAATCTTTCTCAAATAACTATCTACCGACCTTGAACCTTTAGACCTCATAGGGAAAGCATCCATGCCATATAAACTTTAAATGAATGCTTTTGAATCACCACAAAATAAAAATTTGTATCCCAATCGCTAAGATTTTGGAAGTAATGACAACTAAGAAATGTCTCAAGAATTTTCATTTGGAATCACTTGAGAAGCTAGACGACTCTTTTCTTTGATATGCTATTATTATACAACCGTTTAAGACTTATGAAATTATCATGAGGGTGTTCTCGACATTAAAAATAAATAAAATCATTTCCTATGTTGCATTGTTCAAGCTTGGATGTGCTCCTAAAATTCTGAGATTTTTCCGTAATGAACCATTCGATCTTAAAGTGAGGACCATTCCTAGTGATAATTCTCAAGTTTAGTACTTTGGCAAAGAGTTCTTAATGCCTTCAGTAGAAATGTGTTGTAGGGTAAAGAAGGAGAGTAGAAACAAGAGAGTAGCTGATGTGGTTGAGGCACTAAAGGTGCTAACCTCAGCTCGCACAGGCGAAGTAGCAGCTATATCATTTATGAAATGATTGGGATGGACATTAATTTTACTGATGTGCCTTTGCTAATTTACTTCTTCGTGAGTGCTGAGAAGCTAGTCAATGTACGGTACTTGGAAATATGTGCTACATTACAAGTTTCACGACCCTTCGCTGCTTGTTAAAACCCTAACTCGCGGAACTTACATGCTACCTGATATTCCACGATGTTATTAGCACATGGAATTTCTTGGAGATGTAGTGCTAGATTATGTTCTTACAACACATCTCTATTTCAAATATTTGAGACTGATTCCAAGACTAATTACTTATTTGCGGTCTATTCTTGTAAATAATGAATGTTATGCTCAATCTGAAGTTAAGACTAGTATGCATGAGCATATTGTTCATGCCTTGCTAGATCTTCAAAGCCAGATATGTTGTACTGTGCAGGATTTTGAGAAATTGGATCTCGTGTTTGTATTTAGATGGGAGAGTGAAAGTACTTTCCCAAATATGCTTGGAGATGTTATTGAGTACTTTGCTAGAGTGTGATCTTTGTTGATATTGGCTTCTATAAGATACTACATTTCTAAGCATAAGACCTCTGGTAGAATAGTCGATCACACAATATAACTCTATCCAAAAAGACACTTAAGTGAACTATTTAACCCAAAAAAAAATTCACAGCACAAGATGAGTCCAATTTCATTTAAGAATTCGACATTTGAGATATCAAAATTATGTGGGTCTCTACAAGATGAGTCATATTTCATGTAAGGTTCTTGGAGACTACTTACCCTAAACTCAAGCTCACACTTATATTGAGTGTAGTATATTTTCTTAAATAGGCATCTCTAAGTTTCATATATTCATGAAATATACATAAAGTGATGGAGACGTGGGTGCACTCTTCTTGACAACCAAATATTATAACAAGATCCATAAAATCCTTTCAAAAAGATCAAATAAATCCTAACGAGGTCCACATCATCCTTAGTTTGACTGACACTAACAACCTTTGAGTCACGTAGAAATCTTAAGAGAGGAATCAAGGGATAAACATATTTCCACTCACAATCTTTATGAATAAAAATATTCTTTGCATTTATTATTTGATTGCAATATATTTTTTTTGCATTTGAGAAAATATATTGCAAATATATTGGCACTCCCATTGTGAGACAATTTAGCCTTCATCTCCTTTCTCACAAATCAAATGAAAATCTAAAGCCACAAACCAGAAAGATTGAAAATCCATTTATGTGAGTGTACTTCAAATCTTGTCTTTGAGTTTATAAAGTTTACACTCCGACAAGTCTTGAAGTAGAGGACATTTATAGACACCAAAATTTTGTAGAAATCTATGAGATGAGACACTTCCTCAAGAAAAGAATGACAATTTGGAAAGTACCCATTAGCGGGAACATCCTCCCGAACGAGCTCAACACACTTTGTAGCATAGGACAAGTTTAAATTGGGTTTCAATATCATTGTTTTCAATGTTCACAAATCATACTCATTCAAATTACCAAATTCTAGCATTAGATGTCTCAAAATTTAATAGGTCTCCCAAATACTTTAATATAGAAAAAAGATTACAGCATTAGTTTTCTTTTATGTCCTATATTTTCACATAGGCTATGGATCATTGCAGTCCAAGCCAAGTGAAACTTTTTATCAGGTATCTGGACAATAATAACTCATATGCACCCTATGCCCGATGCAATGCTAACAAGATTTCTTTTATGATCTATTTTTTACATAAGTTATGGTTGGTCCAAGCCATGTGAAACTTAGCATTAGGTATATGGACAATAATAACTCATGCACGCTCACTGCATTACCCAATGCTGAGTAATCAAATACCAAATTAAGCTAAATTTAAGTTAACATCAAAGCTAGCAATATATTGATCATAACTAATATAAAATATTTACATTATTAGGAATTATGTGGAAGTTATGATAAAGGCATTTGTCAAAAAAATATTGATATAAACAATAATTGCATGTCAATTCTAAGCTAGTTGGGGTCAATTCTCTTGATATTTTGGATCGAGCGAGGAGGAATGGATGAAAGGTGAAATGAGTAAGTTATACTTCTAATCCCAACACAATCTTAATCTAGTAATAAAATTATGAAGACATAAAGAACTTCACAGATGGGTGGTGCACCAAAATTCATTTAATTAATACCTACCTAGAATAGTAGGGTTCACAGAACATAATAAAAAGTCAATTCAATACATTCTTCACTAGAGGAAAAAAATTGCATCAGTAATATAATTTTTTAGCATTCAATCAAAATTACCTGGTCGTCAAGGAAGTGAGTTGACAACCATGAGATATCAAGTACAATACCCTGCGTTTGCAAAAAAATCTTGATGATTGTTTTGTTTATGCCTGTACGGATAAACTTACCTAGTACCGCAATCAATCAAGCAAGATATTAGGTTTAAAAATAAAAAGGCAGAGGGAGAGATACCAATTGATGTATTCCTAGATGCAAGAACAATAAAGCGAACTACAATCAATCAAACGAAATATACTATCAAGAAATAGAAAGAAAGACATAGAGATTCGGAAGAAAAAAAAAGAATGTCCTAGCAACTAAAAGACATTTGATTACTAGGATAAACTCTAAGGGTGAAAAGAAATTGAACTCATACATGTGGAGACTTAACAAGAGGGTTCAATCAAATAGATATGAGGGTTTCCCCAAACTCACAAAGAAGTCTAAACATCAAATGTTCATTCAAAAAATCAACCCCTAAATAAACCCTAGTTTCTACTATTTATAATAGTAGATAGACTAACCTAAGATATTTACAATAATACCCTTGAGATAAAACCAAGGAAAGTTTAATCTATTACATATTTAAAATGTAGTCATCTCTTAGTCAAAATCCCATTTCAGTATATTGTAGACCGTCCATGCTTCTTTTATTAATTTTCTAAGGTATCCAAATTGCTTCGAATCGAATTGATGGCCTTCATATCCATGATGACTAATCCATATCGCATCATGATATGTATAGGACACCACAACATGAATATAATGTTACATGTTTTATGTGATAATATGAAATCACTAAATATATATTAGTAATGTGGAATGACTACATGTGTGATTTGGAATAGAGTAATTAACATCTTTTAGGTAAGAAATTGAAGAGTTTCCTTTGATTCTCTTATAGCCGACTTTTAAACTCAAAAGAAAATTTCAAAATTCAAGATAATTTTTCCGAGAAAAAACTCTTTCACCTGGAGGAACAACAAAGAGTTAGAATGGAGATGAAAAAGAGAAGGAATATATAGGAGTTACATTACCTTTGTTGAGTGATCTATCTTGTGTGAGAAGAAGAGAGACGAGAACGTTTGATTAGAGGGTTGGTACAACCCACAAGAGAAGGGTTAGAGTAACATTCAGTTATACAGGGAGGCAATATAGTGAGAAGAAAAAGAAAATGAGCTCCATAGGAATCTGAAGTTAGTATTTATAGGTAGGGTTAATGAAAGTGCGCTTTACCCTAATCATATGAGAAATAAATTGTTTTGATAGTTTTATTTTGGGCTTGGGCCAAAAATTTATTTTCTTTTTGGGTCAATTAATAAAATGGTCAATACAACCATAAAAATACTTTTTTAAAAAAGGTTTTTCAGGGTAATGTAGCAAGTAATAGAATATGGTAAAGAAATGTCAATCATGTAAATTTTTAAAACATTTAAAATATGAAATTGTCATGATTTTCGTGAGTTCCTCATATTGTAAATACCTTCATCCCCCTTTCACAACTACTTACATTTGAATTGTGTGGGAATAAAATCAATCAAATTTCTATCTGATGTAGATGATGATAGCATGGGAGATGTATTGATCACCCAAGATAAAGTAATACTAAAGAGTTTTCTAGCTCCTCCAAAAATTTGAGAACAATATAAATCGAATTTGTTGATTCTCTCAATGAACTTCATGCACAATGACCAAGGATTATTTACTCCATAGAGGAATTTGGTAAACATTGAAACATGTCTCATGTTCAAGTACTTACGTCACAGACTAAAAGGTTGAAATTCCTACCTTTAATTTGAATCGCCTTGCATGAAGAATGCGCGAACAACTAAAAGTACATGATGATGATTGATCGATGACATGTATCTTACGTATCAATTATACTTTTGACCTATTTTGTAAGTACGAAAAGATTATGCGCATCAAATCAGGAGGGCACAATATTATCATCTCAAGAAAAATGGTCCTCGTATTCTCTTTCATCATAGCTAAGGGGAATATGGAGAATTCTTACCTTACCTACAATTTCATCTTCAATATTGACGGTTCTTACTTTCTATGGGAAATACTATTTAAGTAAGATAATTGTATTGCAAGTGAAGAGGAGTGAGTCTTTATTGAAGATGAAGTAAATTTGAAGGAATTTACTATTTTGTATGGTCAAAGTGATTTCACGATATCGTTTTAACAATAAATATTAAGCAGTGCATAGAAATATAAGTGATATGCTTGCTCATAAATATACGGACAACATATTGGGATAACTTGAGAAATAAAAACTTTCAATTGATTGAGGACAAAGAATGGGAGAAGAAAGGAAGAATTCCTAGATTAGCACAATAAAATATAGGAATGGTAATTAAGAGTTCTTTTAAGTTATAATCTAAACTCAAAAGGTCAAGAAAGACAAATATTGATTAACCTTAAAAATAAAATTAAAAAAATATTAATGGATAAACAACATTCCAGATTATTATCACAATGTTCCTCACAACTTTCCTTTCCCATAGCTATAATTTCTACAAGTTCATCACTCATTATCCCATAATTGGTTAATTCATCAAAAGTTGCTTAGATAAAATGTCAAACTTCAACATGTTCAACCCTTTTGAGAAAAAAAATTTCAACTCTGCGAACTGTTGGATTTATTTGCCCTGATTTCTTACTATAAATATGTTTTCCTTTACGGAAAATGTTTTGGATTGACTAATCCTTTTTCTAGTAGGAAAAGGTTTAGGACTCTATAAATAGAGACATGTTCCTTATAACTTAATTAGCATTCAGAATGTAGTCTTAAGGGCTTTGAGAATTTTTGTTAGGGGGAGAATTTATGGGTCACAAGCTTGATACGCTATCACTTGTGTGAACCTCCCATGTATTCCGAGTGAATTGGTTGAGGTTATTTGTCTCTGTATTTTGTACACACATATTTATAGTGAATTTCTCATCTCCTTTGTGGGCGTAGGTCGATTGACCTAACCACGTTAAATCTTTGTATTTTCATATATTTCTCGTTGTCTTCTTACTCGTGGTCTTTCGAGGTTTGCTTTGCTTCCGCGTTAGTCCTGCTTATTTTCGATCCTAACAAGTGCTATCAGATCCAAATTCAATGACGGAGTCAGGTTTAGTGTTTCGATAGTCGATGATTGAACCAGGTTAGAAAGAGATTTTCATCTTGACGGGTGTAGTTCTAGCCGCAACCTTTTTTGACAGTAATAAATAATTTTGTTGGAGAAATTGTTTCAGGGAGATTCTCTGTGTTGAAGCATAAATTTTGCAAAGGAGATTATAGAGAGGAGAAGCAAGTTGTTAAAGATTAAGTCAAGAAGGTGGACAATTTATTTTGTTAGAAATTCAGGTCATGGGGGAGATTCTTGGGTTTTATTTACCCTGATTCCTTACTATAAATAGGTTTTTCTTATAGGAAAAGGTTTTGGATTGACTAATCCTTTTTCTAGTAGGAAAAGGTTTAGGACAATATAAATAGAGACATGTTCCTTCTAACTTAATAAGCATTCACAATGTAGTCTTAAGGGCTTTAAAA
The DNA here is from genome assembly GCF_001406875.1 of Solanum pennellii. Lineage (NCBI taxonomy): Eukaryota > Viridiplantae > Streptophyta > Magnoliopsida > Solanales > Solanaceae > Solanum > Solanum pennellii. The sequence continues at coordinate 15,406,144 of NC_028637.1, read as the reverse complement.
GTTTTGATTAGAGGGAGAATTTATGGGTCACAAACTTGATATGCTATCACTTGTGTGAACCTTCCATGTATTCCGAGTGAATTTGTTGAGGTTGTTTCTCTCTGTATTTTGTACTGTCATGTTTATAATGGATTGCTCATCTGCTTTGTGGACGTAGGTCGATTGACCGAATCACGTTAAATCTTTGTATTTTGATATATTTCTCGTTGTTGTCTTACTCATGTTCTTTCGAGGTTTGCTTTGCTAGCTTCCGCATTGCTCCTGCTTATTTTCGGTCCTAACAAGAATTAAGTAATTTAAGATTAGTAAATAAATGTATTTCATTGAAATGGGCTGGAAAAGTTCTACAAACGTTAATACATCATTGAGTTGTCAACAACATAGTTATAGTTTAATAGCAAAAGAATGATTTAATTTTTCTAAAACTACAAAGTATAAGTGGACAAAGCTGCACAATACTAGTAGCGAGTGTATCAATTCCACTTCCTTCAGAAATATGCCAAATATATAGAGAGACAAATCAATCAATATGATATTTTCGTTAATACTAAAAATATTGCAGTGAACTGGCGATACATCCATATATTTGTGGACAAAATTTTGACGATCACTCTTTGTAAGGAAATTTGTCAAGATTTATTATAAATTTTTTAAACATCACCATCACTTATTCTAATGAAATCTTGACAATATCATATTTTAATAGCATAAACATACTAATGTGCAGTTGTGTCTAGGACGTAGGATGTACATAAATCTTACCCCTTTGCATAATAAAAAGATTTTTTTCTAATTGATCCACAATTCAAAAGATGGATTTATCCAGACCTCTTTTGAAGTCAGTTTTTCTAGTAGTGAACATTTAGTATAATCTCACAAGTGAATTTGAGGAGGGTAAGAACTAAGATGTATACATATTTTTTTCCTATCTTTGTGCTATAATAATTATTTTCTAATAGACCCACGGTTCAAAAGAAAATTTCGAAACATGGTTGTACGAAAAAAATATGACAACAAAATAGTAATATAGAAAACAAATTTAGGATTACATGTAGATATTCTTCAAGTGATAAGATGATAAAGTCTTTGTTAAAAAAATAAACTAGAAAATTGCAAGATGATATATATTTATATGGGAAAGTCAAGTAGTTTTTAATGGTGAAATTTTAAAATTACAATAGAAAATAAATTATCTTCACGTTGAGGCATAAATATATATTTTTTTTCTCTTTAAGGAGATTTAAGCTCATGACAAAAACTCTTTTTACAAACTAGCAATAATCTTCTTAATTTGTCCCCTCCAAACAACATACCTTAATTTCAAAGTACAACTATATAAATATTGGACAAGAGTTGAATCCAGAATTCCATAAAAAGAACATCTCCCTTCAACTAATAAGAAATTTCTTTTTAACTCACTTTTATGCACTCTATATTTTCTAATACAACAAAAAAAAAGTAAGATCATTACTATTTGTAAAGGAGAAATTCTTCCTTGTAACGAATAAGATTATGGGGTAGTAAATTGGGTAGAAAAATGATGTGGATGTTACATGAGTGACAACGCATAAAAAGATAGAATAATAAGTGAAATAATGGAGTGTCAATGAGAATTTATGGCCAATATGACTGTCTATATTTAAAAACTAAATTAAATGCAATTACTCTCAACGTTGTGCTAAAAAAGTAAGACCATCACTACTTATAGTGGAGAAATTTATTCTTGCAATAAATAAGAAGATTATGGGATAGTAAATTGGGTAGATAAATGACCTAAAGTTTAATTACATGAGTTTGAAAACATATAAAAATAGAATAATGATTGAAATAATGGAGTTTCAATGGGATGTTATCCCCAATATGGTTGACCGCGTTCAGTCCTAAACAAACGGCAATTACTCCCAACGTTCTCCTAACCAAGTTAGACCGTCCATATTTAAAGGGAAGAAATTTTTCCTTGCAATGAATAGGAAGAATATGAGATCGTATTGGGTAGATAAATGGCTTAAGTGTTACATGAATTACAAAACATAAAGTATAAAATAATGAAGTTTCAATGTTATGGTCATGGTTGACCACATTCATTTTCTAAACAAAATATAATTATTCTCAATATTTTGCTTACAAATAATACCATCACTATTTATAAGGGAGAAATTCTTCCTTCCAATGATAAAAAGGAAAATTACAAGGGCAGTAAATTGGGTACATAAATGGCCTAGATATGACATAAATTACAAACATAAAATGATAAACAATGAGTGAAATAATGAAGTTTTAGTGAAAAGCTATGTCCATAACTCATCGTGTTCAGCCACTAAACTAAAGATAACTACTTCCAACGTTCTACTTGAAAGAGTGGGCGATAGACTAGGATAAGATAGGATACAATTAAATAATAACTATTATTAAAATGATCAAATGTACTAAACAATTGAATATTATTATTTCCTAAAAAAAGAAGGTTGATGTAGATTACGTATCAAACAATTGTTCACATTATCAACTGAATTATGTGACCTTTTTTTGTTCAAAATTAGAAATAAAATCTTGATATAAAAAACACACATGACAAGGGTTAGGGGATTAATAATAGTCTCTGATGTACATTGATAATAAATTATGAAATATTAACACAACTACAAAACAAAAGAAATTTAAAGCACCAAAAAATCTTCTATAAATTCGATCACCTTCTAGTAAGGTTCAGTCATTATTTCCAAAATATTTTTTTTGTCATTCTTCTATGTTTCCCTTTGCAATCATTATTTTGATCATTCTTGAATCTACAAGCCTTATGTCTCACTCTCGTACTCCTCTTCATCGATGACTCAACTTCTTGAGCTTTGTTATGTGCCTTATATTTCCTTTTTCTCTCTTTTTGTCTGGCCAATATTCGATTGTCCGCTGCATCAAATCCACACACAATTTTGAGATAAATTAGGGCTTCTTACCCATTCCCGTCACAACAATGGCTCTGAATTCAAGCGCAATAGAATTTTGAAGAGCTTCATATGAGTAATAAAATGACATTGTTGAAAATCAATAAGAGATCTTTAATGAAATTGGCAATTTCCATGTTCGAAAAAACTTCTTGTGCTAACTTTTTTTGAATAATCTGTAATATATATATATATATATATGTGTGTGTATGTATGTATTAGCACTAATATCAAATATTCAACCCATATTTTATAATCCTTACATTGTAAATTAGACCTCACAATGAGTTAAAAAGAAAAAATTAATGACTTGTGGTATTTAACATGTCATATACTTCTTTTTTATTTACTCTGACACCATTTTATCATCAATCTATTAAAAATTATATGCCATATGTATGCATTTGAAAATATCCAACCATAATTTTTTTGTTTTACCATAATTGAGAAGTTCTATAGTCACACATATATTATAATGTATTTAAGACCATAATATTTAGTTTTTTTGTTTCATGTAGAGTCAAAGTAAGCATGCCTTCAAAGATAAAAATATATGAAGTTCAAAGTTCATCATATTTCAATTAAGAAAATATGATTTTTTTTATAATAGATTAAAGACGAAAAAAAAGTGTCACACGAAATAGAAGAAATGAAGTATTAATTTTAATTATCAAAGTTTTAGTTTATAATTAGGGATAATGCACAAGTACCCTCTCAACCTATGCCCGAAATCCCAGAGACACACTTATACTATACTAAGGTCCTATTCCCCCCTGAACTTATTTTATAAGTAATTTTTTACCCCTTTTTAGCCTACGTGGCACTAGTTTGAAAAAAAAAAGTCAACCATCGTTGGGCGCACAAGATAGTGCCACGTAAGTCGAAAAGGAGTAAAAAATTATTAATAAAATAAGTTCAGGGGGGTAATAGGACCTTAGAATAGTATAAGTGTGTCTCTGAGATTTCGGACATAGGTTGAGGGGGTACTTGGGCATTATCCCTTATAATTAAAGTGAAAAAAATAAGTATAAGAAACAATAACATATAGATTAGCAATGTATTTACCTATCTTGGAAAGTCGAGATTCTAAAAGACAACAATGCTTGTGAGATCTCATCACATCAAAGATTTTTATCAAATCTTGATTAATATTCTCCATTTTGTCATTATAATTTATCATCACTTTTTTCATTATTTAACTTCGTTCTTTCTTCAACTTATTTTTTGAAAAAATTTGAAAATCTTTTCCTTCATAAACATAGCATAAATAAAGATATCAATAATCATATTACCTTTTCGTTATCTAATTATAATTAAAAACACATATATATAATTTCACCCTCATATTGCTATTAGTGAAAATTATAAACGCTCGATAGAAATGAAGAATAAAATATACATTTTGAAGAGATATTATAAATAATCTTACAGACTCTTTGAGAAGTAATGATTGTAACATAGAGAGAATTGCTAGTTGGAGAATCTTAGTAACCATGTTAATAAACTAGCTTAACTTTCAATTTTTTGGTGAGAATTCGACTCCTAAATAGTAATCCCCTCCTACATTTTCTCTGTCTCTAACCATAATTTTATTTTATTTTATTTTTTTATAATAAAGAAGAATTTCTAATTTGGAAAGACACTAATAATAATATGAAGTTTTTTCTCGTGGATGATTTAAGCAATTTGACTAGTCAATTTGTTTTTTCATTTTTAGATTTAGTTTAGTGTACAAAAAAAATAGATATACAACATAGATTTGGTCATTGAAAGTAGACAAAAATAATGAAGAATTATTTGGATCCAATTATCAAATCTAACAATCAATTAGTAATTCTTATATGAAAAACATGAATTAGCTACGAAATTTATTATAAAACGTATATAGCTAATAGTATTTTTGACAATTACTCCCTAAATATTTAAACAATGGAGTATTGATGTTTTGTAATCACGGTGGTTTTTTTTCGTAATGATAAAATTGAATCAAGAACATTTTATTTGAAAATAAAATAAAATTTATTGCAAATTGTACGAATTTGTGATACTTTATTTGTGCTCCAACACTTAAGCTTTAGAAAAGATAATATATCTTTGAATATACTTTTATTCTTTTATATAATTTTGATTTTGTAAAAACTATTACAAATGTGGTTCAAACAAAACATTAGTGAAAACTCACAATTTGTTTTTCAATTCACAAGCCTTATTTCTCACTCTCGTACTCCTTCTCCCTGATGACTCACCTTCTTGAGCATTGCTATATGCATTTTATGCCCCGTTTCTCCAATTTTTTGTCTGGCCAACATTGGATTTCCTGTTGCATCTAATCCACACACAATTTTGTGATAAGCTAAGGGCTTCTTACCGATTCCCCTTAGAATAGTGGCTCTGAGTTCAAGCGCAATAGCATTTTGAACAGTTTCATATGGGTAATAAACAATGACGTTGTTGAACATCAATAAGAGATCTTTAAAGAAATTGACAATTTCCAAATTCGAAAAAACATCTTGTGCTAACTAGTTTTGAATAATCTGTAAATTCATATGTTGCTTAATTTATTTAGTATAATATAGATCTATCTATAAAAAAAATATAAATATTAGAATTAATAACGAACATATAATCCATTTTTTATGATCCTTACACTGTAAACTTTACGTCACAATAAGTTTTAAAAGAAGAAAACTGACTTTTGGTATAAAAGATGTCATATGCTCCTTTTCGATTTTATGTAACACCATTTTATCATCAATTTGTTAAAAAATATATAACATATTTCTGTATTTGAAAATAATCCAGCTATAAATTTTTTATAATATTATTATTGAGAAGTTGTGTAGTCACACAATATATTACCATGCATTTAAGACAATAAGTTTTAGAATATATTTGTTTCATGTAAAGTCAAAGTAAGCATCTCTTTAAAGATAAAAAAATATGGTGTTCAAAGTTCATCTTGTTTCAATTAAGAAATACTATTTTTTTCATAATAGGTCAAAGAGGAAAGAGTGTTACATGAAATTGAAGAAATGAAGTATTCTTTTTAATTGTCAATGTTTTAGTTTATATTAAAGTACAAATATAAGTATATGAAACTATATCATTAAGATTAACAATGTATTTACCTGTCTTGGGAAGTCGAGATTCTAAAAGGCAACAATGCTTGTGAGATCTCATCACATCAATGATTTTTATCAAATATTAATAAATATTCTCCATTTTGTCATTATATTTATAATCATTTTTTCTTCATTTAACTTTATTCTTTGTTCAACTTATTGTTTGAAAAAATTCAGAAATCTTTTCCTACATAAACATAGTTGTCAACCATATTACCTTTTTGCTGTCAACTTTTAAATAAAAAATTCATATATATATTTTCACTCTCATATTTCTATTAGTGAAAATAATAAACAATCAATAGAAATGAAGAATAAAATATTCATATGAATAGAGATTGTAAATAATCTTACAGACTCTTCGAGAAATAATGATCATAACATACAAAGAATTACTAGTTGGAAAATCTTAGTAGGTATGTTGATTGACTAGCTGAACTTTCAATTTATTGGTGAGGGTTCGACTCTTACTATGTAATCCCCTCCTACATTTTCTCTTTCTCTAACCATAATTTATTTATTTTTATTTTTTCAAAATAAAGGAGAATTTCTAATTTGGAAAGACACCAACAATAATATGATGTTTTTTCTCTTGGAATATTTAAGCAATTTAAATTGTCAGAATTTACTTTTTCCTTTTTAGATTTATTTAAGCGTACCAAAAAATAAATATGCAACATAGATTTGGACAATTAAAGTAAAACTAATGAAGAATTATTTTGAGCCGATTATCAAATCTAACCATAAATTAGTGATTTTTATAAGAAAAACATGAATTAGCTAGGAATTTCGTTAATAAAAAGTATATAGCTAATAGTATTGTTTGAGAATTTTTCCCTAGATATTTTAACACTGGCTTTTTGATTGTACCAGTTTAAGATACTTTATTTGTTCTCCAACACTTATGGTTTAGAAATGATAATAGATCTTTGAATATATTTTGTATCTCGTAGATAATTTTGATTTTGTAAAATCCATCATAGATGTGGATCAATCAACAAATTAGTGAAAACTCGTAATTCATCAAATATCATAAGTAAAATATATTCAAAAAGAAATAAAGAGAGATTTGTGAAAATGATGGAGTATCCCTTAGTTTGTCCAATAATCTCTATAAGTCTTTGTAAGTTTATATGTCATAGCTTTATGAATGCACTCTCATCATCTTCTTCATCATCAATATTTGTCAGATATAGACAATTACAACACCCTTTTAAATTTTCATACTTAAACCTAACATTCTACTTACGAAAAATTTGAGAATACATCAACGTCAATTTGTAATGGAATGTGAAAATTTTGCAGCCATCATTTTCCGATTTTCTAATCCATGACATCACGCTGAACATTCCCACACCATATCTTCTTCAACTTTCTCCATTTTTGAAGAAAAGTTTTGAGAGTTATTTTAGAGAATTTAAATCACTTGGTAAATTATTATCAAATGTTTTCTTTTTCAAATAGACATACCTTGCATTAATGAGTAGTTGATAGATTCATAAAAAATTATTCTGATCAAATATGAATTGAATAAATCAAGACAATTTAATGTGAATGAGGTAAAAGAAATAAGTGTTTTCTTGTTCAATGTAATTTTCTCATAAAAATCATAAAATATAAATTGTATTCACTTTCTTAAAATAACATTTTTTAATACAATTTTAGTGTTTTTTCATGACATTATTAATTTTTTTCCAAGTTGAATTTGAAAATTTTACCCTCATTCAAAGAACATTCCAAACTTTATTTTATAAAAACAGAAATGAAGAAACAACGTTACAAAACATTATTGTTGTCGGCCTCCTGCTCCAAGTCTGGAGGAATATCTATTGATTTTTCCTGACTCACCACACTCATAGTAGGACCAGGAACCACCATATACTAACAAAAATCTGAATATATTTAATGGTCACCATAACCTGAAAACCTCTAATAGCAACCCTGATAAGTCTTGATCAAAGTTGTAGAAACTTTGTCCAATATAACCTCCCTCAGACACTTGAATAATTGCATGAACATGTATACTGAAGCGGGGATGAAACCCCTCCATAAGGATCCCCTTCCGGATGAGGTAACACTAAAATAACAACAACTGCAAGACCTTTTAACGAACAATCTCACCTTGTTGGCCAAGTCGAGTAGTTGCTCTACATAGTCTTTTATAGTCTATGATTCTTTCATTCTCTTTATTTCAAATTCAAGAATCAAATTCATCACTTGTATTCTGCACTCTTTCATTTCCTTGGTATTCTTTATTGAGATACTCCTAAATTTCTGCAGCAGATTTCATTTGCGTAATTTTGGTAAGAATCGAAAGGGATACTGCAGAGAAAAGGCAAGCTTTAGAGTTGGCTTTCCTTGTCTTATTATCCTTGTGATGTTTCATCTGTTTCATTGTTGGATTATCACCGAAAGGAGTTACTTCGTAATCCTCTTCTACTGCTTCACAGAGATCCAACACTTCAAGATGAATCGTCATTCTAATTGTCGAAGCTTGATAATTCTCACCATTGAAGACTGGTGTAGTTAAGAAGCTTGTTTCAGAATTCTCTTTTTCACAAGATGTTTAAGATTGTAGTTCAAAGAAGGGTTTATATGGTTCAATGTCTTCTTACAGGTCACTCAAGATGGCAATGCTCTGATACCAATCTATCATGGTTACTAAGAAAGAAAAGATAAGAAACAAGGTTTTGTTTCATTGTTTATTGAAATAATGCATGAATTCATAACTTAAAAATCTAAAGAAAAGGAGTAAAATGAGCTAAAATTATCTCCAATAACTAAAGCCTAAAATATAGCAACTAATTAATCAAATTTAGTCATTTACTACAACCTAATCTATCATAAATTAATTTTACTTTTAAGTTGTATATTGATACATCAAAAAGTGGAACTGATCTCCTGGTTTTGAGGCACCACTTTCAACATTAGGCCATCACATTCTCCATGGTCGCACCAAGGTGATATACTTGAAAAGGGTTAAAAGGTAACAAGGTTGAATCAAATTATATAGTTTTTAACTTAATGAAATACAATGTTATCGAGACTAGTTACTAGTTGGGAAAGAATTGAGTGAAATACAATGTTTTTAGTGATGGCACATATTGTTTGATTGAATAATATAAAGATTCAAGTTTGTGTCTGATTTCTGTTTATCACACGAATGTATTTCTACATATGGTCAAGTCTCAAAGAAATAAAAGTCATGTATTATTATTTATAGAATAACAAACGCTTTATGCAAAGATCACAAACTATCAAAGATAAAGAATTAAACTTAAGAGTCTTAAGGATGATGGATTTCTAAAATACATCATACATAAAAAGTGTTCGTCTGAAAGATAAAGATCAGTTGAATTCCTGGAGGTGACACCTTAATATATTTTCTTGTGTATTTTCATTATCTTAATAATTTTATGTTCCAATTTTACAAGTATAATAAAAAACCACAATGGACATTGAGTTGACAACATTATGTATATTACAGACAATCCAATAACTACACCACAATTGTAACCCATGAGAACCGTCTTCTAACTAAGACAATCCAATAACTAGACCACAATTGTAACCCATGAGAACCGTCTTCCAACTGAGACAATCCAATAACTAGACCACAATTGTAACCTATGAGAACAGTCTTCTAACTGATCCTGGTGAATTTTCTTCTTCTTCTTCTTTGTAACGATCCGGAATTTTTTTTTAATAAATAGGTAGTTAAGGTGATTTAATTATTAATTAAAAATCTGAAATTTTAAAGGCATAATGGTCTTTTCACGTATTAATTAAAATAAATCAAATATTTATTAACCTAATTTAAATCCTATTTCACTAAGTCTTGAATTTAATCTTCTAATCCTAATAACATTCTATATCTCTCTCACGTTCTCCATATCTCTCTCTCTCATGTTAGTTTCTGCCAAAAACAATTTCAACAACTGAAAATACATCAAGAGTTATTCACACTTAAAGAATGCACAAGAATTTTTAAGCAAAAGACAAAGTAATCAAAACGTCAAGGCTAAGAGAGGTTCGTCGAGTGAGGTGTACGTTGAAGTAAATTTGGAGTGGTTTGGTGTAGTTTTCAGGCAGTAGCATCAGCATTTGGACATCGATTAAGGTATGAGTTCTCTTCTCTCTTGGTCCCTTTTCAAAGAGACCCCTTAAGGTTCAGAATATTCATTCCTAAAACTAGATTTGTTCCCCGTTGCATGTCCTTATCACTAGCTCCCATTGAATCATAGGTTGGTTATGTTTGCTGATAGAAAACTAGGGATGGAACGTGTTTTCATGATTATTATGTGTTTATATGTATGTTTGGAATTATGTGACTTATGTGGATATTTCCGAAAATGTAACTACGTGTGTATGTGTCTGTTGCCGTGGCTATTGATCATGGTTTATGACTTGAAATGGCATGATAGTTCTATATATTTCATGTACACATGTTGATGTAAATGTGATGTTCATATGAGTTGAAATGTGGCTGATTTGAGGGATAATGTCTTGTCTAAACGAATACATGAAGACGCACCTAAAACATTCTAAATGCACTAGGAAATTCCCGTAAGAACTAAGCTGTAACTTGATGAGAGGATGCTGAAAAAAATTAAAATAAAATTTGCAGCTTCTATTGATGAATTTCGGTCAGCAAAAGGGTTCAAAATGTTGAAAAAAATAAATTAAACAAGTGAGGTCATGGAGGATTGAACCCGTGACCTCACCCTGTTAAAAACCATGAAAATAATGAAGTAAAAATAAAATGTGGAGAGTGGGGACTGAACCCACAACCTCTTGAATGGATGAGAGAGTTAGAAGGAAAATAAAGGAGAAAATAAAATATGGAGAGTGGGGATTGGAAACCATAACCTCTTGAATGGATGAGAGAGTTAGGACAAAAATAAAGGAGTAAATAAATTGTGGAGAGTGGGGATTGAACCCACAACCTTTTGAATGGAGGAGAGAGTGATGCGAAAAATAAAGGAGAAAATAAATGTGTAGAGTGGGGATTGAACCCACAAGCTCCCGGATAGGTGAAAAGTTAAGAAATAAATTAAAAGAAAAAATAATGAGCTTGTGGGGGATTGAACCCACAACCTCCTTGCCTTAAACCCAAAAAGGGGAGGAGAACAAGAAAGAAATATTATGGGGTTGATGGGAATCGAACTAGGGTCTCCCAAATCTGAAAAATGCTCTTATCAAATTTTAAAATAAGATTTAGTGTCGTTCAAGGGATTCGTAATCGGGTTCCCTTGCACAATTCCGTATTGACACATAAGTCATACGTAAACAAATATTTAATGAATGTTGCTTCTAAATATCAAAATCAATATCTTGGCATATCTACAAGATGCGTAAGTCTTGTACTCAATAATTTTTGGAAGATATGAACCACTTAAACGAACTATGAATGAAGCCCCATGGTTTGTAAGTATAGACATATAAGTCTAACATACGTTCAAAAATAAGTGAACCTAAGATGTACGTGATGAAATGATTAACCTTAGCAGGGTTAAATACGAGTGTAAGATACACTAAATGGCCAAGTGCATTGGCATATGATGAGATAAACTATGAAATAAAGAAATGAACATTCACGTAATGAGGTGAGTAACTATGAAAAACCAAAGGTGCTAATAATGAAGAATGTAATGACAATTATGATGTGAGGTTAATGTATATGATGAGAGAAATCTCAAATGAGCCTAAGTAAATGTTACCAATACGTACTCACCAATGAGAGTGTAAGATAATGAAGAGACCAGTCTCTATGAACACTCTAATGAAAATATTCAGTTTAAAACACTTAATACCAATGATGAGATGAGAAATCATCTATTGAGCTATGATGTCCTCATACTAGAAGCCAGCTTCCATGATGTATGAGTTGAATGTAATGGAACTTTATACTAAGCACCGATAGGCTAGCTATGAGCGGTGATGCCTTCTTTTGGGAAGGGAGAAGGTTAACGTAACTCTCATGAGATGAGACTGTCCGGCTTGCCGGGTAGAGTCTCCGTACATCTCCTAGTCTTTTAACCTATACTACCAATATAGGGATCTGGCGGGGTTAAATTTCCATATATTCTAGCATGTTATTGTGTCACTTTGGCCGGTGATTCCACCTCTTTTCGTTATGGGGGAGACACTGGATTTCATGATGGTCACATGATCTATGTCGATTAAAGTTAAAGTTCCCAATAAATGAATGAGGCCAGCCTCAAATGAATCATATAAAGAAATGAATGATACCGAAGGTGTTAGGATAGGATAATCAAATGTGAGCTACATTAAGGTAATGACATTAGGTTATTCCTTATCAATGCATAGCAAACCCGATGAAAGTCTTAAACTACATCATAGGTATAGCTGGTGTTAACACTGGCCTATGAATGAACTTAAATGAGGTACGTATGAATGAATTAAGCAGACTCTATGTTTTCTAAAGAAGGCTCCCTAGTTGAGGTCCCATATGTTGAGCCCTCATTTTGGAAAGTCTTAAGGTCAAGTCCGTGATAACAAGGTCTCATGGCATATGAATAAATAATCGGAAAGAAAATATGTGTTATATGTTATGTGCTATATGAAGATGTTATGTGTTGTGTGTTGTACGATAATTATAATGATGCATGTCACTCTCATGGCATAACTTTCCCAATCTCAAATTGGCAAGTCCACTGACTTGACTTCCAAAAATCATGTCGTTAGGAAAGAGCTATTCTTTCTCATGCATGTACCTGGTGTGTGCTTGCATATACCCATACTTAGTACAAGTGTGTACTAATTCCATACAAACATCTACTTTTTAGGTGCAGGCACAGGTGGATGGTAGAGCTACAGGTTCGTTGTTGCAGCTATCCGGACGTCAACATTCATCTGGAGTTTGGTAGGTCCTCACGCTTTCGAGGATGCTACCGTGTTACATTCTAGCGTAGTTTTAGAGTTGAGCTAGTGGAGCATGTTCCACTAGCGTTTTTTTCCTGTTTTGGTTCAGACTTTGTATTAGTGCTATTTTGGCCGATATACAATTAATACTTAATGAATTATTTCTTTTAGTTGCTTATATCTTAAATGTTTGATGGTTGATGATGAATGATTACGAAATATAAAAAAATGTTTAGCAAGTAAATTTAAAGAATCAAAATATTCAAATTTTCTGCTAAAATTAACCTATGTAAAGTAAGAATGATGTAAGTAGGATTGCTTGCGACCTCTGAGAGGTCAACGACGCCGGTCTCATCTGGGGTCTAGATTCCAGTCGTGACATTCTTCTTCTTCTTCTTCTTCTTCTTCCTCTTCTTCTTCTTCTTCTCAGTTGGAGTTATCACTTATTATATCCTATCATCACTGCCACAATGTTTTGAAAGTGGCAACCCTCGTAGCCCATAATGTCTTTGATATGAACTTTTATCAAAAGTATAATAAAAAAGTTCTTGTGGGGATGCATCAAACAAGATGACTGTGAGAGAGATCTAAGAATCAAGAAGTCCGAGGGATTCAAGATGATGCGGAATTTCTCAGCTGATTTTTTAAGATAAGGATCCAGTTATTCTAGAACAGATAAATTTGCAATGTCATTGGTCTATGAGCTTCCAAGACATTATGAGATAAGTTAAACCCACGAAGTCCAATGACATCTCCAATAATTGGATGGAAATGGACCGGTCAGGCAAATGGATGAAAAATCTAGCGAAATCAACTTGGCCAACTGATAACTCCTTGAGCTTTCCAAATCTAAGGAAATCGGAAACTGGTCTTTCAAGATGGTTATTACCAAGGTCTGAAGCCTCTATGTTGGTGAGATTCCATAGAGGTTTAAGAATAGGCACCGAGAGATTGCAATCACTCATGTCAAAGTGATGAGGTGAAGGGATTAGACTTGAAGAATATGAATGCGACAAATCATGATGCATCAAGCTAGAAAACTCACCACACTGAGGTGAAATAAACGATCTAGAGAAGGTGTGGTTCATTTATAAATTTATATCTTAGCAATAGGACAATCAATAATGTGTGGATCATCCAAGGCATATTAGGATGGAGTACTCCTCGTGTGTGTACCGAGGTGAGATACCCAAATCCTTCTCAATAGAATAGATGTGGCAATTCGGGTGGGGATTAGCCACCCAAATGCTTTTTTTTGTTGAGATGGATTTGGTCAATACTAAACAACGGGTACCCAAATTTGAAGTTTCACCATATCAATAAAGTTTTTTTTTCTTTTTGAAAATTTTCTATAAGCTTTTGACACAAATCCATCAACATTAAAACATGAAACAATCAATATATAAAAATCTTCGCTTTTTTACTGTCAAAATTCTCAAACGAATCTAAAAAACTACCTCTTTTTGCAAAATTTAGCCCCATTGTTTTTAAGATGTTCTAGTTACTGGGAGGGAAACTCATTACCCCCTTCTCCCCTGTCATCCTCATAGAACGTTTTGGTGGGTCAATTAGTTACACAATTTTAACTGAAGTTGGGGGGAGGGTGTGTGTGCAAAAATCACTATGGTTTATGACTAAAAATTGAACAAAAAGTTTTCTTTGGCTTTTTGGATTTTGATATTGATTCTTTAAATATTTTATTTCGCGAGGTCTATTTTTTGAAACTACTTTTGAAGTCAGATTTTTTATATCAGATTGAAGACTTTTTTAGTAGCGAACAACATATTCAATATAAGGAGGTAGAATGTACACAGATTCCCTTATCTTTTCGAGATAAAGAGGTTGTTTCTTTTTGATCCTCAATTCAGAACATGAGTTTGTTCAGAACTCTTTTGAAGTCACGTGTTTTTGGTAGTGAACAATATATTCAGCTTAATCTTATAAGTGAGTTTGAGGAGACTAAGGTGTACACAAATTTTACACATATCCTTGTGTGTGTATATATATATATATATATATATATATATATACATAGAGAGAGAGAGAGAGAGAGAGAGGATCATAGAGGAGGTTCTGTGACACCTCTGTATGGCCTCCATTCCTTTTTATCTTTTTTGACATTTTCTCTTCTTGCTTTTCATTAAATAATTTGTTTATTGATTTCAAAAATTCAAGCATATTTATTATTGTTACAATATCTAATGAGTTACAAAAAATCCTCCATCTATTGATATTCTCAACTTATATAACATGTTTTGTCAATTGCCTTATAACTATTTTTATGGTTTATCCGATCTATAAATACCAATCATATGTAGAGATGTTGAATGTTCATTTCCCATTTTTCTTTCTTTCTTTTTAGTAGTATAGGTGTTTTAATTTTCTTTCTTCGTCTTTTTATTCACCAATCATGTACTTAATAACAAATTAGAAGACAGAAAAGATGATGTCACAATATGACCTTCACTTTCATGAAGATTATATATATATTCTTCAAAGATTCATCACATTATTCGGTACAAGTTCACCAAAATAAAGAAGGAAGCTTGATTATCTTTGATATTCCGGAAGATAGAGTCATAGTATATAAAGTTTGAATGATTTTCAAACAGTTTGAAGATTCATTGTTGTATTGTTTTGATTTCAAATAATATTATTCTATTATATTTTATTTTATTTCTTCATTTTGAACAAAAAAAGAATATTATATTCATTTATGTTGTCGTTGAAGATGAAAAGACGCGCTTGTA
>NC_028637.1:15305242-15388928 GCF_001406875.1 Solanum pennellii | reverse complement strand
TATATACATATATATATATATGTATACATATATATATATACATACATATATGTATACATACATATATATATACATATATATATATATATATATATATATAGACACACACACACATACACACATAAAGATATAGATAAAAAATATAGTAAGCGAGTTAATACAAGAATCATGTTCTCATTCGAGCTTGAATATATCGAAACTTAATAATCAGTAGTGTAACGTTTTAATTACTTTCTAAGAAATCATATTTAACGAATGCAACATAACATTTATCTTTTTATACAATTGCAACTAAAAATTTAAAATATCAATCTATGTGATTTACGAAAAAAACAATACAAATCTAAATTGTATATCAGAAAAAACAACAAGATTGATTGAAAAATGAAATATTTGAAGGATTTTTATCATATCAATATGACAAGAATAATAAGACCTGTAGATATTTTCATTTGTACATTCAGTTACTTTGCAACATAATTTTTTGATACTAAAAAAAAAAAAAGGTACCCAGTTGTAATAGATTATAGATGTTAAATTTGTTAAGTTTCATTTCAATCGTCATCTCAAAATGATCTTCATAATTAATATATAATTAAGAAATGATAATATTATGTTTGGGTATACAAAGAACATATATATAATTGATTTAAAAAGTAATTGTTTAACATTTATTTCAATGACCGCGCGAAGCACGGACAAATTCCCTAGTTGAAATAAACTGAAGAAGAAAAATATCTTCTGGATGAGTCATGGATATCTCGCTCATTTTTAAGAAGATTCAAACCCACAATAATAAATCTTTTCATCAGACCAGTAGTAATCGTATTTACTTGTTCCCTCTAGGGCACAACAAATCCCGACCACTAAAGTATAACTCAACATACACCAGGTAAGAGTTGAGTCAAAAGCTCCATAAAAAAAACACCCCCTTCAACTAATAAGAACGTTACCTTTTTACTCAATTTTATGAACTCTATATGTACTTATACACAAAAACAAAGTAAGATCATTAGTATTTATAAGAGGGGAGAATTCTCCCTTGTAATTATTAGGATGATTATCAGGTAAATAAATAATCTAAAATAAGGTTGCATGAGTTAAAAGGCATTAAAAGGTAGAATAATGAGTGAAATAATAGAGTTACAATAAGAAGTTATGGTCATGGCTGACCACATTCAGTCACTAAAAAACGGCAATTACTCCCAAAGTTCTACTAACACAAGATGTTGATGCAAATAGTAAAACCTAGAGATAAAAAAAAGCACATGACGAGGGTTAGGTTATTAATCATTCTCTCCAATCTACATTGATAATAAATTGTGAAATTATTACCTGAATAACGAAACAAAAGAAATTTAATACCCCTAAAAATTATATATAAGTCAACAACCTTTTAATAAGCTTCACTCATTATTTTCAAAATATTCTTATTTTTTCTTTGTCGTTCTTCTTTGTTACCCTTTGTAATCATAAACTTGATCGTTCTTGAATTCTCAAGCCAGCTTATTTCTCACTCTCTCACGCACCCTAACTGATGACTCAACTTATTGAGCTTTGTTACGTGCCATATATGTCCTTTTCTCCAATTTTTGGTTGGGAAACATTGGATTACCTGCTGCAGGTAATTCACACACATTTTCACGACAAAATAAGAGTTTCTTACCCATTACTATCATAATATTGAGTTTAAGCGTGATAAAATAGTGAAGATTTTAATTTGGGTAGTAAATAATAACATTGTTGAAAATCAACAAGAGAACTCTAATGAAGCTGCTGATTTTCACGTTCGATTAAACATCTTGTCCTAAGATGTTTTGAATAATCTGTAAAGCATATTGTAAATCCATATGCTGCTTAATTTGTTTAAAATAATATAGATCTTTCTGAAAAAATATAAACATTTGCAATAATAAGGATTATATATTAGCATTGTTTTATGATGATTATACTATAAATTTGACCTCACAATGAGTTTAGAAAGAATGAAAAAGACCTTTGGTAATAAACATGTCAGATACTCTCTTCTTTCCGATTGTAGCATTATTTGATTATCAATCTATTAAAAATAAATGACATATGTCTATATTTCAAAACAATCAAGCTATAAAATTTCTATTTTATCATTAGTAAGAAGTTTTATAGTAACACAAATATTACAATGTATTTAAGACTACAAATTTCAGAATTCTATATTTTGTGTTTAGCCAAATTAAATATATATTTAAATATAAAAAGATGTGAACTTTAGAGATAATCATGTTTCAATTAAGAAAATACTATTTCCTTTTTGTAATATATAAAAGAGCAAAGAGTGTGGGAAGTCGATATTTAAAATATAAGGATAACAAACCACAATATATAGATTAGCAATGTATTAACTTGAAAAATCCAGATTCAAAAAGACAAGAATGCTTGTGAGATCTCACCACATTAAGGATATTTACGAAATCTTGATTAATATTCTCCATCTTTTTATTAGATTTATCATCACTTTTTTTCATATTTAATTTTATTCTTTCTTCAGCTTATATAGCATAAATAAAGATATCAGTAATTACAATACAATTTTGTTGTCAGACTTACAATAAAAAAGGTGGATAGATCATTTCAGCCTCATATGGCTATTGGTGAAAATTATAAACACTTAATAGAAATCACCGGGAAGAACAGAATATGTATTTGAAGAGAGACGACAAATAATCATACAAACTCTTTGAGAAATAAAGATCCTAACATACAAAGAATTCATAGTTAGAGAATCTTAGTAGCTCTTTTTTTTTACTAGCTAAAAGTTTAATTTATAGTTGAGGGTTCAACTCCTACCTTGTAAATCTCCTCCTCCATTTTAATTTTCCTAACCTCAATATTGTTTTATTTTTAAAAATAAATAAGAATTTTGTGGTTTTAAAAGACTCCATTGATAATATGAATTTTTTCTCGTGGAAGATTTAAGCAATTTTACTAATCTAAATTTCGTTTTATACTCTTTGTTATTTTTCAGTGTACCAAAAAAGTAAATTTTACAAATATTAATTTGTTACTTAAAAGTGCAAAACAAATGAATAATTGTATGGGGCCAATCGTCAAAGCTAACAATCAATTAGTTATTTTTATAAAGAAAAATATGAATTAGTTATGAAATTCATTATTAAAAAGTAAAAAGCTTATAATATTTTTTGACATTTTTTACTAAATATATTTACACTGTAGTTTTGATGTTTAGTGATAGTGGTTGTTTTTTTCTCTTCCTTTTCTGTAATGATATAATTGAAGGACACTTTTTGACAAAAAAGATTGAAACATTTTGGTGTAGATCGTACAAATTAGTGATACTTTATTTACTCCCCAACTCCTAATCTTAGAAAAGATATATATCTTTTAATATATTTTGTGTCTCTTAGATAATTTTCACTTTTTTTGTAATAATCAGCATATAAATTTGGATCAAACATTCAATTACTGAAAATGCACAATTCTTCAAATATGACAAGAAAAAAAAAGGAAAAAAAGAGGGAATTATAAAAAAGATGAATCATACTGTATTGGAGTATCTCCTAATATGACTTGCTCTGTCCAATAATCTCTATAAGTCTTTGTAAGTTTATCTGCCATCAAATTTATGAAACCACTTTCATCTTCTTCTTCAATAAAATTTGTGTGATATAAGACTCTTAAAACGCCCTTATAAACTTTCATACTTGACCTGACATTCTATATACATAAATTGAAAAATACATAGTCATCGTTTGGAAATGAAATTTGAGAATTTAGCAGCCACGATTTCCCAATTTTCTATTCTATGGAGACGCACTGAACAGGACGAACACCATATCTTCTTTAACTTTCTTCATTCTTTAAAGAAGGTTTAGAGTTTTTCAAAGGAACTAAATCACATGGTAAATTCATAATCTAATTTTTTTCTTCCAAAAATAGATATTCCTTGCATTAATTAGCAGTGGTTATATTTGGTAAAAATGTTATTTCGTTCAAATATGAATTAAATGAATCAAGACCAGCTAATACGAATATGACAAAAAGAGAAAAAGTTGTATTCACTTTTCTTAAAATAACATATTTTATGTTTTTACAATATTAGTGTTTTGTTATGAAATTATTCATTTTTTCAAGCCGAATTTGGAAAGTTTAGTCATTTCTTTTTTTAAACACTTGTCAATTTTGACTTTTATAAAAATAGAAATGAAGTAATAACCACTTACAAAACACTATTAATGTTGGTCTCCTACTCTAAATTCGAGCATTCTCTATTGATTTGTCCCGACTCACCACACTCATAACAGGACTAGAAACCACCATATACTGTAGAAAATATGAATGTATTCAATGAAAATAAATTTTAGAATATACAAATAAAACTGAAGAAGAAAGTTTTAAACTAATCTTATTATTAATGCTCTGAAAATCTAAAATTGATTAATACTCTACTATTTTATGTGGTTATTTAATTTTAATGTAAAAGTTATAGTTTTTTGTATAGACTTTTTAATTCAATACAATTCACTCATTTAATACATGTAGACTTCGAATAATGTTTTGTAACAACAGTTAGTTGAATCATTTAGAAGTTCAACATAGATATGCGAGCTATAGAGGTTAGCTAAATTTTACTTTGTGATAACGAATATCTTACAAGTGTATTGCCGTTCTTATATACTCTTTATGGATGTTATGCAATACCAATCATCAATGTGTAAATAGCAAGTTATTCTTTGAAGAGAACACAAAATATTGTAGAAACCCTTGATGTTAAGACATTTTTTTTTTGGGTTTTTTCAATTCTTCATTATCGAACCAACAAATTTTGAGTTTCACCAAAAAAATTAATATCTCATTTTTTTTTACTCAAGTTTCTCCAACCCTCCATCCTGTCTTTATTCACACCACTACTGAAGACACAACGCTTCTACTACTTCATAATAGAGATTCCTCAAAGAAAGATAATACACAAAATAAAGACCTAATGGTTAACATTTTGGTAGATAAAATGTCCAAAGATTTACTGGACGACAATTGAAGACATGAGACATATTGCAAAATGAAGTAATTTTTACTTTTAAATTTCAGTGAAATATATGAGATGGATGTTCATTGTTTCATATTTTAGTTTTGATGAAAAAGCTTTGATTCAGTGAAATCTGTATCTCTATTAGACAGTAAGTTTTCTTATCCAACACATGATGAAATTTTAGAGTTAAATTTTACATATCTACATACATAGAGTTCCACAAATTCAATGGCACTGATTATGATTTTTCACTGATATGCTCTTAATGGCAGTTGGTGGATGTTATTGCTTATAGATTTTCGTTTCTTGCAAAGTTTTATTTTGAATCAATGAAGTATATCAAAATGAGGTTTTAAAAAGAAAATGAATTGATGATACCAACTTGTCATGATCGATTTTTTGAGTCATGATGGTACCTACTATAACCCAGCAGTAGGTAACCCGACCCATAACCCAGTACATCATGTAATGGGTCTGAGGGTAGAAACTAATCAAGAGTAGGCAAAATTTACTATAACAATATAAATAAGTGGAAGGAAACCAAAACATATATACAAATAAAGATCCCTCCCAGAACTTGGAAGTCACAAGTACAGAGCTACCAACAAAACGAGTACAAATCCCAAAATTGGACTACCAAACTGGACTATTTCAAAAGGTAAAAGACAAGTCTATACATGTAACGATGGAGAGTGAAATTGTACAAAACACCATGTTCTCATCCCTTTCTCCAGAACTCAATCAACGCTGGCTACTGGTGCTCGAACCTACATCACGAAAATGGATGCAGAGCGTAGCATGAGTACCAAACAATAGGTACCTAGTAGGCATCATAGGCCAACTGAACTTGAAAAGTAAAAGCAATATCAAAAGAAGGAATAACACAACCAGAGGTCAAGAACGGAAGTCTAAGTAACTATGGAATGCAGACGTTTGTGGAAAGAACTAACTAAAGTAATATATATGATCTAGCTACACCTAACTGGACCCCATAAGCCTAAAAGGTAAACTTATGCGCAAGTTTAAATAAAAACCCGAACGGACCACCATAAGCCCGACAAGTACACCAAATAACTATAACTAAAGAAAATAGAACCCAAGGTCGGAGAACATCAAACTAAAACCTAAAACCCAATTAGTAGAATCTGATGGTACGGAGGCCGGACCTCGAATTTTACGCTCGCCAGAAGTACCCAAGTAGACAATCACAAGTATAAATAACTGAGGTCGGACCTCTAACCGGATGCTCTACTTAAGTATGCGGGTGATCAAGACAGACCTTGAAACGGATTCTCTAAATAAGTGTGTGGATGATCGAGGTCGTACCTTGAACTTGATGCTCTTTGAAAATCATCAATAAAGTTGAGGCCGGGCCTTGAACTCGGATGCCCGTTAAAGGTGCTAATATAGATGCTAAAGGAATCTCTCTCTATCCATAATCATAAATACCCGTGGAACGCTATCCACACTTAGACAATCACGGTAAGTCCTTCGAACCTAATCAAAAATCAACTTCGAATTGAAGAGCGGAACTCATTATCACCGACGTAACTCGTGAAGTTGTAACATCATAGAAAAAAAAGGATAACTATCTCCGGAGCAAGATCATCGCCAAGATAAGGCCCAAACTATAAGACTCAAGTCTGCTACACCAGTCTACAAGGATTTAAGCCGTCCGAGCGACATTAGATCTAAACTAAGTCCTACCGATTTAGAATCATGCATTTCTAAGGCAAGCCTTAGTCAAACCTAAACTAAGCCCAAATTAATTCAAATTAACAGTAATCAAGTATACAAGTACTTCACATAGCAAAGAGGGTAAATTAATAACACAAAGCATGCTCACAGTTACCCGCTAATTCCCGAAAATAGGCCGAAAACATGATTTCTAAAATCTATGCATGATTCAATAACTACCCAACCCAAATCCTAACTAATCAACATGCATTCACATGTTCGAGTTCAACCTAAAAGGAGGAAACTGTAGAGTACCTATCGGCAGATCACGGGCGCTCTAAGTATCACTTCTCAGGAGCTTTTCCTTTTCGAACGACCTCAAAACGCTTACACACTATCAAAAATATAGTTACAATATTACGACCATTTATACTCAAAAATCACATGAAATAGAGATGGACCAACTTCACAGTCAAAATGGGAAATGTAACAACCCTAAAATCAAATAGATAAATACTTAAGGTTAATTGATTATTATTTAAAAATCTGAAATTTTAAGGGCATACTGGTCCTTTCACGTATTAATTAAAATAAATCAGATTTTTTATTAATTTAATTAAATCCTATTTTGACTAAGTCTTGAATTTACTCTCCTAATCGTAATAACTCTCTCCATCATGTTTCTCAACTCTCATTCTCTTACGCTCTGACTAACAAGAAGGCTCAAGAACATTTTAATAACAATTGTTCTTTAAACTTGAAAAACACATGAAATGTTTTAAGAAAAGCAAGGTAATCAAAAACGTCAAGGCAAAGGGAGGTTGTTCGTCGAGTGGTGTGTACGTTGAGGAGAATTGGGCATGGTTTGGAGGAGTTTTTGGTTAGCAGCTTCACACTTGAACAAAATCAAAAGGTATGGGTTTCTCTCCTGGAATTGTTTCTCCAAGAGTAATTTCCTTCGAACGACAAGGTCTTGAAAACTGAGGTTGTTCCCCTTTGTATGTCCTTGTCATTAGCTCCCAAACGAATTTGTAGGATTGGTATGTTGTGTCTCTAGATTTAGGCATGAATGATGTATTTAGATTAATTGTGAACATTTTTTATGTGAGGGAAATTACGAAAAGAATATTCGAAGTGTGATCGGAAAGTTGGTGTGTGTGTGTGTGCACGTGGGCAGTGGCTTTTGCCACTGTTTTGGGGTTGTATGAATCATGTATTTATTGTGTATTTTATGTGTGTACAATGTGCTGTTCACTACCATGAAATATAGTGGATTCAAATAACCAACTTTTAACCAACTAAACTTATGAACAATGTGACTAAAAATGAGTTTAATAATGACAAGAATTTTTCCAGATTTTGGTACTATGTAATAATGTTGAAATCTGGGTTTTAATAGGGAATATTAAATAAGTGAGGTCAATGGGAATTGAACCCAAGACCTGACATGTTGATATGGCTGGAAAAAAGAAAAAAAATGAAGGGGCTAAGGGGAATCGAACCCCTTAGCTACTAATTGTAGCGTGGGAGGAAAAGAATTAAAAAAGAAAAGAGGCTGGGGGGAATCAAACCCTTGACCACTGTTTACGCGAGAAAGGGAAAAGAAAATGGGGCCGGGGAGAATTGAACTCGCGAACTTGGGGAAGAAAGAGGAGAAAAATAAATTGAGAAAATAAATAGGAGGCGTGGGATTCGAAACCTCGACCTCCAGGTACGAGCGAGAAAAAGGTAATATAAGAAGAAAAGAAACGCGAGGAGTTGGAATCGAACCCACGACCTCAAGGGCTGAAGCAGGAGCGAATATAAAAAAATAAGGGGGCTGTGGGGGTTCGAACCCACAATTTCCCTACCCCACCAAAAATTGAAGGAAAAATCAAGAGGCTGTGGGGGTTTGAACTCACAACCTCTTGGTTTAGGAAAGAATGGGCAAAAAGATACTAATAAAAAATAAAAAATGGATTGTGGAGGTTTGAACCCCCAACCCTTCGGTTAAATAAGAGTAAAATTAAAATTAAAAATTAAAAATTAGTCTTTCCATGTAAATGTTGAGATTTAATTTTGAGTTCTAATGTTATGAATATTAGAAATAAAATCAATGAAAAATATAAATGATATCCTAGTGATCAAGATTTGGGTTCCCTTGACCAAACTTCCGTATTAATACATATGTCATACGTGAGTAAAATATCCAAGAGTAATGCACTCTACTTATATCAAAAATCAAGATCTTGACATATATACAAGATACATAAGTCTTGTATTACATACCCTTAGGAAAGTAAGAATCACTAAGCGAACAATGAATGAAGCCCCATGACTTGTATGTATAGACACATAAGTCTAACATACGTTCAAAGTCTAAACTCAGGTAATGACATTAGGTTATTCCTGATCATTGCACAACAAAGCAGATGAAAGTCTTAAACTATACCTTAGGTATAGCTGGTGTTCATACTAGCCTATGAATGAAATGAAATGAAGTATGTATGAATGAATGAAGCGGACTCTGTGATTTCTAATGAATAATCCCTACTTGAGGTCCCATGTGTTGAGCCCTCATTTTGTAAAGTCTTAATGTCAAGTTCATGATTCCAAAGTCTCATGGCATATGAATGAATGATATGAAAGAAGTTATGTGTCATATGTTATGTGCTATGATATGTGCTGTGTGAACAAGTTATATGTTGGGTGCAATACGATATTCATAATGATGCATTATACTCTAATTGCATGACCTTCCTAACTCAATTTTGAAAGTTCACTAACTTTCCTAATCTCAATTTGGCAAGTCTACTGAGTTGACTTCAAAAAATAATGTCATTAGGAAAGAGTTGTTCTTTCTCATGCATGTCCTTGGTGTGTGCTTGCATATACCCATACTAAGTGTACAAGTGTGTACTAACCCTATACATCTATACAATTTTAGGTGAAGGCACAGGTGGGCGATAGAGCTACAGGTTCATTGTTGCATCTATCCGGACGTCAGCATTAATCCAGAGTTTTGTAGGTCCTCACTCTTTTGAGGATGCTACAGTTTTACATTATAGTGTAGTTTTAGAGTTGAGCTAGTGGAGCATGTTCCACTAGCGTTTTTTTCCTGTTTTGGTTCAGACTTTGTAATTGTGCCATTTTTTCCATTATACAATTAATACTTAATGAATTATTACTTTCAGTTGCTTATCTCTTTAATAGTATATAATTGATGATGAATGATTATGAAATATTAAGAATATTTAGCAAGTATGTTAAAGAAAAAAAAATTCAAATTTTCCGCTAAAATTTATCTAGGTGAGGTATGAATAACGTATGTAGGCTTGTCTGCGACCTCTGAGAGGTTAAAGACGTCGGTATCTTCTAGGGTATAGATTTCGGATGTGACAAAGTTGGTATTAGAGCGCTAGGTTAAATTCCGAAAATAATGAGGTCACATCAACCACATTGAGTAGTTTCTAAGTCATGGTAGTGAAGTGTACCACTATCTAGGGTTAGAGACTGCATGAAGCGTAGGAAAAATTTCCCTTTTCTGATCTTATAATGCTTTTCCTAATGTCTATGTTCTTGGTGTTAGGAACGTGCCTAACATCAATCCTTGTTGTTTTTAGAGAATGAAAACTTGGAGAACTAAGGGTCTGAGGAAGGGAGGAGCAGCAGCTAGGGGTAATCAGAATCCACCCCAAGCCCCAGCTTAAGGAATGGTCATGCCAGTTAACCCACCTGGGTTGACTGATGCTGAGGTGAGGGAATCTCAAACCCAGATGGCACAGGCCATCACGATGCAGTCTCAGGCTATGACTGCCCAAGTCAACCAGCAGGATTTTCAGATAGAGAACCCACTGGTTCGCAGCATGGCTGACAGACTACGAGATTTCACGAGGATGAATCCTTCTATTTTCACAGGGTCTAAACCATCAGAAGATCCTCAGGAGTTTGTGGACGAAGTACATAAGATTCTGGTGGCTATGGGGGCCACAGATAATAAGAAGGCTGAGCTGGCTTCTTATAAGCTCAAGGATGTGGCACAGACTTGGTGCAAGATGTTGTAAGATAGCCGTGTTTGGGGTGGAGTGCCAGTCAGTTGGGAACTGTTCCAGACAACATTTCTAGTGAGGTTCTTCCCCAGAGAGATGAGGGAAGCCAAGGTTGAGGAGTTCATCAACCTTAAATAAGGTTCTATGAGGGTCAGGAAGTATTCCCTGAAGTTTGTTAAGCTATCAAGGTATGCTACTTCGCTGGTTTTGAACAACAGGGATAAGATGAGCAGTTTCCTTACTGGAATAATTGGAGACCTTGAGGAGGAGTGTCGGTCTGCGATGCTCCATGATAATATGGACCTTTTCAGGTTAATGGTATTTGTCCAGCACGTAGAGGACAGCTGCAAGAAGAGAGGTATTCGTGATGTAGGAGGCCTAGGCCTCAAGATTAGGAAGGTCCCAGCCACGGAGGCCACAGAAAAATTTTGGCGTCCGTGAGCAACCCAGGTTCAAGAAGGGACAACAGAGTTCTGGGAATTATAACTCTCAGTGGTTTAAAACACCTAGAGGAGGCAGACCTGAACCCAAGAGGGGCAATAAAGTTGAGTCGTAGCTTCCTAAGAAGAAATGTGCTAAGTGTGGCCGAGCTCACAGTGGAGAGTGCAGACAAGTCACTAACGCCTGTTTCGGCTGTGGTAAGAGTGGACACATGGTAAGAGACTGTCCACATGACAAAGGTCAGGCCGGAGGTAAAGCTCAGCCTAGGCCTAACGCACAGGGTGCAGTAGCATTCGAGGATCCCAAGAGGAACAAATTCTTTGCCCTGAAGGGCAGGGAGGAGCAGGAGAAGTCTGCTGATGTGGTCACAGGTATGCTGCAAGTATTTTCAATTTCCGTTTATGCTTTACTTGATCCAGGGTCTATGCTTTCCTCTGTGACTCCTCTGCTTGCCGTTACTTTTGAAATACTACCTGAAGTTCTGCATGATCCTATAGTGGTTAGTATGCCTTTATGAGAAAATGTAAGAACTGATAGGGTATACAAGGATTGCCCAATAGTTGTAAGTGGTAAGACTATGTGTGCAAACATGATTGAGTTACCCATGCATGATTTTGATATTATTCTTGGCATGGACTGGCTTTACAGGTGTTATGCTTGCTTTGACTTTCATAGTAGAGTGGTGAGATTTCACTTCTCTAATGAAAAAGACTTATCCTGGGAGGGTTACCATTCGAGTCGTCCTAATCCCTTTATTTCAAATCTAAAGGCCAATAAAATTATGTCCAAGGGGTTACTATGTCATATTGTGAGTATTAATGATTAACGTCATGACATCCCTTCAATAGAATCAGTGCCTGTAGTGAATGAGTTCCGAGATGTGTTTCCTGAAGATTTGCATGGAGTCCCTCCCCTTCGAGAGATCGACTTTGGTATCGACTTAGACCCGATACTAAACCAATCTCAATTCCTCTTTACAGAATGGCTCCATCTAAACTCAAATAGTTGAAGTTGCAATTAAAATATCTCACTGATAAGGGTTTCATTAAGCCGAGCATATCCCCTAGGGGCTCTCCAGTGTTGTTTGTAAATAAGAAGGATGGGAGCCTTAGAATGTGTATCGATTATCGGCAGATGAACAAAGTCACTATAAAGAATAAGTATCCACTCTCCACAATAGATGATTTGTTCGATCAGCTTCAAGGGTCAAGTTTCTTCTCTAAGATTGACCTTTGTTCAAGGTATCATCAGCTTAGGGTTAGGGAGGGAGATGTCTCAAAGACAGCCTTTCGTACCCGTTATGGTCTGTATGAGTTCCTGGTTATGTCATTTGGTCTCACCAATGCACCTGCTGCATTTATGGATCTTATGAACAGAGTCTTCCATGAATACCTTAACTCTTTCGTCATAGTATTCATTGATGACATTCTCATCTACTCTAAGACCAACGAAGAGCATGTATAAAATTTGAGACTAACCTTGAAGGTACTTACACGACATCAGTTTTATGCCAAATTAAGAAAGTGTGAATTCTTGCTGATATCTGTGACCTTCTTGGGTCATGTTGTGTCCGATCATGGTGTAGAGGTGGACCGCAAGAAGACTGAGGCTATTAAGAACTGGCCAAAGCCTCTTACTCCCACTGATATCTGTAGCTTTCTGGGATTAGCTGGTTATTACCGCAGGTGTGTGGAGGGATTTTTTTCATTGATGCCCCACTTACAACTTTGATAAAGAATAAATCCTTGTTTGAATGGACAGAGACTTGTGAGAAGAGTTCCAGGAGCTCAAGGACAGACTCACTTCAACCCCGGTGCTTACTCTACCTATGCGTGCTGAGAATTACACGGTTTATTGTGATACATCTAGGGTTTGTTTGGGTTGAGTCTTATGCAGGCTGGTAAGGTTATAGCCTATGCTTCCAGACATATGAGTCTCCAGTACGTGGTCACACAGAGGGAGTTGAATCTACGTTAGCGTAGATGGTTGAAGCTGTTGAAGGATTATTAAATGAATGTGCACTTCCATCCAGGTAAGGCTAATGTTTAGGGTGATGCTTTGAGCAGGATGAGCATGGGGAGTACAACCTTCATTGAGGACGAGAAGAAGGAGTCGTCAAAAGAGGTACAAAGACTGGCCAGACTGGGTGTGAGGTTGGTTGACTCTACTAGTGGGGGTGTTTCAGTTCACCCTAGTTTTGAATAATCCCTGATAGTTGAAGTCAAGAAGGGTCAGCATCTTGATCTTGTGTTGATGGAGCTGAAGGACTCAGTGTTGTTCAAAATGAATGAGTCTTTCGCTTTGGGAGATGATGGCATACTAAGATCCAGGACAGGCTGTGTGTACCAGATGTGGATGATTTACGGACAAGGATTGTGGCAGAGGACCATGAATCAAGATATTCCTTACATCCAGGTTCCACCAAAATGTATCATGATCTTAAGCAGATTTGTTGGTGGGATGGCATGAAGATAGACATTGCAGAATATGTGGCTAAGTGTCCTAATTGTCAACAGGTTTAGGTAGAGCATCTTAAGCATAGTGGTCTGACTCAGATTGTTGAGGTTCCAACTTGGAAGTGGGAGGCCATTAATATGGACTTCCTGGTTGGTATTCCAAGGACTAGGAGGCAGCATGACTCCATATGGGTTATTGTTGACAGATTGACTAAGTATGCCCACTTTATCACTGTGAAGTCTACTTACAGAACCGAGGATTATGCGAGACTCTACATTGATGAGATTGTGAGGTGTCATGGGATTCCTTTTTTTATCATTTCATATAGAGGAACTTTGTTTACATCACATTTCTGGAGATTTTTCCAGAAAAGCATGGGCACGCAGGTAAAACCTAGCAATGCCTTTCATCCTCAGACAGATGGGCAGGCAAAGCGCACCATTGAGACATTGGAGGATGTGTTGAGAGCGTGTATGATTGACTTCAGAGGTAACTGGGATGACCATCTGCCTTTGATAGAGTTCTCGTATAATAATATTTTTCACTCTAGCATTGGGATGGCACCGTTTGAGGCATTGTATGGTAGGAGGTGTAGGTCTCCAGTTGGGTGGTTCGAGGTTGGAGAGTCATACATTTTGGGTCCAGATATCATTCATGAGGCTTTGGAGAAAGTTAGAGTGATTAGGGATAGGTTGGCTACTGTTTACAGCCGTCAGAAATCATATGAAGACAACAGAAAGCGGACCTTAGAATGTAATGTTGGTGACCAGGTTTACTTGAAGATATCGCCTATGAAAGGGGTGATGAGATTTGGCAGAAAAGGAAAGATGAGTCCGAGTTATGTGGGGCAATATGAGACCCTACAGCATGTGGATGAGGTGGCCTATCAGTTAGCATTGCCTGCGGAGCTAGCTTCTGTCCATCTAGTCTTTCATGTCTTATGTTAACGAAGTACATAGGTGATCCAACATCGATTCTACCTGTGGAAGTTTCGGGGGTTGGTGAAGACTTGTCTTATGAGGAGGTACCTCTTGAGATCCTAGATAGACAGGTTAAGCAGCTGAGGAACAAGGACATTGCCACAATGAAGGTATTGTAGACAAATCATTTTGTTGAGGGTGCTACATAGGAGGCTGAGGCTGACATGAGATCCTGCTATCCTCATCTTTTCAGCTCTTAAGGTTAGACTTCCTACTCTTAAGGATATATTTTTTTATCCCTCCGTATTTTGTTGCAATTTCTTGACTATGCATAGTGATTATGTTATGATCTGATTGGCATTACTATGTGTAGTGGTAGTGTCATTCGAGGAGGAATGTTCCTAAGGGGGGATAATGTAAAAACCCTAAAATCGAAAAGATAAATACTTAAGGTGATTTGATTATTATTTAAAAATCTTAAATTTTAAGAGCATAATGGTCCTTTCACGTATTAATTAAAATAAATCAGATTTTGTATTAATTTAATTAAATCCTATTTTGACTAAGTCTTGAATTTAGTCTCCTAATCCTAATAACTCTCTCCCTCAAGTTTCTCAACTCTCTTCCACGTTTCTCAACTCTAATTCTTTGCGCTCTGACTAACAAGAAGGCTCAAGAAAAATTTAATAACAATTGTTTTTCACACATGAAAAACACATGAAAAGTTTTAAGAAAATCAAGGTAATCAAAAACGTCAAGGCAAAGGGAGGTTGTTCGTCTAGTGCTGTGTACGTTGAGGAGAATTGGGCATGGTTTGGAGGAGTTTTTCTGCAGTAGATTCACACTTGGACAACATCAAAAGGTATGGGTTTCTCTCCGGGAATTCTTTCTCCAAGAGTTTTTTTCATTCGAACGATTCTCAAGGTCTTGAAAACTAAGGTTGTTCCCCTTTGTATGTCCTTGTCATTAGCTCCCAAACAATTCGTAGGATGGGGTATGTTGTGCTGCTCAATTTAGGCATGAATGATGTATTTATATTAATTGTGAATATGTTTTATGTGAGGGAAATTACGAAAACAATATTCAAAGTGTGATCGGAAAGTTTGTGTGTGTGTGTGTGCACGTGGGTTGTGGCTTTGGCCACTGTTTTGGGGTTGTATGAATCATGAATTTCTTGTGTATTTGATGTGTGCAATGTGTGTACAATGTGATGTTCATTACCATGAAATATAGTGGATTGAAATACCACCTTTTAACCAACTAAACTTATGAACAATGTGACTAAAAATGAGTTGGATAATGACAAAAATTTTCAAGATTTGGGTACTTTATAATAATGTTGAAATCTGGGTTCGAACCCACAACTTCCCTTCCCCATCGAAAATTGAAGGAAAAATAAAGAGGTTGTGGGGGTTTGTTGAGGTTTAAGCAAGAATGGGAAACAAGAGACTACTAATAATTTAAAAAGGATTGTGGAGGTTCGAACCCCCAACCCTACGGTTAACTAATAGTAGAATTAAAATAGAAAATTAATCTTTCCATGTAAATGCTGAGATTTAATTTAGAGTTCTAATGTTATGAATATTAGAAATAAAATCAATGAAAAATATAAATGATATCCTAATGATTCAAGATTTCGGTTCGCTTGCCCAAACTTCTGTATTGATACATAAGTCATACATCAGTAAAATATCTAAGAGTAATGCCATCTACTTAGATCAAACATCAAGATCTTGGCATATATACAAGATACATCAGTCTTGTACTACATAATCTTAGGAAAGTAAGAATCACTTAGCAAACTATGAATGAAGCCCCATGGCTTGTATGTATAGACACATAAGTATAACATACGTTCAAAAGTAAGTGAACCTAAGATGTACGTAATGAAATGATGAACCCTAGGAGGGTTAAGTAGGTGTGTAAGATACACTCAATGGCCAAGTGCATTGGCATATGATTAGATGACTATGAAATGAAGAAATGAACATCCACGTAATAAGAGGTGACTCACTATGAAAAGCAAAGGTGATAATAATGAAGAATGTGGTGACAACATTATAGGAAGCTAATGTATATGATGAGAGCAATCTCAAATAAGCCTAAGTGAATGTTACTAATACGTACTCACCAATGAGAGTGTAAGATAATGAAGAGACCAGTCTCTATGAACACTCTAATGAAAGTATTGAGTTTAACAAACTTAATGCTAATGAAATCACCTAATGAGCTATGTTGTCCTCATACTAGAAGTCAGCTTCCATGACGTATGAGTTGAATGTAATGGAACTTTATACTGAGCACCGATAGGCTAGCTATGAGAGGTGATGCCTTTTTACGGGAAGGGCGAAGGTTCACGTAACTCTCATGAGATCAAACTGTCCGGCATGCCAGGTATGGGTCTCCATATATCTCCTACTTTTTGAACCTATACTTCCAATATAGGGATCTGGTGGGGTGAAATTCCCATAAATGCTAGCATGTAATTGAGTCACTTTGGCTGGTGATTCCACCTCTTTTCGGTGTGGGGGAGACACTGGATTTCATGATGCTCACATGATCTATTTTGGTTAAAGTTAAAGTTCCCAATGAATGAATGAGGCCAGTCTCAAATGAAGCACATAATGAAATGAATGATACCAAAGATGTTAGGATAGGAAAATCAAGAGGTGAGCTAGACCCAGGTAATGACATTAGGTTATTCTTGATCATTGCACAGCAAACCCGATTAAAATATACCCTAGGTATAGCTGGTGTTCGTACTAGCCTATGAATGACATGAAATGATATATGTATGAATGAATGAAGCAGACTCTGTGTTGGCTAATGAAGACTCCCTAGTTGAGGTCCCATGTGTTGATCCCTCACTTTGGAAAGTCTTAATGTCAATTCCATGATTCCAAGTCTCATGGAATATGAATGAATGATATGAAGGAAGTTATGTTTCATATGTTATGTGGTATGATATGTGCTGTGTGAACAAGTTATATGTTGGGTGCAATACGATATTCATAATGATACATGTTACTCTAATTGCATGACCTTCCTAACTCAATTTGGAAAGTTCACTAACTTTCCTAATCTCAATTTGGCAAGTCTACTGACTTGACTTCCAAAAATCATACCGTTAGGAAAGAGATATTCTTTATCAAACATGTCCTTGGTGTGTGCTTGCATATATCCATACTTAGTACAAGTGTGTACTAACCATTATATTTATACTATTTTAGGTGCAGGCACAGGTGGGCGATAGACCTACAGGTTCAATGTTGCAGCTATCCGAACGTCAGCATTCATCCGGAGTTCGGTACGTCCTCACGCTTTCGAGGATGCTACTATTTTACATTCTAGCGTAGTTTTAGAGTTGATATAGTGGACCATGTTCCACTAGCGTTTCATTCCTGTTTTGGTTCAGACTTTGTTTTGGTGCCATTTTGGCCATTGTACAATTAATATTCAATTAATTATTTCTTTCAGTTGCTTATCTGTTTAATATTAGATTGTTGATGATGAATGATTATAAAATATTAAGAATATTTAGCAAGTATGTTAAAG
Organism: Solanum pennellii; assembly: GCF_001406875.1. Classification (NCBI taxonomy): domain Eukaryota; kingdom Viridiplantae; phylum Streptophyta; class Magnoliopsida; order Solanales; family Solanaceae; genus Solanum; species Solanum pennellii. The sequence goes on along the minus strand of NC_028637.1, from coordinate 15,370,824 downwards.
ATAAAAAAATTCAAATTTTTCGCTAAAACTAATCTAGGTGAAGTATGAATAACGTATGTAGGCTTGTCTGCGACCTCTAAGAGGTTAACGATGCCGGTCTCGTCTGGGTCTAGATTACGCAGGAAAAGTGGGAACCGCTCTGAAAATTCCAAAATTAACCCCAAATATAGGTCCTAAAAAACTTTCCGAACGTGTCTTCCAAATTGGAACACAATTTAGTGCTCAAAACAGTCCCAATAGGAACATGCAACCAAAACCCCAATGTTACGCTGAAAACAACAATAATGGCAGCAGCTATTTACAAGAATTTACCAAAAACAAAGGTTCAACTGCTGAAACCAATCATAACACGACGATCCTCATGACAAACCACACAATTTGGGCTCTTGAATCACCAATTCGGGCCTAAAATGGCCGGAAAATCATATTCTAAAATTTTCCAAAAGTTGATCTCGAAAATGAGCTATAATAGAAGCAAAAACACAATTTTTACCTTCAACAAAACTTCAAATATAATTCAAACCACGCCAACACGTTCTCCTTGAAAAACCACTTAAGATAGCCTCAAGAATCACTCCAATCGAACCAAAAGTTGCTGAGAAAACAAGTCCCAAACTTCCAAAATCAAGATCACAAAAAGGGGATCGTGACAGCAGGTGTTTTACAAATTTACCTCTAAAGGGAAACCCCAAACCAGATTCCAAGATCACCAATGCGTTGTCCTCGAAAAATATCACAACTCAGCCTTTATGCCTCATTTTAAAGATGCTATATCTTGAGCTATAGAGCTCAAAATTGGGAGATTCAAAACTTTTTCATACTAAATTCTTTTAGGTGTGCAAATATTTTATTCATTTCGGATGTGTTCCATTTAAAGAGTACAGTTTATGTGTAGAGGTAGATGTGGTTCCTTAAAAGGTAAAAACAAGAACTTTTATTGTTCCTTCTAATGTATTCTACTTGAGGAACTAGCTTCACATTCAATGTTACTTAGATTGAGATGTCTAATATTCTGTTATAAGGACTGTTCTTTCCTCATATGTGTGTAGTTTATTATACATAAAATGTGTTGCATAAGATTAATTATAATAGAGCAAGATGATCTGAGAGGATTCATATAATCAGATCCTACTTGTTTGAAAGTAAGACACAATAGTAATAGTTGAGGAAGTATCATATTTTAATTGCCATCTCTATCTATTACCACATGTATCTAAGTGTAGATGACATAAGTACAAAAATGACAATATTAAAATGCATTGACTTAACTCTTTGTGTTTTTTTCTTGAATAGTTCTTAAGGAAGTGCAGATACATTGAACCCTAATTGTATTGTTGAGATTTGTCCTATTAAACTTTCTAGTTTCAAAAAAATCAAATGGGTTTCTAGCTTTGAGCTAGGACTATGCTCTCAAAAACTCAATGGTTAATGTTTGTGGAACTTTCCAACCTTGTTTTAAAGTAATGTTGTTTCTTTACTAATAATGAATAGAGTTGTTGGGGCTTTAAATCTATTTCTTATAAAGAAGGACAAAAAACGGTGAATTTGATATTTTAAATATGAACACGGTGAGAGAAAGAGTGATGAGCCTGTCAAAGTTATGTCTATGGGAAAGAAGAGCCATCCCAATTATTTTTTCTTCTTTATATTTCACAGTTAATTAGTCTCACTCTAGACTACACTTATGAAATTGTGTTCGTATATTGTAGTACTTATTGTCTCTCACTATGAACTTTTTTAGTAAGATTTTAACTTAAATAATTCTTATTCTTCATTATTTCCCCATTCTTTGTCCTCAATGAATTATAGTCCTTTGTTTCATGAGATATCCTGATCTTTTGTCCCGTTTTATAAGAAAGCATCTAATGTATTTTTTTTTCACTTTTTAATATTCCATTGCGAACACGATATTGTGAAATCACATTCGCAATACAATCTTTTGAGTCCAAGTACAATGGTAGGAAAAGATCTATCTGAGGGATACAATTAGTTAAAAATGAGTCTATGTGAATCCTTTATGTAGTCAGATACTTAATAAGCCAGTAGAAAATTGTAGGAAATATGGACGGAAAAATAATATCTTTGGAGAATGCTCAAGTTTATTATAGGCTACTTAAGACCACTTGAGATTATTACAATCATCAACTACATCACTATTTATACTACTCAAAATAGGAAACAAAAAGTCTTGCACAAATAACTAAATACATTTATCACAATTTACTAGATAAATGTACAACGAAATTCTAAAGAGACTTCTTGAAAAACTAAGAGACAATTTCAGAAGAATAAACATTGATTCATTTATTCCAACACTCCCCCTTAATGCATTTGCTTAATAACTCCAATGCGTTCTGGAAGATAGCAAAATTTTTCTCTAGGAAGTGTTTTGGTGAAGATGTCAGCAAGTTATTCTCCTGTGTGACAATAATGCAAATTAATTTCGCCTTTATATTGTCCTTCTCGAATAAAATATTACTTGATGGAAATATGCTTTGATCTTTCATGGCTGACTGGATTCTTGGTAATTGCAATTGTTGATCTGTAATCACAATGTAGAACAATCCTTTTTTTTTGTTTTTCACCAATGTCTTCAAATATTCTCTTAAGCCAAATAACTTGAGATGTAGCCTTGGATGCTGAAACATGTTCTGCTTCGGCAATGCATTGAGCAATAATACTTTACTTTTTTGATAACCAAGAACAAATAATTGACCCAAATAAGAAAACATAACGAGTTGTACTCTTCATGTCATCATGTCATCTAACAAGATTCACTCATTTCATAAGCCTGCATCATATCTTATTTGAAATTTTGCATCATCTTTACATCATTTCCTGTAAAGAGAAAGTCATCCACATAGAGACAAACAATGATAATGCTACCATATTCTTTATTCACATACAAAGTGGCTTCACTTTTACTTTTCAGAAAATTATTTTTCAGAAAGTATGTATCAATTTCATTGTACCAGGCTCTTGGAGCTTGCTTCAGCCCGTAAAGAGCTTTTTTTAGCCTGTACACCTTTTCTTCTCCCCCTTGAACAAAAAATCTTTGAGGTTGCTCAACATAAATCTCTTCATCAAGTTTTCCATTTAGAAATGCTGATTGAATATCAAGTTAAAATATCTTCCATTTCTTTTATGCAGCAACAGTAATTAAAGTTCTAATTGTCTCAAGACGATCAACTGGAGAGAAAGTTACATAAAAATCAATACCTGGTTTTTGCGTGAAGCCTCTAGCAACCAACCTTATTTTGTGCTTTTGAATATCTCCTTCCTGATTGAGTTTGATTTTGTAAATTCTTTTAGACTTACAAGTTCTCTTTATCTAAGTATAACCACAAGCTCCCAAGTATTATTTTTTTTGATCAATCAAATTTCTTCTTCGATTGCTTTCTTAAACATCATGCTTTATTGCTTCTTCATAATTTTTGACTTTTTTCACATCACTATAACCAAGAAACATATATTTTTGACTTTTTTCATCCAATTTTGTTCTTTTCTCAGCAATGTACATGAGCATAACAAATACGCCCAAAAATTTTAAAATGACTTACAGAAGGTTTAATTCCACTCCAAAATTCAACTGGTATCTTGTACTTTAGTGACTTTGTTGGACACCTGTTAAGGATGTGAACAACTATATGCACTTCTTCTGCCCAAAATATTTTGCTAGCCCTTTCTCATTAATCATTGTTCTGGCCACTTCAACAATTGTTCTATTTATTCTTTCAGATACATTATTTTGTTGAGGAGTATACCCTGTTGTAAATTGTTTTTGAATGCATTCATTTTTGCAATATTCTTCAAACTCTCGACTTGTGTACTCACCTCTTTGATTAGTGCGAATGGTTTTGATGCTGCAACCTTTTTGCTTCTCAACAAGGGCTTTAAATTTCTTTCAAGACTTTTCTTTCAGGAAATAAACCCAAGTCATTCTTGAGAAATCATCAATAAAGATTAGAAAATACATTTGACTTCCAAGAGATGGAGTTTTTATTGGTCCACAAATGTCGGTATGCATTAGTTCCAAAAGTACACTTCCTCTCCAACACACCCCTTTTGGAAAAGACTTCTTGTAATGCTTCCCCAATATACAACTTTCACATGTATCCACCTCACTATGCATCTCAAGAAGGCCTTGCACCATGTCATTTTGCTTGAGAAGCTTTAAACCATGAAAATTCAAGTAATAAAATCTTTTGTGCCAAAGCCATGGATAATCTACAATTTAATTTTTTAATGTAGTGTAATGAGATTGCAAAGGGAAATTTCTTTTTATCATCTTCACTTCAACAATGACTTGATTTTTTTGGCTCAATTTTATCATAAATCCTGCAATAATTATTTCTAAACACAAGAGAATAACCATTCTCCATGAGTTTACCAACACTAAGCAAATTTTCTTCCAAGTCAAAAACATAAAGAACATGATGAATTTGCTTACCGCTTCATTTCATGTTGATCGAAATAGTACCTTTACCTTTCGCATCAAATAAGGCTTCATTCCACATCTTCACTTTAGTAGTGTATTTTCATCTCCAGTCATGTGATTACTACAACCACTATCGACATATCAATCATTGTTTTTTGTTGAAGCATCAAATTTAGAAGCAAAGAAAAGGTTTTCTTCCCTTTCTTCCTCCTATTTTTCACAAAAATTTGCTTGCTACCATTTCTTGTGCAATCCCTTTCAACGTGGCCAACTTTTTACAAAAGTTACATTGGGGGTTGCCTTTGTGACAATATTTTTCTGCATTGTAATTAGTATTATTGTAAACTTTACAAAAAAAAATAGAGTTTTTCTCAACTTTTTCTATAACCTTTTTTGAAGAACCATCATGAACCTGCTTATTTTTTGGCTTCTGATTGTTCTTCTGAAGATCTTTTGAGAAATTTTGAGAATCTCATTTGTTTTAGACTGGAAAGTCGTCTCTTTGGGCTGATCTTCATGAATTTTTTTTCGCTTTTCGTGTGCACGAAATGATCCAACTAGCTCTTTGATGGAAAGCATAGAAAGATCTTTCGTCTCCTCAGTGATAGCAAAGATGTAATCATACTTTTCTGTGACACTAATTAGAATATTTTCCACAACTTCTTGGTCAGAAATTGTATCACTATGTTTTCTCATTTCATTAACAATATTCATGACTTTTGTACAATATTCATCAATTTTTTCAGATTCTATCATATTTAAATTTTGAAACTCTCTACTAAGAGTTTGAAGATTTATAGTGCGTATCTTTTTGTTACCATACACCTTAGTTTCCAGAAAATCCCAAGCTTCCTTTGCAGTCTCACAAGTAGCAATTTTTACAAAATATGCTCTTGAGACTTCCATTTGGATTTTGCTTAAGGCTTTTGCATCTTGACAATACTTAGCCTCAAGATATTTCATCTTTGATGTTGTAAGATCACCACTGTTGTCTTGCTCTTCAAATCCATTTACAACAATAGTCCACAAACCATCAGCTTTCAAATGTGTTCTCATTCTTATCTTCCAGTATTCAAAATCAGTTCCATAAAAAATGGAGATAGAACAACTGAAGAATCAGCACCTTTATTTGTTTTGGATGCCATATTTTTTTCTTTACCTAACTCCAGATTAAGAACGAAAATCTTCTCTGATACCAATTTGTAGGAAATATGGAAGGAAAAATAATATCTTTAGAGAATGCTCAAGTTTATTATAGGCTACTTAAGGCCACTTGAGATGATTACAATCATAAACTACATCACTATTTATACTACTCAAAATAGAAAACAAAAAGTCTTGCACAAATAACTAAATACATGTATCACAATTTACTAGATACATATACTACGAAATTCTAAAGAGACTTCTTGAAAAACTAAGAGACAATTTCAGAAGACTAAACATAAATGCATTAATTCCAACAAAAATTGACCAATTTTCTTGGAATTGACGCATAAGTGTTGTTTATATTCACATTTTTATCACACATATACCTTTATCAGAACTTACACATTCTTCTCAATTGTGTAAACCTCAGTATGATCAACATACTAATGTGTTCAATATCAATTGAAAATTTCCTTAACTTGACATTGGATTACTTAGTATTGCATGACTAGCATCACCGTTCGGGGTGTGGAGGCGCTATTATAGTCCAAGATCCTTCATGTACAAAGGAACTTGGCTTGGACCACATGGATCCAAAGCTTATGTAAAATACAACACATAAAACAAAACTTATTCTTTGTTAATAATATTTTTCCTATAATAAAGTATTTTGCTACGTAACCTATAAAAGGTAATCTGAATTTCACTATAACATTGTCAATGTATTTCCCGATTTTGATAAGATCCATTTTCAACCTATTTTTGCATTATTCACATACTTGAAAAACTTCTAGCCGTGTATGTCACTTAATGAATTTGTAGTTGTAAAAAGTTTGAACTTCAAATTGCACAAACATGGCAAAAGTTTATGTTACTTATCTATGTTGCTCGAATTCTTCAAAGAAAATATCATTGGATGTGTATTGGATTCTCCAAAATTGTAATACCGTATAATTAAATAAGGTTATATATGTCATTAGTTTATGAAAAAAAGGAATGACATAAGCTATTTGCTTTAAACGAAAAAAATGGATTGGGCTAAAACCCTTAGGCAGACACACTGCAACTTTCAGCGTTAAAAAAAGAGAGAAGAAAAACAAAGTGTTTCTATTTCGAGCGAAGGACCATGAAAGAGAAGAAAGAATGGAAGGGGGAGGGAGAAGAAGGAAAAAGAGACTTATTCGAAAGTAACTTTTAATGAGATGATATGCTAGATGTCCACAAATGTATTCTAGGATGGATAAGATAGTTAACATATATTGTTGGTCAATGGATAAGCTTTATATATAGAACTTACATTTTTATTTTAAGATTAGAGTTGGAATGTCTTACTTTTCCTTGTGATGTTGCATTTAATATGCCCGGGTCTGTGCTTAGAACATGTTTCTCCTATGCATCACAACCAAATGAAATGTTCAATTATTTCATTCCCTACTTATTAGACTTTTTTAGTTTTTTGGAAACTATGCACTTGGAGCATCTATAAGTGAGCTCCTAGAAATATAAAACATTGGCCCATTAGAGTATGCTGATACACAATTTGAACTTAAATCACAAACAGTAAGGGGGTTCTCTCATGTATGAATCGTCAATAATAGTATTATGCATTTTCTCTTCACTCTCGAGTCACAAATTTTGCTTAGAACTTTTTGTATGTCAAATGATAATTTGTATCTGTGCATGAGAAAAACCATGTCTGATGGTTCTAAGAATCGACTGAACAATGTTGAACCCAACAAAGAAAAGGGTTAACATTTAAACATATATCGTCATTTTTTTTCAATTTTTATATTTTGTTCTTTTACTTAGATTTTATATTTGTTTGTTTTTTTAAAGAAAATTTTCATGCAATTTAAGGTTGCACAATAGAGACCAATGGTATCCTGAAGCAAGTTTATCGCTATTGAATGAATTTTATGATTATTATTATGTTCATTTCTGATATTGTAGCTAAACTCACTGAAATGATATCTTCCATTTTGATATTTCAAAACTAGGAAAGGAACTTGGTTGATCTAAAGTTCTAATTTAATTGATCCACCAGTCTTGATTTATGTTATACTACTAGATGTTGCGATAAATTATGAGGGTTTTTTCGGAGATCATCTACAGGACATCGTTTAAGTTGAAATGTTGCAAATTATTATGCATTGAAATTTTGTGAATAGGAATATATGATAGTTTCTTAAAAGATACTATATGTTTCAAACCCATCAATTTGAATAATAGATCTTTTTTATGCTATTATTTATTGACGATTCGAAACAATGTTTCAATTGTAGCTTAACTAGGTCATCATTAATGCTTATTCATATTGTGCAGTTTGAATGAGACGCAACAGTTAAAATGTAGTTGGAGTTGTATTCTGTCAGCAATCTATATTGTTTTTTGATTTTTTCTTATCAATCAAAAAGCTTAACTTTCTTATTTTGGATAAACTTTTGACAAACAAGAAAGGGCTATTGACGTTCCTCTATATGTGAGGCACTTTTAAAGTATCTTTGTAATTATAAATTTGCTTTTATTACTACTTTGTCATACAAATAATTGACCTCAAATATCTAATAATTATTGAAATTTATCAAAATTTTCAGTAAGCAATTTGTATGGACGGGCGGCATAAATCTAGTATATAAATAAGTGACAATAACCAGGCTGTCAGCTGTACTATTTTGCCTTTTTTGATGATTTTTTCATTTTAATTTTTTTGTCTTATTTTTTAATTTCTTAAATATTTAAAATATATACTATAAATCATGAAAATCACCAACTTAAAGTACTTGTAAAAAAACATTTAAAAATTCGATTGATTCTTAAAATTGATATATCTATGTAAAATAAAATGTGATAAAGAAGTAACATCGTATTATATAATTTGAAAACTACGTAGAAAGTATTGAAAATCTCAATAATTAACAACATTTGATTGACTCTTGAATTTTATTTGTGCTATATACATTGGGATAAGTGAAGTAACATACATTATAAAAGTTTTACATAAAAAGTACTATAAATTATAATAATCGAAGAAGTAACATGTACTCCAAATATTTAATTTGTAAACTACGTAGAAAATATTGTAAATCTCAATAATGAATAACATTTGATTGACTCTTTAATTCTATATGTGAGACAAGAGAAGCAATATAGATTATTTCAAAAATACGTAAAAATACTATAAATTACAAAACATAAAAACTTAATATATTTAAAGTCAATTTAATTTACTATCGAATGTCTATCTATGCACCAGTAGACACATAAACTTGAATGAGTAGACACATGAGTCCTTCGTGGCACAACACACGTAAGACAAAAAATGACATATAGGACATGTGTGTCTATTAGTTCAACTCTATACAAGTTTAAGCGTTTACTTGTGCACACCTAAAGTTGAAGGGTATAAATGTGATTTGAAGCCAATTTAAAGGGCATATTTATGTATTATGCCTTGATAATATTTTTGACATTTATTTTTTAAAAGACATATTACATAAATATGACACTTAATTTGTTCAGCGGACAACTATGCCCTCCAACTGCACAGGTATAAACTAAAACATATATGAAATTAAACAAGTAAACACACGTGTTCTACATGATATAATACACATAGGATACCACATAGGATACAGAATTGCAATGTCGTGTACAATGTAGGATGAATGTGTCTATTTGTTAAAATTTATATAAGTTTAAGTGTCTACTTGTGCACACCCAAAGTTAAAGGTCATAGTTGCCAACAGACATCAAATTAAGGATCATGTTTATGTATTATGCCTTTTTTAAATAGTTCATGTAGGGGAATATATGATCCTGGTAGCAAAGTTCAAGGTATATTTTAATCTTTTACATTCATAAATTGTTTTTTGACGTCTTTTATTATCATTATTCAAATTTCTTATTCTTATTTAATTTTTTTATTTCATTCCTTAGTGTAAAGAAAAAGAAATAAAACTAATTCTTGTGGCTATATTATAATTTAAAACTGTTATAAAATGGGAGAAAAATACAATAATACTAAACAATAAATGGAAGTCAAATATGATTGACAAATATAGAGTAGACAATATTCTTAAAATCTATTTTGTTGTGTATTTTCTAAGGGTAAAGATCATCCTTTTATAGGATATTTAAATCATCCATTTACATTATTAGATAATACGTTACAATAATATTTAATTAATACAATAAAATATATACATTACGTTAGGATAGATTAAAGAAACATTCAGACAATGTAGTGAATTTGTAACACTCCCCCTTGGATGTTTATATATAATGTGTCTCGTTAAAACCTTACTAGGAAAAACTCTTTGGGAAAATCCTAGAAAAGGAAAAAGAGTACACACATCTTGTAATACGCTTTGAGTGCTACCTCATTGAAAATCTATCCAGGGAAACCTAATGGGAAAAAATCATGGCTAAGGGAAAAAGAATACAACGCGTATTTGCTCCCCCTGATGAAAAACTTATTTGATATCTTGGAGATGACGCATCCCAATCTTATATCTTAGCTTCTCAAATGTTGACGTTGGCAATAAGTTAGTGAATAAATCTGCAAGATTATCACTCCAACGAATCTGTTGAACATTTATCTCACCATTTTGTTGAAGATCATGTGTGAAAAAGAACTTAGGTGAAATATATTTTGTTCGATCTCCTTTGATATATCCTCCCTTTAATTGTGCTATGCAGGCATCATTATCTTCATACAATATTATTGGAGACTTTTTTTGCACAAGAAGACTACATAACTTCAAAATGTGTTGAATCATTGATTTAAACAATACACACTCTCGACTGGCTTCATAAATGACTATTATCTCAGCGTGATTTGAAGAAGGAGAAACTATTGTTTGTTCATCGAACGCAACGATACAGTTGTACCTCCATAGGTGAATAATTAGCCTGTCCGATATCAGGATTTATGCGGATCAGACAAATACCCTGCATATGCATAATTGATTAATTCTGACTTGGATGCATTAGAATATATCAATCCCATATCAATTTTTCCATGAAGATATCTAAATATATGCTTAACACCTTTCCAATGTCTTCTTGTTGGACATGAGCTGAATCTTGCTAATAAACTTACTGCGAAAAAAAATATCTGCTCGGGCTTGTTGGCAAGGTACATTAGTGCCCCAATAGCACTGAGATATGGTGTTTCATCACCAAGAACCTCTTCACCACTTTCTTGAGGTCGGAATGGATCTTTATTTATATAAAGAGATCTCACAACTATCGGAGTACTCAATGTGTATGATTTATCCATATAAAATCTTTTCAAAACCTTTTCAATATATGTTAATTGATGGATAAATATTTCATTTATCAAATGTTTAATGTGAAGGCCAAGACAAAATTTTGTCTTACCAAGATCTTTCATTTAAAAATCTTTCTTCAAACACTCAACGACTTTTGAAATCTCTTTAGGAGTTCCATTAATGTTCAATTTATCAACAGAAACATATATTATTACAAATTCATATTAGACCTTCGTGTAAAAATACAAGGACAAATAGGGTCATTCTTTTACCCTTCTTTTAGCAAATATTTGCTAAGACGATTATACTACATTCGTCCTGATTGTTTTAATCCATATAAGAATTTCAGAAGCTTTATTAAACAACTTTGTTTTGAATTTTTATATGCTTCAGACACTTTGAGTGCTTCAGGAATTTTCATAAAAATATTATCGTCTAGTGAGACATATAAATAAGGTGTGACAACGTCAATTAGATGCATTTCAATCTCTTCATGAACTGTCATATTTATCAAATACGGCAAGGCCATGTTGTTCAGTTTGAAGCCTAATCCAACAAGGTATGAACCAAGTGACGGGCCTAAAGGTAATTGCATCTACCACAGGAGAATACTTCTCCTCATAATCAATGTCAGACCTTTGTGAAAATCTTTGTGGCACAAGTCATGCTTTATAGCTTACGACTTTACCACTTTCATTACATTTTTGCACAAAAACCCATTTATGCCCCATTAGCTTGACACCTTCAGGTATTCGAACTACTGGTTCAAAAACATCACGTTTTTCAAGTAAATCCAATTCTGTTTGAGTTGCTTCCTTCCATTTTGGCCAATCATTTCTTTGCCTATATTCTTTGATATATCTTGCTTCCAAATCCTCATCTTGTTTCATTATTTCAACTGCAGCATTATAGGCAAAAATATTATCCACCATAAATTTATTTTGATTCCACCCTTTTCTCGTCTTTTGTCTTTGTCTTCCTGGCCTTGATTATTTTTTCTTATTTCAAACTGGCCATGTGCTTCAATCGCGTATGCCTCCGGTAATGGAGCACTTCCAACAGGACGGGCTTCGTGATTTTCATCAAAAGGTCATTATGTTGCTCAGCCACCAGAACAGACTAGATCAGTTCAGAGTATTTCTGAAAATCTTTTTCACGATATTGCTGTTGTAATATCATATTAGAGGCATGGAAAGTAGTTAGTGTCTTTTTCAACATGTCCTCATCTTTAATTGTTTCCCCGCATAATTTCAATTGGGAAGTTATTCTAAATACAACAGAAATATACTCAATTACGGTTTTATAATCTTGAAACCGTAAGTGAATCCCCTCATAACGAGCCCTTGGTAATACCATTGCCTTAAGGTGGTCATACCTCCCTTTAAAACCTATCCAAAATTCAACTTGATCTTTCACTGTTAGGTATTCAACCTTCAGGCTTTAATCAAGATTATGACAAAGAAAAATCATTGCTTTCGCTTTATCCTGACTTGATGTCATATTTCCTTCGATAATACTATCACCAAAACCCTTAGAGGTAAGGTGAATTTCAGCATGAAGTACCATGACAAATAATTCTTTCCAGAAAATGTCAAGTGCCACAAATGAAAGTTTTTACAAATTTGACATGATGAACCTATCATAAAATAATTGAGTAAATATTATGATGCTGGTTTATTTATAATAAATTGTAAATAATGTTCAAATGATAAATTATAATATGATTATATAATAAATTATATGTTACATGCATGCACATTGACTTAAAAACGTATAAACAATTGACGTATTGAAACAATAGATTTAATATGTAATGTTAATTGTTATACAATATAACGCCAATTTTTTTCTTAAGAGTTTGAAGTCATATTCAATACAATAATATTCTTTTTTATGACACACGCCAATATATTATCATAATGCATGAAAATAGTTATCTTAACTAGCATTCTGTCACGACCCGAAATGGGTGTGATGGCACTCGTCTTATCCCACCAAGACAAGTCAGCCTAAAATCCAATATCTAACAAAGTGCGGAAGTAAATGACAATCCAACAACAATTTCTATAAAATAAAACCAAGTCATATTAATTCAATCCCCAAAACCAGGTTGTCACGTGCACAAGCCTCTAATGTAAAAATTAGAATTGGAACAAAATAGAAATCTAAATGAAGTTGTCTTTCAAGTAAAAACAAAGTCATAAACTGGAGTAGGAAAGTTCGCTGAGATGACAAGCAGCTACCTCACAATCCTCCACAAGATGCCTCGGAAACGAAGAGAATGGAAGGTATCACAAAAATCCCAGCTCGTAACCTACAAAAAATTGTAGAAGCAAGGGGTGAGTACAAAACCACGCGGTACCCAACAACCAAACCTCTAAACACAAGTTAATTGAACAAAATACTGGTACTCCTTACACCCTATCTAAACCTTCACGCTAAAGCCTAACAGTTTACCAAACACACCACTCAATAACCACACTCTATCAGTTTACACATTCTCAATAACAACTCAATATTCAACAATCACAAAATTCACAGAGAAACAATCACAAGATCAGCAAAACACATGTTCAAGTTCATCAATAATAAAATGTGCAATGCCATGAGATGCAATGTCAAATATCGTGATGCATGTCTTTCTTAACGATACACACCCGCTGTCTCTCAGTCCGGGACCCATGGGGGACATATCTGTCCATGCATCTGTCGCGGCGCACGACACGACCCTCGATAATAGTAACCTTCGCGGCGCGCGATACGTCCCTCGAAATATAATATCCATCGCGGCGCGCGATACGACCCTCGAAATGATACATCCTTATACCACAATCATGTCTCAGATACAATGCAATTGACATGCTCAAATGAAAATGAGGAGATAACCATTTTGATAACAAAACACAATTTACAGCAAGGAATACAACACTAACAAATAAGCAACAAGTCTCCAAATCGTTCTCAACACCACACAAGGAAATACACGAATTTCATACGCTTAACAAGAGTTTAGAAATCCACTTGCCTTAGCCAATCGAATAATTACTCTTGGACTTGAGCCTTCCCTTTCCGTTGAGCTTCTGAACCAATGGAATCTATTCAAGTATATATTCAAAACAAGGTTTCAGAACTAACAACACTCACACTTTTATGTATTTAATCTTAACCTTAAAAATTCACCCAAATTTATAATCTGGTTTGTAGTTCTTGATGCCAATTAACATTTCAACTATCACAACCCCAAATGATATTTATATAATACGATAGATCTAATATTTAATTACCGATCTTAATATACCAAAACATAACTCATAATGTGATAAAAATAAGAAATTAAATTAAATTATCTGTCATCCACGGAAAATCACCGCCTTGAGCCTAAGACTACTTCTGCCCTCACTGTATCTCCATTTTTTTTAATTCCTAATTACTAACCACACATAATGTAGCAATCACTATCCAAGAATTTGCATTAGTTTAATCATAAAATTTTCCCAGGAGCCACGTTAATGAGCAACCCATTAATTTCCTCACATAATAGCATGCATGCCATTTGTTTTTTGTCTTTTTCTTTAATTGTTTTTTTTTCTTTCCAGCAATACACTAAATTGTTTATATAGTCAAAGTAACCAAATAATCACAACTAAGCATTAAATACCCACTAACAATTGATTCAAATATTTTCAAAACTTTTCAACTATTCACGTGATTTCTTATTCAAATTCTTCTTCTTTTTTTTTTATTCACATGCAATCTTCATTCTTTGTTATACACATATATATATAATTAACTATATAAAATTGATATGTATGCACATCTATGTGCAGAAATCAAGATAATTAAAGGAAAAGAAAACTTACCTAGCAGTTCGTAAGCCGCAGAGAACCCTTCGCCCCCTTTTTTTTGTTTTCCTTATTTGAATTTATTAAGTACTAATTGTGATAGGTTTTACCCACATATTTTATTAAATAAAGGCTAAATAGTATAGGGTCTTAAATAAATTATCACTTTAGCCCATAAACTATCGATTAATTAACTCAAGTTAAGCAAATATTCAAAATTTCCAAAAATGACCTTCCGGGTCATTACATTATCCACCACTAAAAATCATGTTCGTTCTCGAACATAGAGTAAAAGTAATTACCTGAAGCTTCAAAAAGTTGAGGATATCGGGCACGCATGTCAGACTTTGTCTCCCAAGTTGCCTCTCCCACTGATCGGTGCTTCCATTGCACCTTCACTGAAGCAATCTCTTTGGTCCTAAGCTTTCGAATTTGCCTATCCAAAATAGCTATAGGCTCCTCCTCAAATGTCAAGTCTGGACCCAGCTCCACAGAATCGAGTGAAATCACATGAGATTCATCCGGAATATACTTCCGAAGCATAGAGACATGGAAAACAGGATGAACTGCCGACAAACTAGGTGGCAAGGCCAACTTATAGGCCACCTCTCCCACTCGGCTCAAAATCTCAAAAGGTCCAATGAACCTAGGGCTAAGCTTGCCCTTCTTTCCAAACCTCATCACACCCTTCATGGGTGATACTCGAAGCCAAACATGATCACCCTCCATAAACACCAAGGCTCTAACTCTCCGGTCTGCATAACTCTTCTGTCGACTCTGAGCTGTCAATAATCTATACTGAATCATACGGACTTGCTCCATAGCATCTCTAAGCAAGTCTGTATCCAAAGAGTCCATCTCCGCCGAATCAAACCAACCAATCGGAGACCTACACCGTCTTCCATACAACGCCTCAAATGGGGCCATCTGGATACTAGAGTGATAACTGTTATTATAGGCAAACTCCGCTAAGGGTAAATGTTGATCCCATCTAGCACCAAAATCGATCACACACGCTCGAAGCATATCTTCCAATACCTGAATGGTCCGCTCAGATTGACCATCTGTCTGAGGGTGAAATGCCGTACTCATATCTAACTGAGTACCCAGACCATGTTGTAATGCCTTCCAGAAATGAGAAGTAAATAGTGAACCTCGATCTGATATGATAGAAATAGGAACTCCATGTAGTCGCACAATCTGACTGATATATAGCTCAGCTAACTTTTCTGCTGTATACTTCACCCGAACCGGGATGAAGTGGGCAGACTTGGTCAGCCTATCAACAACAACCCAAATAGAGTCATAACCACCCACTGTGGTAGGCAAACCCACAACAAAGTCCATAGTAATCCGCTCCCACTTCCAAGTAGGAATAGGCATCCTCTGAGATACACCCCCGGGCCGCTGGTGCTCACACTTGACCTGCTGGCAAGTCAAACACCTCGAAACAAAGTCTGAAATATCTCTCTTCATCCCACCTCACCAGTAATGCTGACTCAGATCATGATACATCTTCGCCGCTCCCGGATGGATGGAATACCGAGAACAATGGGCCTCCTCAAGAATCAATCTAATCAAATCGCCTGTCCTGGGCACACAAATTCTGCCTCCGATCCGCAAGACGCCATCAGAATCAAGGACAGCCTCCTTAGCTTCCCCTCTCAATACTTTGTCTCGAATGAGACATAATTTTTCATCATCAAACTGGTGTGCACGAATCTGCTCGACTAAAGAAGATCGAGCCTCAATAAAAGCAATCATCCCATCACTCTCTTCTGAAATCTGCAAGCGGACAAGACTGTTAGCTAATATCTGCACATCTCTAGCCAATGGTCTCTCCTCAATACTAAGCGCTGCAAGACTCCCCATGCTAGGAGTCTTCCTACTCAGAGCATCGGCCACAACATTGGCCTTTCCTGGATGATACAGAATGGTCACATCATAGTCCTTCAGCAACTCAAGCCATCTCCGTTGCCTCAAGTTCAAATCCCTCTGGCTAAAGATATACTGAAGACTCCGATGATCAGTGAAGATCTCACAATGCACTCCATACAAATAATGACGCCATAACTTAAGTACAAATACCACAGCCGCCAACTCCAGATCATGAGTAGGGTAGTTCTTCTCATGGGACTTCAATTGCCTAGAAGCATAAGCAATCACTTTCCCCTTCTGCATCAACACACCACCCAAACCAACTCCTGAAGCATCACAATACACAGTAAAGTCTACACCTTCCTCAGGTAGAGTCAACACAGGAGCAGAAGTCAACAAAGTCTTGAGCTTTTGAAAGCTCTCCTCACACTCATCAGACCACTGAAAACCCACATCCTGTCGAGTCAATCTAGTCAATGGAGCTGCAATAGTAGAGAAACTCTGAACAAATCGTCGATAATAGCCTGCCAATCCCACAAAACTCCTAATCTCAGTAGGTGAAGTAGGTCGCGTCCAGCCTCTAACTGCCTCAATTTTGGCCGGATCTACTCTAATACCCTCCTTGGACACCACGTGTCCCAAGAATGTCACAGAAGTAAGCCAGAACTCACACTTTGAGAACTTGGCATACAACTTCTCTTCTCTCAACCTCTGAAGTACAATCCTCAGGTGTCGGACATGGTCCTCCTCAGTCTTAGAGTAAACCAAGATGTCATCGATGAAAACAATCACAAAAGAATCAAGGTATGGTCGAAACACCCCATTCATCAACTCCATGAATGCTGCAGGGGCATTAGTCAATCCGAAGGACATCACTAGAAACTCATAATGCCCATACCGGGTCCGAAAAGCTGTCTTAGGGATATCTGATGCCCTAATCTTCAACTGATGATACCCAGACCTCAAATAAATTTTATAGAACAATGATGCTCCCTGTAACTGATCAAGTATGTCATCAATACGCGGAAGAGGATACTTATTCTTCACTGTTACCTTGTTCAACTGTCTTTAATCAATACACATTCTCATAGTCCCATCCTTCTTCTTCACAAACAATACAGGGGCACCCCAAGGTGATACACTAGGGCGAATAAAACCCTTACTCAATAAATCCTGCAACTGATCCTTCAATAATTTCAACTCTGCTGGGGCCATACGATATGGAGGTATAGAAATAGGTTTGTTCCCGGCTCCAAATCAATAGCAAAATCGATATCCCTATCGGGAGGAACACCTGGAAGATCAGAAGGAAATACATCGGGAAACTCCTGAACCACGGGAACAGAGTCCATGGGAGGTGGTTCAACACTAGTATCCCGAATAAAAGCTAAGTAAGACAAACACCCCCTCTCCACCAATCTCTTAGCACGGATAAAAGAGATGACCTTGCTTGGATAAGAACCACTAACACTCTTCCACTCAACCCTCGGAACACCAGGCATTGCTAAAGTCACAGTCTTAGCATTACAATCAAGGACAACATGATAAGGAGAAAGCCAATCCATACCCAAGATAACATCAAAGTCCACCATTCCCAGAATGATTAAGTCTACCCAAGTGTCATACCCAGCCAATGAAACAAGACAGGATCGATACACTCGATCCACCACTAAGGGCTTACCCACGGGTGTAGAAACACGAATAGGGACAGTCATGCTATCACATATCATATCAAATTTAGCAGCAAAATACGTAGACACATAAGAGAATGTAGAACCTGGATCGAACAACACAGACGCAGGTCGATGGCATACTGGGATGATACCTGTAATAACAGCATCGAAGGTCTCCGCCTCAGGTCTCCCGGGGAAAGCATAGCAGTGGCCTCCTTGTCCACCTCCATCCTGGGTGGTACCTCTACCCCCACTCTGCTGAGCTGCAACACCACTACTAGAAACTCTATCACCTCTACCTGACTGAACTCTGCCACGACCTCTACCCTGTGGTGCTGGTGTGGTCTAGTCTGGAATGAAGAATTAGGTCGAGGCCCACCACGACCCCTTTGAGATGTACACTGCCACATTAGATGATCGGGATCTCCACAAGTAAAACAAAATTTCTGACCTGGGAACTGCTGTGTGGACCCTGAAGCCCACTATAATTGCCTCGCCTTGTAGGTCGCTGCTGTGAACCGTACGAGACCTGACCCGGGCACTAAGAACCCCTAGATGTCTGGCCACCCTCAAATATCCGCATAGATGCATGAATAGGTCCCCGCTGCTGAAAACAACCACTCACTCTCTGTGATCCCCTACCTCCAGATGAGGCACCCTGAAACTGACCTGATATACGAGCTCTTTTAGGGTCCCCAAACTCCTCCCTCTCCATCAATTCCGCCTCTTTAGTGGCGCTCACAATAGACTGGAAAGAAGTCCCCTCCCTAGATGTCCGAAACACAGCTGACCTGATAGAGAAAGTCAATCCCCTCACAAATCTGCGGATCCTCTCTGTCTCATTTTGAATAATGGCCAACGCATGCCTAGACAACTGGCAAAAACGCGCCTCATACTCTGTAACCGATAAACCATCCTGTCTCAGACTCTCAAACCTCAAGCGACTCTCCTCTCTCACGCTCCATGGGATAAAACGATCTTGGATTGCGCTAGCAAACTGCTCCCAAGTCACTAGAGGAGATCCAACTGGAAAACATCCCGAATAAGTCCTCCACCAGTCTCTCGCTGGTCCACGAAGCTGGAGTGTAGCATATCTAACCCCATGTGACTCAGCTAATCCAACCACCTCTAGTAACTCTCGGCAGGTAGTTAGAAACTCATGAGCGTCCTCGCTCTTCCCACCCTGAAACTGAGGTGGGTCCATCTTTCGAAATCTCTCATACCTACGCTGCTCATCCTCTGTCAGAACAACCATCGATGCAACTTGACCCCCAACTGCTGGTGCAATATCATTCTGAACCGCGGGATCTACTGGTAGTTGCCCCACCGCATCCTGAACAACTGGAGCTTGTTGCTGCTCTTGGGTCTGAGCCCCCTCTCTAGTACGAGAGTCATGTGGTGTGGTAGTCGCACCACCACCCTGAGAAAAGCCCTCTAGCACACTTAACACCCTCAATAGTGTATCCTGAAGCAAGGGTGTGACTACAGGATCTGGAGGAACCTGGTCCTCTCTGCCATCAACCTGAGGTTCTGTAGAGACCTCTCTAGCACGACCTCTCACTGGTGCTGCTCCACGTCCACGACCTCTGGCTACTGTCGTACTACTAGCACGACCTCTAGCTCGAGATCTACCCCTACCTCTAGCTGGGGCCTCAACAACTGCCTCGGGAAGTGCCTCCCCTCTACCACCAGTAACATTAGTTCTAGTCCTCGTCATCTGTCAAAAGAGTATACAACAACTCAGTACTAAAGAAGGTGACTACGCACGATGAGAAAGAATGAAACCAAGTCATATTAATTCAATCCCCAAAACCAGGTTGTCACGTGCACAAGCCTCTAATGTAAAAATTAGAATTGGAACAAAATAGAAATCTAAATGAAGTTGTCTTTCAAGTAAAAACAAAGTCATAAACTGGAGTAGGAAAGTTCGCTGAGATGACAAGCAACTACCTCACAATCCTCCACAAGATGCCTCGGAAACGAAGAGAATGGAAGGTATCACAAAAATCCGGGCTCGTAACCTACAAAAATTTGTAGAAGCAAGGGGTGAGTACCAAACCACGCGGTACCCAACAAGCAAACCTCTAAACACAAGTTAAGTGAACAAAATACGGGTACTCCTTACGCCCTATCTAAACCTCCACGCTACAGCCTAACAGTTTACCAAACACACCACTCAATAACCACACTCTATCAGTTTACACATTCTCAATAACAACTCAATATTCAACAGTCACAAGCTTCACAGAGAAACAATCACAAGATCAGCAAAACACATGTTCAAGTTCATCAATAATAAAATGTGCAATGCCATGAGATGCAATGTCAAATATCGTGATGCATGTCTTTCTTAACGATACACACCCGCTGTCTCTCTGTCCGGGACCCATGGGGGACATATCTGTCCATGTATCTGTCGCGGCGCACGAAACGACCCTCGATAATAGTAACCTTCGCGGCTCGCGATACGTCCANGATACGACCCTCGAAATGATACATCCTTATACCACAATCATGTCTCAGATACAATGCAATTGACATGCTCAAATGAAAATGAGGAGATAACCATTTTGATAACAAAACACAATTTACAGCAAGGAATACAACACTAACAAATAAGCAACAAGTCTCCAAATCGTTCTCAACACCACACAAGGAAATACACGAATTTCATACGCTTAACAAGAGTTTAGAAATCCACTTGCCTTAGCCAATCGAATAATTACTCTTGGACTTGAGCCTTCCCTTTCCGTTGAGCTTCTGAACCAATGGAATCTATTCAAGTATATATTCAAAACAAGGTTTCAGAACTAACAACACTCACACTTTTATGTGTTTAATCTTAACCTTAAAAATTCACCAAAATTTATAATCCGGTTTGTAGTTCTTGATGCCATTTAACATTTCAACTATCAAAACCCCAAATGATATTTATATAGTACGATAGATCTAATATTTAATTACCGATCTTAATATACCAAAACATAACTCATAATGTGATAAGAATAAGAAATTAAATTAAATTATCTGTCATCCACGAAAAACCACCGCCTTGAGCCTAAGACTACATCTGCCCTCACTGCATCTCCATTTTTTTAATTCCTAATTACTAACCACACATAATGTAGCAATCACTATCCAAGAATTTGCATTAGTTTAATCATAAAATTTTCCCAGGAGCCACGTTAATGAGAAACCCATTAATTTCCTCACATAATAGCATGCATGCCATTTGTTTTTTGTCTTTTTCTTTAATTGTTTTTTTTTCTTTCCAGCAATACACTAAATTGTTTATATAGTCAAAGTAACCAAATAATCACAACTAAGCATTAAATACCCACTAACAATTGATTCAAATATTTTTAAAACTTTTTAACTATTCACGTGATTTCTTATTTAAATTCTTCTTTTTTTTTTATTCACATGCAATCTTCATTCGTTGTTATACACATATATATAATTAACTATATAAAATTGATATGTATGCACATCTATGTGCAGAAATCAAGAAAATTAAAGGAGAAGAAAACTTACCTAGCAGTTCGTAAGCCGCAGAGAACCCTTCGCCCCCCCCTTTTTTTTTTTTCCTTATTTGAATTTATTAAGTACTAATTGTGATAGGTTTTACCCACATATTTTATTAAATAAAGGCTAAATAGTATAGGGTCTTAAATAAGTTTTCACTTTAGCCCATAAACTATCGATAAATTAACTCAAGTTAAGCAAATACTCAAAATTTCCAAAAATGACCTTCCGGGTCATTACACATTCTATCAGATTACTTTAGTAATTAATTTATAGTTATAAGTTAGTAAATCACATAACAATATAAATCTATAACGTATTGATTATTATGCCAAATAAAGTATCATAATAATAGCTAAATCAAGTTATATATGCAGTAGTAAAATTGTAGATTAAAGATTTATGCAAGTCCTATTAGAGATGTTATAAACACACATATATATACCTGACTCTGAAAGAAAGTTGATTAACTTTCTTTTAGGAATTAATTTAGAATTAAGTATGTCTCAGTTGTTTAGAGACGCATGTTAACGTGTTATAAAACGAGAGAAAAATGCAATAATACTAAACAAGAAATGGAAGACAAATAATAATGAGAAATATAAAGTAGACAATATTATTTTATCACTTTTGTTGTGTATTTCCTAAGGGTGGAAGATCGTCCTTTTATAGGATGTTTAAATCGTCCTTTTACAATATTTGATAATATGTTTCTATGATATATAATTAATATAATAAAGTGGATTTCTAACAAAAACAATTTTTTACGTTACTGTTATTAAATTTTGTATTTGAAAAAATAATTGGGCCGTATATGACAAAGTTTACAAGAAAATTAGTGAAACATAAAAAATTTGACCATAATAATAAATTTAAGAAAAAAAGGACAAATGTACCCAAACTATCATAAATGGTATACAAATACCCTCAATCATATTTTTGGGACATTGGTGACCCTGACATCCAAATTTTAATGCGTATGTACTAAATAGGAACCATCTAAGCAACTAATCAAATATGAAAAAAGTAATTTAGTAATTTCTATATTTTATGAACAATGCGTTGAGACCATTGTATTCACACTCAATTGGAGAAAAGAGGTAAAATAAAAGGTTATAAATATAGTTTTAGGGAATCGAGTTATTAAATAGTTTAAGTGAATATTTTTTATTTTTTTAAATTTTATTAAGAAATAAAAATTTAATGTTTGTAAGTTTTAATGAAAAAATTAATTAAATAGGTTGGGTCACTTTGTAAGTAAAACATTCATAGTTGAGTGACTTAGAAAGTGAAACACTTATAGTTGAGTGCTTTCTGAGAAAAGAACTAATAGTTGAGTGACTTTTGCATTTAAAATCATAGTTGTGTTACTTTCTGAGCAAAGAGTGCTTAATTGAGTGATCACATGAGATATTAACTATTTTTGTCACTATGAACACCTTTCTTTTGCAATCTTTCGAAATGTCTTGATGTCGATCAACACTCTACATAATAACTTCAATCCTTTGTGGTGAAGGAAAGCGAAGAGATTACAAAATATTATACAAAAAATTTAGAACAAAAAGTTGAAAAGTAGAAATACTGCACTTTCGATATCCCTCAGTTTACTAAAACAGGAACAATCTAAGCAACTAATCGAATATGAAAATAAATAAAATAATCGGACTGTTCAAAAATGGACAATAATCAACCAAGAAATGCCAGACGTGTGTAATTGCAACTCAAATGATGAAAATATCTGTTACTTCCTATTTTCTGAGTTCGATAGCATTTGAGTTGTATTATTCTTTTCTATCAATAGTGACATCAAAATTCCATATCGGTGCACAGGGAATGTGTTCATACCATCCATACAGATTCAGATTGTGTATAGATATTTTTGATTTTCTGATTCACCATCCATGTACAGAGGTGGTGTAAACAGGGGCGGACTTAAAAATTACGTCGTACATTTAAGGTATTTTAAAAATTTTATGTTTATATATTTTTTTTTGAACCTCTTGAATATAAGATTAGAGATTGACTTAGTGATTTAGGGGTTCAAATCACTACTCTTTTTTTGACCCCCTTAATCAAAATCCTGGATCAACCACTGGATGTGAAGATATGAAAGATTAAGGATTTTAGTTCTTTTAAAATATTGATTAATAACCTGTACATATTTAAAAAAAATGTGTTCGTCATATAGGAGCGTGATGGCAAAAAAGAACATTGTGTGAGTGTGTGTAGGCGCTTGGACATTATTTGGAAATATTTCTCTCTGAATATTATTTTAGTGGAACAGAGGGAAGTAATTCGCGATACATATAAATTTTGTTTGTATAATTTGCTATACATATATAAAGAAATCAGTTGTGTAATTCGCTATACATATACAAAAAATCTATTGTATAATTTGTTTATGTATAAAACGAGAAAGAGAGAAAGACAAAAGAAATAGGCAGGGGAATATTGTGTTGTATAATTATAAGTGTTAGGAAGAAGATACATGTATTTGGATGTGTATATATAATTTTCTCTCGCTTTATACAAACAGAAACACAATTCATACATTTCGTTTCTGTTTGTATAACCGACAGAGGGGAGGGTGGCGAGCGAGATCTGGGAGAGAGGGGAACGAAAATATATGTATATATCTGATTTTCTCCCGCTTTATACAAACACAAGAGTATTTTATACATTTGTGTTTGTATAAAAGCGACAGGGAGCGAGTGAGAGAAGGAGCGAGAGAGGGAGAGCAGCGTGCGAGAGTTTGAGGGAGAGAGGCAACTGACAAACATTTTTCTACATGAAAAAATAAATCAAAGTGTAGTTATAGCATTTAATTTGAATTATTAGTTTGCCATTATATATACAATTTTCCCATAAATAATTATTTAATGAACTCAAATTTTGTTTGCTTGGAATTGTGGCCCATAATTATCGATAAACTGCTTATGCAAATTTTATTCATATTTGAATAAAGATGGTGCAAAATATCAACATGAATATTAACAAACGTAACAAATAAAATGAATCGAAAAAATATAATAAACGTAACTAATGACATGTGAAAGTGCACTTTCAAAATTAACTAATTAAAATCCTAAATTTTGATAAATAAAGATAGTTATTGTTAAACTTATTTAAAATTATAAAAAAATTCATTATAAACAATTAAATAAATAGAACTTAAAATTTATGAATTTTGAAAATGTTAGGTAAAAAGTTGGATGTCAACAACATGCAGCAAGGGACCTAGTCCCCGGGAAGTATGCGAACGAGAAAAGGAGGAAAAGACAAACTTTCAACAGTCTATCAACTGATGTGGTTGCTGCACAATTTTCATGACAAATGGCCTTCATCCACTGACTTTGTCCCAAGGGTTTGTGTCCATTTTAATTTAGTATCTTCTCTAATAACACAAACACATGATTTTGGCAAACAAAAACACTGTCATGCCCCGAGCCTACACACTGGTCGAAACCGGCACTTGAAGACCATTGCTGGTCCCCGAGCAAACCCTTGGTCTAGCTTACTTAATTCATGTTATTACTTACCTTTAAATGGATTATGGATTCAAGGATCATGATATCATGTTTATGGATGATTTCATAATGTTTAGATGTACTCTAGAGTGTTGGAAACAACTAAGAATGAAGGGTACTTCACTTAGGAACTAATACGAAAAGATAGGAAAAGAACGGGGTCTCCAGGGGGTCAGGGCGCTCTATGGGGCGTGGAGCGCCAGAGCATGATGGACAGAGGCTGTCCTCAGGCACTCTGGCTGGTGCGGCGGGCCCGATCCTGGCGGACATACTCTGTCCTGAGGGGCTTTGGCAGCGCGGCGCCACAATGCCCAACAGACGGGTTTTTCGACTTTCTTCTTCGATTTTAATTTCTAAACCTTCCCAATCACCCATGGATACCCCCCCCCCCCAAACACTTAGGATCCCTAAATAACTCATCATCCAATAGTGTAGACCCGAAAACAGTACGGAAACATGGATTAAAACTAATAGAGATCAACAAAAATCAACTAACAAGAACTTCAAACTTTTCGTCAAGAATTTCAAGGTTTACATCCAGTTAACTCTAAGTTTCTGCGAATAATCAAGTTAGAGGGTGGTTAAAAGAACCCACACCGAACGATCTCACATACCTTGTTAGGGATCACCCCCCACGAAATCCACGAATTGAAATCGTAGCATTCTTGTGTCTTCTTGTTTCTTCTCCTTTTTTCTCTTTTCTTTCAAAGCCCTAGCCTATTTTCTAAATGGAAAAACTAATTGGGATCATTTTATACCGTAACTTAAAACCCAAAAAACGAAATTAATAATTAATTTAGGAAAAGATTGAAACACCCTTGACAAATCCGAATTTGCAACTTTTCCCTGCTTAGCAACCAAACTTACGAAATTCAAATCTCTCTCATACTACCTCAAAAAATTGCAAACTTGGCGTTTTTTAAAGATCTTCTGACGAGTTTTCCATCCATATAAAGAACTCACTCAAACTCTTCCGACATGGAAGTTATAGCCATTTGAAAATGAACAAGAATCACTTTTGAAATCTGGAAATATTCCAGATTTCTTAACTTTTTTCCAAATTAGTTTATTCTTGATTAACTTAGCTTAACCTTAGTTAAATTAAGTTATGATACGTTATAGTATCTCCCCCTTAGGAACATTAGTCCTCGAATGAGAATTATTTCACTATGCTAAGGGTAAAAACATCATTTCAACACTCAACAATCCAAAACAAGTAATAACATGTTTATATGAAACCTTATAAAGTGCTAACAAGATAATCTAGTACCTTGATCTGCATTCTCTTAGGGTTCAAAGAGATGTGGATATCTCTTTTTCATATCCTACTCTGCTTCCCAAATCGCTTCTTCAACAAATTGGTTCCTCTAAAGGACCTTGACTGAAGCAACTTCTGATATCCTCAACCTGCGAATTTGCTGATCCTAAATTTGAAACAGAACATCTTCATAGGTTACGTTATCCTTAATCCTAAAATTCTCAGTTCGTACTATCAATGAAGGATCACCCAAGCACTTTTTCAACATAGAAATATGGAATATCGGATGGACCGCTACTAACTCTTGGGGTAGATCCAACTCATAAGCTGCATTTTCCATTTTTTGGAGATCTTATCAGGTCCAATATAGGGGGGGACTAAGTTTCCACTTTTTACAAAAATTATAACGCCCCTTCATAGGTGAAACCTTAAGATACACCCAATCATCTACGTCAAACTCTAATGACCTTCATTTAACGTGTGTGTAGGATTTGGTGACTATGCGCTGTTTTCAACCTTTGTTGAATTACTTTGACATTCTCCATAGCTTGGTGAATTAAATTTGGTCCTATCAACCCTGCTTCGCCAACTTCGAACCACCCAATAGGAGATCTACACCTTCTCCATAGAGAGATTCGTATGGAGCCATTTTGATGCTCGAATGATAACTATTGTTGTGAGAGAACTCAATGAGAGGTATGTGATCATCCCAATTTCCCTTGAAGTCGATCACAAAATATCTCAACAGGTCGTCTAAGGTATGGATATTACGTTCTGCTTGCCATCTGTCAGTGGATGAAAAACAGTACTCAAATCCACCCTTGAATCCAAATCTTTTTGGAAAGATTTTCAGAATTGTGCAGTAAATTGTGCAATCCTATCTGAATTAATGGAGACTTGAACTCCATGAAGTCTTACTACTTTTTGAAGGTAAAAAATAGCATAATCCTAGGCTAAATAGGTAGTCTTTACTGGCAAGAAATGGGCTGAATTTGTCATTCTGACGACAATTACCCAAATATAATCATGTTGTCTTCGCGATCTTGGCAATATTTGATGAAGTCCATATTAATCATATACCAGTTCAATTTTGGAAGTTCTATGAGTTAAACATCAAGGACCTTGGTGTTTCACTTTCACTTGCTGACAATTCGAAAACTTGGAAACATATTCAGTAATATCTCTCTGCATGCCTTTCCATCGATATACCTCATTCAAATCACGATACATTTTTGTTGAACCCGGATGAATGGAATATCTGGAGCTATGATCCTCCTCCAAGATCCTCTCTTGAAGTCCATCCACTTTAGGTACACATAATCTGCCTTGGTATTTCAGCACACCATCTCCCCCTTGTTCGAAAGATAATACTCTTTGGCTATGGACACTTGCTTTCAAATCAAGAAAGATAGGGTCTTGGTATTGTTTCTCTTTCACCTCTAACACTAGTGATGACTCATCCTAATTGGTCACCACTATGCCTCCTTTTGTGGAATCCAGAAGTCTGACTCCCAAATGTGCAAGTCTATACACATGTTTTGTTTACTGTTTCTTTTCTTTTTCGATATGGAATGTACTTCCCATGAACAACCTGCTTAAGGCATCAACAACCACATTAGCCTTACCTGGGTGGTAAAGAATACTCATGTCATAACCCTTGAGTAATTCCAACCACATTCTCTGTCTGAGGTTGACTTCTTTTTGAGTGAATACATATTAGAGAATCTTGTGATCAATGAATATATCCACATGAACTCCATACAAATAGTGACGCCATTTTTCCAAGCAAACACTATTGCAACCAATTCTAAGTCATGAGTTGGATAATTCTTCTCATGAACATTCTACAATAATACACAACCCAAGCCAACTCTTGATGCATCATAATACACCACGAAACCTTGAGTACCCTCTGGTAAGGTCAAAACAGGAGAGGTAGTCAATCTCTTTTTCAACTCCTTAAAGCTTTTCTTACAAGCTTTAGACCATTGAAACTTGACTGTCGTCTGAGTTTACTTGGTCAAAGGAGAAGATATAGATGAGAATCCTTCAACAAATCTTCTATAATATCCAGCCAAGACCAAGAAACTCCTTATACATGTCGGAGATGTAGGTCTAGGACAAGTCTAAACTGTTTCAATCTTCTAAGTGTCAACTCTAATACCTTAACCAGAAACAATTTTTTGCCTAAGAATGCCACAAACGTAAGCCAAAACTCGCACTCTGAGAACTTGGTATATAGCTCTTTATCTTTCAAAGTCTAAAAATACTCCTGAGGTTAATTGAATGATTTTCTTCATTCCTTGAATAAATGAGTATATCATTAATGAAGACGATGAAAAACAGATCTAAAAAACTTTTGAAGACTCTGTTCATAAGGTCCATGAACGTTGCAGGTGCATTAGTATAATAAAAGCACATAACCAAACATTTATAATGCCCATACCTTGTTCTAAAAGTTGTCTTTTGAATATCACATTTCCTAAACTTCAACTGATGATAGCCTGATTTGAGGTCAATTTCAAAAAGAAAGAATCACCTGAAGTTGATCGAAAAGCTCATCTATCCTTGGAAGAGTATATTTGTTATTGATGGTCACCTTATTCAACTGACGGTAATCTATACACATCCTAAATGACCCATCTTTCTTCCTAACAAACAAGACCGGAGCGCCCAAAGTGATACACTTGGTCGAATGAAACCTTTATCTAACATATCTTTCAGCTGTTTTTTTAGTTCTTTTAAATCTACTGAATGCCATTTTGTATGGTGGAATAGAGATGGGATGACTATTTGGGATGACTTCTATGCCTAAGTTTATCTCTCTTTCGGGAGGGATTCTGGGTAGATCATCAGGAAAGACTTCCTGAAACTCACTAACTATAGGAACTGACTGAAGGAAAGGTACCTCAACACCTAAGTCATTAACTCAGACTAAGTTATACATACATATCTTAAAAACTATTTTTCTTGCCTTAAAGTACGAAATGACACGAACCTTAGGAACTGCTGAACTACTAACCCACTCTATGATTGGCTCATTTGGAATCTTAAACTTAACAACTCAAGTTCTGCAATCTATTGATGCATAACACGCTTGAAGCCAGTCCATACCTAAAATGACATCAAAATCTACCATGTCTAACTCTATTAATCATACATGGTACTCTTGTGACTGAAAAACATAGGAGAATCACAATAGACTCTTTATGCTATTACGGATTCACCAACAGGTGTGGAAACACATAAGGGTTTATAATGCTTTTCAGGGAGAATTTCAAACTGATTTGCAACATAAGAGTTACAAAGGATACACTTGATCCTGGGTCTAATAAAGAATAAACATCAAAACCAACGACTTTTATCATACCCGCTACAAAGTCTGGAGAGTTCTCTTGCTGTTGGCGGCTAGTGATGCATAGAGGAGATTTGCCCCTCTGCCAGTACCAGAAGTGTCTCCTCCAGGTGATGCCCTGCTTGGTGAAGCAACTGATGAAGATTGGGATGTATTGCCCAGATTTCCACCCCCTTGCTTGTAATTATGGCCCTTTCTAAAAAAGTGACCCTCTTGACCACATTTAAAGCAACCTGTCTGACTATCACGACATCTTCCGGGGTGGTACCTACCACATTTACCATACCCCAAAAATCCCATTATTTCTTTATGCCACACAACCTTGAGATTAGGCCGGTCTAGGCTTGCAGTTTTGCGAGATATGGACACTATAATCACCTATGTTTCTCGGGGCAGGTTCACTAGCAGATGATGGTGCATACCCCTTTGATATATGGAATTGTGGTCGACTTGAACCACCTTTCTATTGGCTAAATACATTCACAGTCTTTGCCTTTTTGTTTCGGTACTCTTCTCTATCCTTTACCTTCTCTTCTTCAACTTGTTGAACATACACCATCATCCTTGAAATGTTCATGTCTCCTATCAACAAGCAGCCCTACCTTTCTTACATGAAGCACGACCCAACCCTGCAACAAATATACTCATTCCGTTCCTCAGGTCTTTCGCCATCTCTGGAGTATAGTGAGATAGCTGGGTGAACTGCATTCCTAACTCATGTACACTCATGGAGTCCTGTTTCAAGTAAGTAACTATTCACCTTGGCTTCCTTCAGTTAGCGAGGAAAGAACCTCCCCAAGAAGGCTGCTTTGAAGCAATCCCAACCTTGATGTGGTGCATCCTCGGCTCTACCATCTTTCCAATGATCAAAACAAGTTCTTGACACACCCTTTGGTTGATATGCAACCAATTCAACCCTCTCCACATCGACCACATGCATCACTTCAAATACATTCTTCAACTCTTCCACAAAGTTTTTCGGATCTTCAGTAGTGCTTGATCCGGTGAAACTAGGAGGATTTATCCTAAGGAACTCACGAACTCTTCAAGTATCAGCCTCTTCATGTCGAGATCCTCTCTGTTTCCCGACCTGGTTAGTCACAACCTTAGTCAACATCCGAATAGCTTCTCGAAATTCATCATTAACAACCTCTCCTTGGGGTTGCACCTCTTGTGCATTAGTGACCTCATGTTCCTTAACATTTCTTTGCGGATGACCTCTGACTACTCTTCTTAGAGGCATGATGATCTGAAAATATGTGTAAGCACGAATTAGAGAGATAGACTTTTAGAGATAAAATCTTCGCACGAAATAAAATGAAATAAGTGAAACATTCCTAAATATCCTAGCCTCTTTATCATAGATGTGGCGTACTTCATAGCGATGACTACGACTGTACAGACACGGCTTCATAGGCTCCCTGGGACTCTTCAACTCTATGCTTTGATACAAAGTTTGTCATGCCCTGAGCCTAAACACTTGGCGAAATCGGCACTTGAAGACTATGCTAGTGCTCGAGAAAACCCTTAGCCTTGTTCACTTAACTCAACGGAAGACAAAATTCAACTTACTAAAGAAATAAAACATGTTCGAAACAAATACTTCATAAACTCTGAACAAAAAGGCACTTAAGTCCCAACAAGGAAAATAATTTAAACTAAAATACTTCTGTCTACGAATCCTCTAAACTAGCTTAAGAGCGATGTTGGGACATACCCCACAATATCCTAAAAGATAAACTAGTAAAGCAATGAAAACAATCTTCCCCATAATGCAAGGAGGCTCACCACTGACTCTGGAGCTCGGTCTGGATCAACGAAGCATTGCGTGATGTTCCTACATACCAGCGTCTACATCATAAAATGATGCAGGTCAACTAGTATCGGTACATTGAATGTACGAGTATGCGAGTTTGAATGCTTAGAACAAGGCTAAGCTTGATGTGGAGTGAGGATAAACTTAACTTGGCTCTGCTCAACTTATAAGATAATAACTCAACATAAAGCAATAAGAACATATACAGTATATATATAAAAAACTTATAAAACAGTGTAAACTCTTAGTTCATTAAAGATAAAACAATAATAAACTCAACTCTACTTATATACGAAAGTAATATAACTTTGGTTGGAGATTCTCCAACCGACAACCACCACTATGAGCCTAAATGGTGATACATCATCTTTCCCACGCTTCGAAAAATGTCCTATACCTTGCCAGCGGTATAGAACCTTATTTTTCTTAGTGGAACCACAAGATAAACTTAAGTGATCATCTAAAAAAGTATTATCCGTTAAATCCCATAATGGCTACATGGTTTACATGGGGACTTGAGTTTATATGAACTCTCATCCCCATATCGTTGCTCAATACTACTCCCAAAACTTACTTTAGCTCATACTTTTAATAAAACTTTCTTTTCTTTGGTTTGAGATAATTTGTTGAACCCTTTAGCTTTAAAAGCTCTTTTTGGGATCAATATTCCCTTTTAGTATAAAACTCTTTTGGAACTCTTAGTTCCCTTTTTACTCGATGTGAAACATTTGTAAACGTTTAGGGAATACTTAGTTCCCTTAGAGCTTTCGAGAAATGAACTCGATTCTTGCTCTTTACTTAACTTGAAACTTAAGCCTTACGGAATACTTAGTTCCCTTATAGCTTTTGAGAAATGAACTCAACTCTTGGTCTTTACTCAACTTGTAACTTGATCCTTAAAACAATGTAAAAATAATTATTTAAGACTCTTTAAAAACTTTAATAACTAATTTTTGACTTACTTCTTAACTTTTAAACTTTGACTCTTAACTTATTTGACTTTGAAGTTAGCTTCCCTTGAATTGGATTATGGATTCAAGGATAATGAGCTCATGTTTATAGATGATTCATGATGTTAAGATGTACTCTAGAGTGTTGGATATATCTATGAGTGAAGGGTACATCACTTAGGAACTAATATGAAAAGATAGGGAAAGAACGAGGTCTCCAAGGGGTCGGGGCGCTCTGACAGGAGCGAAGCGCTAGAGACTGATGGGAAGACGCTGTCCTTAGGCTCTCTGGTTGGCGCGGCGCGCCAGAGCCTGACGGACTGACTCTGTCTCGAGCGGTTTTTGAAACGTGGCGCCCCAATGCCCTACAGACGGGTTTTCCGACTTTCTTCTTTGTTTTTCAATTATAAACCTTCCCAAACTCCCATAGATCCCACCCCAAACACTTAGGATCCGTAAATAACTCATCACCCAATAGTTTAGACATGAAACAGTACGGAAACATGGATTAAAACTAAGAGAGATCAACAACAATTCAACCAACAAGAACTTCAAACTTTTCATCAAGAATTTCAAGGTTTGCCTCCACTTAACTCTAAATTAACGTGAATAATCAAGTTAGAGGGTGGGTTAAAGAACCCACACCAAATGATCTCACATACCTTGGTAGGGATTACCCCTGATTAAATCTACAAATTGAAATCTTGACATTCTTGTCTTCTTCTTCCTTCTCCTATTTTATTTTATTATTTCTTTCAAATCCCTAGCCTATTTTCTAAATGGAAAAATGATTGCGATCAGTTTAGATCCCAACTTAAAAAACAAAAACGAAATTAATAATTAATTTATGAAAAGACCAAAACACCTTTAAAAAATCTTGATTTGGAACTTTTCCCTGCTCAATAGCCCAACTTCCGAAAGTCATATCTCCCTCATACGACCTTGGATATTCGCAAACTTGTCTTCGTTAAAAATATCTTCCGACGATATTCCCTTCCTTATAATGAATTAACGCAAACTCCTCATGAGCTGGAAGTTATGACCGTTTCGAATTGACCAAGACTCACTTTTGAAATCTGGAAATTTTCCATATTTCCCATTTTCTTTCCAAATTTGTTTATTCTTATTTTTCTTAGTTTAACTTTAGTTAATTCATGTTAAATGATGTTAAAAATACAAAAGATTAAAATGAAAAAGTCATATTCAAGGTAGAAAAAAACTCATAATCAACAAAAGGATCTGATAGAGTGATGAAGCATCTTTGTTGAGTTTAATTTTTGTGTTTATCATTTTATAAGTATTAAAAACTTGAAAATTCTCAAGAACTCTTGCAAAGGATAACAAAAGGTCAAAAATCATCATAAAGAACAATAAGGACATGATAAGAGCTGAAGTTGTCTAGTTGTTTTAGGATTATATCTTCTATACTTTCATTGTAAATTTGTTCCTAATCTACAAAGGATCCAGATCTTGTGTTCGTTGTAAAATTCTAAACCAATTGAGTCTAACTGATTTAATGGACAACATTATTTGTTACTTAGGCAAATTCTAAGTCATCTAAGAGCTAGTTGATTTAGTGGGCGATGTGTAAGTGCTTAGTTGAATTTTCAGATGTCTAGCGGTGATAGCTTAAAGGGCACCAATGTCTCAAAAGTATGAAGGAGGGTATCTGTATACCATTTATGATAGTTAAGGGTATATTTGTACTTTTCCCCTTAAATTTATTATTATTATGGTCAAATTAATTCATGTTTCACTAATATTCTTGTACACTTTATAATATACAACCCAATTATTTTTTCGAATACAAAAACTAAATAACAATATAGTAAAAAAAGGTATTTAATTATAATTTAACCACAAAAAGTTAGTCTTAGTTTTTTTCTCTTTACACGAAGGAATGATAGAAAAAAAAATAAGAATAAGAAATTTAAATAATGATAATCAAAGACGTCAAAAAATAATTTATGTATCTAAAAGATAATAATATACCTTGAATGTTGCTAAAAGGATCACATATACCCCTACATGAACTTTTTTACAATTAAAAGTTGGAAATATATTTAAAGTTAATTCATTCACTGTCACGCCTCGAGCCTATACCCTGGGCGGGACTGGCACTCGAAGACCATCGTTGGCCCTCAAGTGAACCCTTGGCCTAGTTTACTAAAGTCAGCGGAAGACTAAACTCATCTTAAGCAAGAAATAAGACATGATTAAAGGAAAGTACTTCATATAATATCTTGCCATGACGGCTCTCAAGTCTCAACAAGCAACAATAAACTCTAAACTGAAATACTAGTGTCTACGAAGCCTCTAAACTGAACGAAGAGGGATGTTGGGACAGACCCCACAACATCCTAAGACTAAACTACTAATGTAAAAGATATGGATTTCCTCCGGAATGCAAGGAGTCTCACCACTGACTCTTAGAGCTCGATCTAGATCAACGAAACGCCGCGTTCTGATCTTGGTTACCTGCGTCTACATCATAAAATGATACAAGCCTACTGGCATCAGTAAATTGAATGTACGAGTATGCAAGGTGGAAATCTATACAAAACTTAGGCTTGAAAGGGAGTAACAATGAATACTTACCTTGGCTCTGTTCAACTCATGATCTACTAACTCTTATTCAATATATATACAAGTAGACAATAATGTCTGAGAAGTATATAAAATACAATACTGATGTATTAAGAAAATACAATATTGTTGTGTATAAAAATACAATTTATCTGAGGGAGATTCTCTAAACGACAACCATCACTTAAGAGCTACAATAATGATACAACGGTCTACCGCACGCTGCCAGCGCATCTTATACCCAACCAAAGGTATAAGACTTGAAATGCCTTATGGATCCACTAGTAAACTGTGAAAAGAAATCATCTAAAAGCTATGAACCTTTTCTACCCATGGTGGCTAACATGTTTTATGGGGGCTGTGAGTTATCTGAACTCTCCCCCATAACGGTGCTCAATACTACTTCCAAAAATATACTAGCTCTTATGTTTAAAAACATACTAATTTTGTTGTTTGAGGTTAGTGCTCAAAATGTAGCTTTTAGAAAGCTCTCTTAGAAATCATAGTTTCCTCTTTCTTCTTTATAACTAGTCATAGGCTCTGTGGATGTCTAGCTTCCCTTCCTTCTCAAAAGTTTGAAAGCATATTGTTTAAATTCATTAAAAACTACTTAGTTCCCTTATAGCTCTTGAGAAGTGAACTCTACTTGATACTATGTGCTTACTTGAAACCTACTCAGTTACCTTATAGCTTTTGAGAAATGCACTCAACTCATTACTCTTTCTTGACTTGAACTTTAAGTCTTTACAACAAAGTAAAATGTTGATGAATGACTTTAGAAAACTTGATAATTTACTTTGACTTGCTTCCTAACTCCTAGATTTGACTCTTAACTTCCTTGACTTTGATGTTAACTTTTCTTCAATCGGATTATGGATTCAAGGATCATGATGTGATGTTTATTGATGATTTCATGACGCTTAGATTTATTCTAGAGTTTTGGAATCAACTAAGAATGAAGGGTACATCACCTAGGAACTAGTACGAAGAGATAGGGAAAGAACGGGGTCTCCAGGGGGTCTTGGCGCTTTAAGAGGCGTGTAGAGCCATAGCCTGATGGAAAGAGGCTGTCTCAGGCGCTCAGAGAGGCGTGGCATGCCAGAGCCTGATGAAAAGACTCTGTCCTGAGGCACTTTGGAGGCGCGGTGCCCTAACATCTCTCTAACGGGTTTTTTCGTCCTTCTTCTTCATTTTTCATCTCTAAACCTTCCCAAAATCCCATGGATACTACACCAAACACTTAGGATCCCTAAATAACTTATTACCCAATAGTTTAGACCCAACAAAAGTCCGAAAACATGGATTAAAACTAATAGAGATTAAAAATAATTCGACAAACAAGAACATCAAACTTTTCCTCAAGAACTTTAAGATTTCCTTTCAACTAACTAAAATTTCATTAATGAATCAAATTGGAGGGTGTATGAAAGGTCCCAACACCTAATGATATTACATACCTTGATAAGAATCACCCCTAATGAATTCCATGAACGAATTCTTGACGTTCTTGCGTCTTCCTCTCCCTTCTCCTCTTTTCTCCTTTCTTTCAAAGCCCTAGATTATATTCCAATTTTTTACACTGAATGGGATCAGTTTAAACCCCAACATATTACCCCAATAACAAATTTAATAATTAACATAGGGCAAGACCAAAACACCCTTAACAAATCCAGATTTGGACCTTTCCCTGCTCAACAACCCAACTTCCTAAAGTCATATTTCCCTCATATCACCTCATATATTTGCAAACTTGGCGTAGTTGGAAATATCTTCCGACAAGATTTCCATCCATATAAAGAAATCTCCAAAACTCCTTTTTAGCTGGAAATAATGACCGTTTGAAAATGACTAAAACTCACTTTTGAAATCTGGAAATTTTCCAGATTTCCTTACTTATTTCCAAATATGATTCCTTTTTTTTCTAAGCTTAACCTTAGTTTGTCTAGAACTCAAAATGTTCCAATATCTCCCCCCTTGGTAACATTCGTCATCGAATGAGAATTCGTTGTCTAAGCTAAGGATAGTAATATCATTTCAGCAGTCAACCACAAAGTAATTAATGACATGCTTATACATAATCTTATAAAGGGCTAAGAAGAGAGTTTAGTACCTTGATTTGCATTATCTCCATATTAAAAGATATGTGGATATGTCTTCTTCATATCCTCCATTGCTTCCCAAGTATCTTCTTTAACAAACTGGTTCCTCCAAAGGGCCTTGACTAAAGAAACTTCTTTTGTCCTCAACTTGCGAACTCCCCGCTCCAAAATCTGGACCGGAAATTCTCTATTGGTGCTATCAATGAAGGATCACCCAAACACTTCTTCAATATAGAAATATGGAATATCGGATGGACCGCTGCTAAATTTTTGGTAGCTCCAACTCATAAGCAACATTTTCCACTTTTTGGAGATCCTATAAGGTCCAATATATCAGGGACTAAGTTTTCCCTTTTTACAAACGTTATAACGCCCTTCATAGGTGAAACCTTAAGATACACCAATCATCTACCACAAACTCTAATGACCTTCTTCTAACATCTATGTAGGACTTCTGCCGACCTTGTGTTGTCTTCAAGCTTTCTTCAATCACTTTCACTTTTGCCATAGCTTGGTGAACTAGATCTGGTCCTATCAACCCTGCTTCGCCAACTCTGAACCACCCAATTGGAGATCTGCATCTTCTACCCCAAAGAGCTTCATATGGAGCCATTTGGATGCTCGAATGA
Source organism: Solanum pennellii (assembly GCF_001406875.1). Taxonomy (NCBI): domain Eukaryota; kingdom Viridiplantae; phylum Streptophyta; class Magnoliopsida; order Solanales; family Solanaceae; genus Solanum; species Solanum pennellii. The sequence goes on along the minus strand of NC_028637.1, from coordinate 15,332,826 downwards.
TAACTATTATTGAGAGTGAACTCAATGAGAGGTATGTGATCATCCCAATTTCACTTGAACTCGATCAGACAAGTTCCCAACATATCTTCTATGGTCTGAATAGTACGCTCTACTTGTCGATCTACCTAAGGATAAAAAGCAGTGCTCAAATTCTCCTTGGAACCCAAACCTTTCTGGAAAGATTTCAAGAATTGTGCTGTAAATTGAGCACCTCTATCTGAAATAATGGAGATCAGAAATCCATGAAGTCTTACCACTTCGTGAAGGTACAACTTTGCATAATCCTCAGTTGAATAGGTAGTCTTGATCGGCATGAAATGGGCTGTCTTTGTCATTATGTCGACAATCACCCAAGCGGAATCATGTTACCTTCGCGATCTTGGAAATACTTTGATGAAGTCCATATTAATAATCTCCCACTTCAATTCCCGGAAGCCTATATTCTGAGTTAAACCTCTAGGTCTTTGGTGTTCCACTTTCACATGATGAAAATTTGAATCTTAGAAACAAACACAAATATCTTTTTTCTTGCCTTCCCACCAATATACCTCTCTCAAATCATGGTACCTTTTGGTGGAAACCGTATGAACGGAATATCTATAGCTATGAGCCTCTTTCAAAATCCTCTCTTGGAGTCCATACACCTTAGGTACACATATTTACCTTGATACTTCACCACACCATCTCCCCCTTGTTCAAAGGCCAATACTCTTTGGTTATAAACACTTGCCTTCAAATCAAGCAAAATAGGGTCTTGATCTTTCTTCTCTTTAACCTCTGACACTAATGATGTTTTAGCCTTATTTGTCACCACTATGCCTTCTTTCTGTGGAATACATAAGCCATACTCCCAAACATGCAAGTCTTTGCACATCTTTTGCTACCTCCTTCTTTTCTTCTTCGACATGGGATGTACTTCCAATGGACAACCTGCTTAAGTCATCAGCAACCACATTAGCCTTATCTGGGTGGTATAAAATACTCATGTCATAATGCTTGAGTAATTCCAACCACCTTCTTTATCTGAGGTTGAGCTTTTTCTGAGTGAACACATATTGAAGACTCTTGTGATCAGTGAATATATCCACATGAACACCATATAAATAATGATGACATATCTTCAATTCAAACACTACTACAGCTAATTCTAAGTCTTGAGTTGGATAATGATTTTCATGAAATTTCAACTGTTTCAAAGCTTAACCTATAACCTTGTCATTCTGCATTAATACACAGTCCAAGACAACTCTTGATGCGTAATAATACACCACTATTCCTTGAGTACCCTCTAGTAAGGTCAAAACAAGAGCGGTAGTCAATCTCCTTTTCAACTCCTGAAAGCTTTTCTCATAAGCTTTAGACCATTGAAACTTAAATGCCTTCTATGTTAACTTGGTTAAAGGAAGGAGATAGATGATAATCCTTCAACAAATCTTCTATTATAACAAGCCAAACCCAAGAAATTCCTTATATCTGTTGGAGATGTGAATCTAGGCCAATTCTGAACTACCTCAATATTCTTAGTGTAAACTCTAATACCTTTACCAGAAACAGTGTGGCCTAAGAATGCCACAGACTTAAGCAAAAACTCACATTTGGAGAACTTGGTAAATGATTCATTATCTCTCAACATCTAAAGAACAACCCTTAGGTGACTGGCATGATCTTCTTTATTTCTTGAATAAATTAGTAAGTCATTGATGAAGACGATGACAAACAAATCTAAATAAGTCTTGAATATTCTGTTCATAAGATCCATGAACATTGTTGGTACATTTGTCAAACCACAGGACATAACCAAAAATTCATAATGCCCATACATTTTTCTAAAAGCTCTCTTGGGAATATCACATTCCCTTAGTCTCAACTAATGATAGACGGATCTGAGGTCAATCTTTGAAAAGCAAGAAACACCCTGAAGTTTATCAAAAAGGTCATCTATCCGTGGAAGAGGATATTTATTCTTTATAGTCACCTTATTCAGCTGACGGTAATCTATACACATCCTAAGGGACACATCGTTCTTCCTAATAAACAAGACCGGAGCGCCCCAAGGTGATATACTCGGTGGAATAAAGCATTTATCGAAAAGATCTTTCAACTACTCATTTACCTCTTTTAACTCTGCTAGTTCCATTTTGTATGGCGGAATATATATAAGACGAGTATCTGATATGATGTCTATGTCGAAGTCTATATCTCTTTCGGGAGGGACTCTAGGTAAGTCATCAGGAAAGACTTTTAGAAACTCATAGGAACTGACTGAACGGAAGGTACCTCAACACTTGAGTTATTAACTCTGACTAAGTTATAGGTACACCCCTTGAAAACAAACTTCCTAGACTTAAGGTACGAAATGAGCGACCCATAGGCACTGCTGAACTACTAGCCCACTCTTTGACTGGCTCATTATGAATCTCAAACGTGACAACTCGAGTTTTGCAATCTATTGATGCATAACAGGCATGGATCCAATGCATACCTATAATGACATCAAAATCTACCAGGTCTAACACTATTAAATCAGTCATGGTACTCTTGTGACTTACGAAAACATGAAAATCACGATAGACTCTTTCTGCTAGAATGAATTCACCAACAGGTGTGTATACACTTAATGGTTCCTTAAGTTGCTTAGGAGAAATCCCAAAATTCTTAGCAACATAAGGACTTACAAAACATAAACTAGATACTAGGTATAATAATACATAAGAGTAAAGTCAAAGACTCGAATCATACCAGTGACAACATCTGGCAAATTCTCTTGTTCATGGCAATTATTAAGAGCACACAAGCAGTTTGTTCCTCCGCCTCTACCACAAGTACCTCCCCTAGGTGAAGTCATGTTTGGTGGAGCAATTGATGAAGATTGAGATCTATTGCCCAGATTTCCACCGCCTAGCCTGTCCTTGGGGCACTCTCTCATGAACTGACCCTCTTGACCACACTTGAAACAACTTTTGAATCCTTCACGACAGATGCCAGAGTGATTCTTACCACACTTGGCACTAGCAGGAGGCTTAGTACCTCCATGTGCCACACTACCTTGTGACTGAGCAGGCCTACCCTTGAAGTGATGCGAATTTTTGCCACTATACTCACTTCGGTTTCCGGGTGTAGGTGCACTAGCAGATGATGGTGCATGCCCCTTTGGTTTCTGGAATTGTGGTCGGCTTGAACCACCTTTCTGTGGCCAGACTCGTTTCAAGTCTTGGCCTTCTTGTTTCGGTACTTTTCTCTATCCTTGACCTTCTCTTCTTCAACTTGTTGAATATTTATACCATCAACCTGGATATGTTCATGTCACCTATCAACATGGAAGCCCTACATTCCTTACTTGAAGCGCGACCCAACCCTTTAACAAACAGACTCATGCTGCTTCTCATGTTTTTTACCATCTCCAGAGCATAGCGAGATAGCTGGGTGAACTTCATCCCATACTCATGTATACTCATGGAGTCCTGCTTCAGAATAAGGAACTCCCTCACTTTGGCTTCCTTAAGTTCGCGAGGAAAGAACCTCCCAAAGAAGGCTTCTTCGAAGCAAGACCAACTTGGACGTGGTGCATCCTTAGCTCTACAATCCTTCCATTGATCAAACCAGGTTCTACCCAGACCCTTTAGTTGATATGCAGCAAATTCAACCCTCTCAATATCTACCACAGGCATTACCTCAAATACCTTTTTTAGATCCTCCACAAAGTTCTCTGAATCCTCAGTAGGGCTTCATCCAATGAAACTAGGAGGGTTCATTCTTATAAACTCACGAACACTCGAGGTATCAGCTCGTTCATGTCAAGCTGCTCTGTGTTGCCCCACCTGGTTTGTCACAACCAGACTTAGCATCAAGATAGCTTCCTGGAATTTGGCATTGGTAACCTCTCCTTAGGGTTGCACTTATGGTGCATTTGGAACATCGTGTTCCTCAACATTCTTCGTGTTCGACCTTTGAATGATCTTCTTGAAGTCATGATGATTTGAAAAAATATTTGTATGCACGAATTAGAGAGAGAGACTTTAGAGATAAACTCTTCGCACAAAAAAACATGAAAGAAGCAAAACATTCCTAAATGTTGTAACTTCCTAATCATAGATGTGGCGTGCTTTACACCGATAACTAAGACTCTACGAACACGGATTCATAGAATCACTAGGACTCTTGAACTCTGTGCTCTAATACCAAGTTTGTCACGCCCCGAGCCTATACCCTGGGCGGGACTGGCACTGGAAGACAATTGCTGGCCCTTAAGCAAACCCTTGTCTGGTTTACATAACTTAGTGGAAGGATAAACTTATCTTAAACAAGAAATAATACATGTTTAAAGGAAAGTACTTCATATAATTTCTTGCCATGACGACGTCAAGTCTCAACACGCAACAATAAATTCTAAACTGAAATACTAGTGTATATGAAGTCTCTAAACTGAGAGAAGAAGGATGTTGGGACAGAACTCATAACATCCTAAGACTAAACTACTAAAAGTAAAATATTTGTATGTCCTCCAGAATGCAAGGAGGCTAACCCTGAGTCAGGAGCTCGATTTAGATCAACGAACGCCGCGTCCTGATCTTGGTTTCCTGCGTCTGCATCATAAAATGATGCAGGCCAACTTACATCAGTACATTTAGTGTATGAGTATGCAAGTTGGAAAGCTATACAAAACATAGGATTGAAAGGGAGTAAGAACGAATGATTACCCTTGACTCTGTTCAACTCATGATCTACTAACTCTTATTCATTATGCGCAGTTAAAATATATGTAATATAAAGAAATGTTGACTGAAAAATGCTTAATCCTCTGAGTATATATATATAAAATACAATACTGATGTATTATGAAAATACAATACAGTTGTGTATAAAAGTACAATTTACTTGAGGGAGATTCTCTAACCGACAACCATCACTTAAAAGCTACAGTAATGATACAACAATCTACCACACACTGTCCGCGCATCCTATACCCGACCAAAGGTATAAGACCTGAACTGCCAAATGAATCCACTAGTAAATTATGAAAATAAATCATCTAAAAATAATGACCCTTTTCTACCCATGGTGGCTAACATGGTTTATGGGGTTGTGAGTTATCTGAATTCTCCCCCATATATATGTTCAATACTACTCCCAAAAATATATTGGCTCTTATGCTTAAAAACATACTGATTCTGTGGTTTGAGATTAGTGCTCAAAACTTAGCTTTTTAAAAAGCTCTCTTGGAAAGCATAGCTCTCTCTTTCTTCTATTAAAATTAGTCATAGGCTCTCTAGAAGTCTAGCTTCCCTTCCTTCTCAAAAGTTTGAGAGCATTTTCTTTAAATCCTTAGGGACTACATAGTTCCATTATAACTCTTGAAAAGTGAACTCAACTTGATACTCTGTGCGTACTTGAAACTTTAAAATTCTTAGTTCCCTTATATCTTTTGAGAAATGAACTCAACTCTTTACTCTTACTTGACTTGAACATTAAGTCTTTAAAATAAAGTAAAAACTTGATAACTTTATTTTGACTTTCTTCCTAACTCCTAGACTTGTCTCTTAAGCTCCTTGACTTTGATTTTAACTTCCTTGAAATGAATTATGGATTCAAGGATCATGATATCATGTTTACGGATGATTTCATGACGTTTAGATGTACTCTAGAGTGTTTGAATCAACTAAGAATGAAGGGTATATCACCTAGGAACTAGTACAAAGAGATAGGGAAGAACGGGGTCTCCAGGGTTCCTGGCGCTCTGAGAGGCACGGAGCGCCATAGCATGATCGAGAGAGTCTGTCCTCAGGCGCTCAGAGAGGCGCGGCGTGCTAGAGCCTGATGAACAGACTCTGTCCTGAGGCGCGGCGCCCCAGCGTCTCTCCTACCGGTTTTTCCAACTTTCTTCTTCTTTTTTCATCTCTAAACGTTCTAAAATTCCCATGGATCTTGCCCCAAGCACTTATTATCCATAAATAACTTATTGTCCAATATGTTAAACCTAAGAACAGTCCGAAAAATGGATTAAAACAGACAGAGCTCAACATTAATTTGACCGACAAGAACATACAACTTTTCCTCAAGAACTTCATATTTCCTTTCAATAACTATAAATTTTAGTAATGAATCAAATTGGAGGGTGGGTGAAAGTAAAAAACACCGAACGATCTCACATACCTTGTTAAGGATCACCCCCGACGAAATCCATGATCGAATTCTTGGCATTTTTGCTTCTTCTTCTCGCTTCTCCTCTTTTCTACTTTCTTTCACAACCCTAGCTTATTTTTTAAGTATGTGAACTTAATTGTATTAGTTTAGACACCAACATTTTGCCCCAAAAGTGAATTTCATAATTAACTTAGGAAAAGACCAAAACACCCATAACAAATTCGGATATGTAACTTTCCCTTCTAAACAACCCAACTTCCGAAAGTCATATCTCCTTCATACGACCTCGGAAATTCGTAAAATTGGCGTCGTTGAAAATATCTACCGACGATATTTCATATAAAGAACTCACTGAAACTCCTCATGAGCTGGAAACTATGGCCGTTTGAAAATGAACAAATCTCATTTTTGAAATATGGAAATTTTCCAAATTTCCTTACTTATTTCCAAATTTGATTCTTCTTGTTTTTTTTAGCTTAACCTTAGTTTATCTAGAATTCGAGATGCTACATTCATTTATGTTAAATAAAGGGTACATGTGAGCTCATTTTGTAACGGTAGTGGGTATATGTGGGTTTTTTTTAATAATGATAAGGGTATATGTGATTCACTTTCATAACAAAGACATAAACTCCATACGGAAAATTGAGGGATATATCATACCATTTACGCTAATTTTTTTGTGATTTTTCTAATATTTACAAAATTTTAATCCACAATATAACGTTTTTGTCAAAAGAGTTTTTTGTTTACTCAAAATTTTCAGTTGGAGTATTTATATTAATCCACAACACTTAATCAATATATAAATTTAACTCAAAAATACAAATTATCTCTTTTGAGTAAACTTGAAGCCTTAGCTATAACACTAGTCACAATTGTCTGTGTTAGCACGGACTCAATATCTTTTTTTTTTGTCTCCCTTTAGATGGCATAGATAGAATTTAGATAGTCAATTAAATTGGCTTTATGTATTTTAAGTTTTTATTTATTGTATTTTATAGTATTTTTATGTATTCTTTTAATAATATATATTACTTCTCTTGTCCCAATGTATGTAGCACAGATAGAATTTCAAGAGTCAATTAAATATTGTTAATTATTGAGATTTACAATAGTTTCTACGTAGTTATCAAATTAAATATTACGAACACATGTTACTTCTTTTGATTATTATATTTATAGTACTTTTTATATAAAATTTTAATAATATATGTTACTTCTCTTATACAGATGTATGTAGCACAAGTAGAATTTCAAAAGAATTTAATTTTTGTTGATTTTTGAGATCTACAATACTTTCTACGAAGTTTTCAAATAAAATAATACATGTTATTTCTTTTATCCCATTTTATTTGACATAGATATATTGATTTTATGAATCAATCAAAATTTTGATATATTTTTTAAAAGTATTTTAAGTAATTATCATTATTTAAAGTACATATTACATATTTTTCAATTAATTAAAAAATTTAAAAGCAACACAAACAAATAAAAACATAAAAGCCATCAAAAAAATAATGTGCAGTTGTCAGGCACGCATGTTGATCATGACCTAACTGGTTGTTGTTGTTCATCTTGTATTTCAAACATACATAGAACAAAACTTTGAACATCTTTTTAAGAAAACAATGTTCACGAACATTTTCACAACTAGAAAATTAAAATTAGTAGCGAAACGAGAATTTGCAACAGATTTTAAAAAAATTACGAAATATTTTTTTTAAAGAAGAATTATTGTTAATATGTGTCTAAAGAATCTTACTGATTCCAACAAACTTTGCATAAACATGAAGTTACCAAGTTTAATGAACCAGTGAAGAACAAAAGAATAGAAGAACTGAAATTAATTCACAAATCTAAAATTTGTAAAACACGTACCAGAATCTGGAAAATTTTTAATATGAAAAAGATCAAGTCCACTGGACTCACAGTGTCCCCTTAAGGAATTATTCCCCTCTAGTATCCGAGGTTTGATTTGGAATATGGCCTCCCAGTGTAAAATGATCTCAATCACCAGAGTATAGATACCAAAAACTCCGGTGTCAGCGAACCACTCAACGGCCGTAAAGTACACTTAGAATACTAGATTTAGTAGTTGAAGAAGAAATCCACGAATTCTATATTAAAATGAGAGGAAATCCCTCAATTTATAGAAAACAAAGGGTAGTGCGAAAAGGTTCTCATTTTGTCTTACCGGGAAGATCACAAACCTTTTTAATAGTCACAATCATTCAGAAAGGTCGTCACCTTTCATAAAAGTCACAACTTTCCATAAAAGTCATAACTTTTCATAAAAGTCAAAAATTTTCATAAAAGTCACAACTTTTCATAAAAGTCGCAACATTTCATAAAAGTCATAACTCTTCATAAAAGTCGCAACTCTTTATTTTCCATTCACACCTTTTTAAAACCCAACAATCCCCCGCATGAATGGGAAATGACTCGAAGACAGAGAAACGGACAAGTATGTGTACTTTACAAGCAAGAATTAATTGTATCCAGATAAGTAGGTTTTCCTTTGGACTTTCCGTAGTGAACATATGTCGGATATACTCGGTCAATCGGTAGATGCGATATCTTTGAACTGTCAAACTTTGGTGTATACCTAGACAACCATATGTCACACAATTAACCCTTTACCATTTATGGTTCTTACGGTTGTGTTCGTTTTATCCATGAACACCTCCTGATTTCATTAGTGTATAGAGAGATGGGATTTTGACAATCATCTTCTTTGAAGAGGCTTACACTTCACACTCACATAGGTGATTCCTAACCGTGTTATCGCGTAGATACAATATTTGGTCAACTTTGCCAAACTTTGCAAATCATTAAAATCATTAAGCTTTATTAACTCATTAGCAAGCCTTAATGTTGTATCCTTGTCCCTGAGCTTTGTCTTCATCATGAGAATGGATTGAGTTTGTTGACAATTCCGAACCGTCATTCACAACTTTGTTTTTCTGCTTGAATCTAGCTCTTGGAATCTCCAGTATTCTAGATAGTGTTACCGCCATGATGACTTGTCCTAAGCTGTAAATTTATTCCCTTAGATGATCTTTTCACTTCCTCTCTAGTTAGGCCTTTTTGTTAGTGGATCCGACACATTATCCTTTGACTTTACATAGTCAATTCTGATAATTCCACTAGAGAGTAGTTTTCTAACGGCATCATGTCTATGTCATATATGACGAGACTTTCCGTTATACATCATGCTCCATGCCCTACCTATTCTATCATGATTTTGAAAGTGTATGCATACTAATGTCAATGGTTAGGGCCAAAATAGAATATCTATCAAGATATTCCGGAGTCTTTCAAACTAATTCACCGACCTTATCTAGAGTACCTAGCTCAAGGATAATTGTAGATCTAGCGATACATGTCTCTTTTGAAATATTTCTAAGAGACTGCTCCTCTACCAATAGTAAATACATATCCACTCGTGAATTTTAATTCATTATTCCGATGATTCAATTTGCATCACTATATCTTTCAATATTGTTGGATATTGTTATAATGCAAGACCTAGTTTTAAGTATTATTTTAAATACTCCAAAACTCTATTTACTGTCATCCAATGTATTTATTCGGGATTACTTGTGAACTGACTCAGTTTAAAATAGCAAATGCTATATCTGATCGCACACGCTATATGATATATATCATCCTTCCCAAAACTCTATCACAATCCAATTGTGAGTCACTTTTTTTTTTACTCTTTTGAAATGCAAAGATCACATTTATTTGAGACTTGACAATATTGACATCCAAATATTTTAATTAGTTAAGTACCTTTCAAATGCAATGAGACCATGAAAATGTTAAACATTATGGAGTTCTATGAATTCTTATATCTAAGATCGAATTAGCAACTCCAATAATTGTCATTCCACTTGATTTATAGCATATGTTTAGTAGCATTTATGTCATTAGTGTCTCTATTGATGATCAACATATCACCAATATACAAATAAACAATGACCTTATTATTTTAATGTGAACACATTTATCACTTCCATCATTATTTAATCCATTTGCCGACATGGTTTGATCAAATTATATCATTGTTTGTGTGCTTCCATAATGTGAATTAACAAGTTCACACACTTTCTTTTATTTATAAGGAACCACAAAACCCTCGGGTTGTTCCATGCAAATTTCTTCCTCCAATTCTATATATAAGAAAGTTCTTTTCACATTCATTTGATGAATTTGGAGGTCACATACCACACTAATAATTTTTGAATCCAAATGGATGTAATTCTAATTACTAACGAGTATATATATATTGACAAGATCGAAACCTTGTTTTTTGGTCTAAAGCCTTTGACACAAAGTCGTCCTTTAAATTTTTCAACAATTCCATCAACTGTTATTTTCCTTCTAAAGATTCACTTTGAACCCAAAGGTTTCTTTTCTTGAAGAAGATCAATTAACTTCCAATATTGTTTATGGACACCATCTTTTCAAAGAATGAGTTTACAGGAGACGCAGGAAATGTTACAAAAACATATTCGAAGAAAGTAAATGTCCTTTAATTTTTACTAAGCCTTAGAATCTCTTTATTTAGTACATTATCCTTTTAATTTCCTAGGTCTTTTAGATCCTTTTCTAGACTACTCAAGTCTAATTTTACAGTCCACACTCATAGGTCCTATTTTAATTCTTTTAGGAATAAGAACTTGAACTTTGACTAGATACCCCACACTTTGAAATATTTTAAGTTGGAACTCCTTCCTTTCCATTTCTCATATGGAAAAGATTGTATTCTGATCAAACAAAATCGCTTTCTTTCTAAAAAGACAAAACTTTTTGTTGTTCCCTTTTGTAGTAAGGATAGTTCCTCCACACAAGTTTTTTGTAAACCCGAACTTATAAATAATGCATCCATCATTTCTTTCAACGTTCGGTTTTTCATTAGATTGAGGTGAATATAGCAGTAGTTTGATGGATATTCCACTTTCCAAACATATTTTTGCACAATAAGATTTATACTCTCCATTCTTATCACTTCTTTTATTTATTCACACTGATTTTCAACTTCGATATTACATTGTCTAGACATTTCTATTGCTTCATCCTTACCATTCAGCAAATAGACATAGTCATTTCTAATGTAATTCTCAATAAAAGTAACAAATATTTTTTCCCACCATGAGATGGTGTTAACTTCATATCAAATGTCAGTGTAAATCAATTCTAAGGGATTAGAATTCCTTTCAACAGATTTATAAGAATGCTCAACATACTTAGATTCCACAAAAACTTGACATTTTTATTTATTGAACTCAAAGTTAGTCAAAATTTCTAAGTTGATCATCTTTCTTTACAGGGTTTTGTAACTGACATTCCCCAAGTGTTCATGTCACAAACATTGACTCAAGCAAGTAAGAACAAATAGAAACATTGAGTTCGAAAAGCTCTTCGTGAGGTAGCTTTTTCCTCACTAATATTTTGTTCCTATTTCATTCAATTTTGTGTGATACAAACATTGTTTAGATTGTCAAATGTCCTTTTCAGAAGGAAATTTCCATAACTTTCAATATGATTGTTATAGAACTATCCATGAACAAAGTTTCATTGGGTTCAATAAAGACAATATAGTCCAAATTTTATTTTTACAAAAACATAACAAATGACTATTCACCAATATTCATGTCTATGCAAATACTTTTATTATAATAGACATATCTTTTCATGAACAATCACAACCTTTTAAGTGATATTTTTTTTCCATAAAAGAACACAATTATTTTGAACAAGTATATATATAATTTGGATGTTCATACTAGTCACACTATATACTAGTAATACTAGTAATAGAGAAACTCAATAACAACAATACAAAATATACTCCAAGAATTTTGTGGGTATAACATAATACAAAAGTATAGTTGAGTTTCATATCTTTTGATCCAATGTTAAATTAGACACCAAGACTAATCATAAGTGAATAACCTCCACATTTCAAATGTGATCTCAAAAATATTTTTCAAGTATTTGAAAATAGTTTTTCCACATATTTTAATGTTGGATACATTATTCTACAAAAGAATTATAGTGTTGACATTCTCTTTGACAATGTTTACGCAATGTCAATGTTCAATCCATAGAGACACAAAATCACAAATTCTAAGTCACTGGTATTTTTCCTCTATCATAAATAGACATACCACTTAGTAATTTAAATGCTAACAATAAGGGCAAAAAAATTGTACAATTTATTTCTACATTACATTGAAGTTTATAGAAAATCAAAAGTACAACACTGACTTATTATGCGAAGTTTTCATATTCTTCAAACCAATTGCATAGTCCAATTTAACCAGAGTAACCACAAAAGTTTTTAGTCTACAAAAATCAGACATACTAACATTTCTCATGGAGTACAAAACTACAAAAGTCTTTTTTTTTTCTCCAAACAGAATAACACATATTCTTTATCACATAGAAATTTTTTTCTTATCAAATAATCTTCCAACTATAACAATTTGACATACTATTTTATCAAACAAAAATATGCATCTCTCATTTTCGTAAACTAAAGAGTTTTAAAAGCAACAATATTTGCGAAGTAAAATTCATTCCACAACATACGGTTTGCAGATCTTTATCAAAAAATACACATAATAAAAAAAATAAAAAATAAAAGATGATAACTCTTAGAAACTATTTTCATCTTTAGATAATTTATTAAGAAGGTAACCTGGTAATCTTTAAACGGAATACCATAAATTTTTTTTGTTACATTCTCACTTCGACCTTGCTAAACAAAGCAACGAATTATGGAGAAGTAATGCATTTAAGTTCTACTTCCATGATCAGACTCTCTCAATCAGTAGAATACAAAAAATACTAACAGTATATAATTTCCTTAAGAATGTTGTTCATCTTGTATTTCAAACATACTTAGAACAAAACTTTGAAAATCCTTGTAAGACAACAAAGTTTAAGAACATTTTCACAACTAGAAAATTAAAACTAGTAGCGAAACTAAAACTACAAATAGATTTAAAAAAATGTACGAAATATTTTTCTTAAAGAAGAATTGTTGTTAATATATGTCTAAAGAATCTTACTGATTCCAACAAACTTTGCAGAAACACAAAGTTACCAACTTTAATGAAACAGTTAAGAACAATAGAATAGAAGAACTGAAATTAATTCACAAATCTAAAATTTATAAAACACGCACCATAATCTTGAAAAAATTTTAATAGGAAAAAGATCAAGTCGACTGAACTCACAGTGTCCCCTTAAGGAAATTATTCCCCTCTAGTATCCGAGGTTTGATTTGGAATATGACCTCCCAGGGTAAAATGATCTCAATCACCAGAGTATAGATACCAAAAACTCCGGTGTCAGCGAACCACTCAACGGCCGTAAAGTACACTTAGAATACTAGATTTAGTAGTTGAAGAAGAAATCCACGAATTCTATATTAAAATGAGAGGAAATCCCTAAATTTATAGAAAACAAAGGGTAGTGCGAAAAGGTTCTCATTTTGTCTTACCGGGAAGATCACAAACCTTTTTAAAAGTCACAATCTTTCAGAAAGGTCGTCATCTTTCATAAAAGTCACAACTTTCCATAAAAGGCATAACTTTTCATAAAATTCAAAAATTTTCATAAACTCACAACTTTTCATAAAAGTCGCAACATTTCATAAAAGTCATAACTCTTCATAAAAGTCGCAACTCTTTATTTTCCATTCACACCTTTTTAAAACCCAACAATCCCCCGCATGAATGGGAAATGACTCGAAGACAAAGAAACGGACAAGTATGTGTACTTTACAAGCAAGAAATTAATTGTATCTAGATAAGTAGGTTTTCCTTTGGACTTTCCGTAGTGAACATATGTCGGATATACTCGGTCAATCGGTAGATGCGATATCTTTGAACTGTCAAACTTTGGTGTATACCTAGACAACCATATGTCACACAATTAACTCTTTACCATTTATGGTTCTTACGGTTGTGTTCGTTTTATCCATGAACACCTCCTGGTTTCATGAGTGTATAGAGAGATGGGATTTTGGCAATCATCTTCTTTGAAGAGGCTTACACTTCACACTCACATAGGTGATTCCTAACCTTTTTATCGCGTAGATACAGTATTTGGTCAACTTTGCAAAACTTTGCAAATCATTAAAATCATTAAGCTTTATTAACTCATTAGCAAGCCTTAATGTTGTATCCTTGTCAATGAGCTTTGTCTTCATCATGAGAATGAATTGAGTTTGTTGACAATGCCGAACCGTCATTCACAACTTTGTTTTTCTCCTTGAATCTAGCTCTTGGAATCTCCAGTATTGTAGATAGAGTTACCGCCATGATGACTTGTCTTAAGCTGTAAATTCATTCCCTTAGATGATCATTTAACTTCCTCTCTAGTTAGGCCTTTTTGTTAGTGGATCCGACACATTATCCTTTGACTTTACATAGTCAATTCTGATAATTCCACTAGAGAGTAGTTTTCTAACGGCATCATGTCTATGTCATATATGACGAGACTTTCCGTTATACATCATGCTCCATGCCCTACCTATTCTATCTTGACTGTGAAAGTGTATTCATACTAATGCCAATGGTTAGGGCCAATATAGAATATCTATCAAGAAATTCCGGAGTCTTTCAAACTAATTCACCGACCTTATCTAGAGTACCTAGCTCAAGGATAATTGTAGATCTAGCGATACATGTCTCTTTTGACATATTTCTAAGAGACTGCTCCTCTATCAATAGTAAATACATATCCACTCGTGAATTTTAATTCATTCTTCCGATGATTCAATTTGCATCACTATATCTTTCAATATTGTTGGATATTGTTATAATGCAAGACATAGTTTTAAGTATTATTTTAAATACTCCAAAACTCTATTTACTGTCATCCAATGTATTTATTCGGGATTACTTGTGAACTGACTCAGTTTAAAATAGCAAATGCTATATCTGATCGCACACGCTATATGATATATATCATCCTTCCCAAAACTCTATCACAATCCAATTGTGAGTCACTTTTTTTTTTCACTCTTTTGAAATGCAAAGCTCACATTTATTTGAGACTTGACAATATTGACATCCAAATATTTTAATTAGTTAAGTACCTTTCAAATGCAATGAGACCATGAAAATGTTAAACATTATGGAGTTCTATGAATTCTTATATCTAAGATCGTATTAGCAACTCCAATAATTGTCATTCCACTTGCTTTATAGCATATGTTTAGTAACATTTATGTCATTAGTGACACTACTGATGATCAACATATCACCAATATACAAATAAACAATGACCTTATGATTTTAATGTGAACACATTTATCACTTCCATCATTCTTTACTCCATTTGCCGACATGGTTTGATCAAATTATGTCATTTTTTAGGTGCTTCCATAATGTGAATTAACAAGTTCACACACTTTCTTTTATTTATAAGGAACCACAAAACCCTCGTGTTGTTCCATGTAAATTTCTTCCTCCAATTCTATTTTTAAGAAAGTTCTTTTCACATTCATTTGTTGAATTTGGAGGTCATATACCACACTAATAATTTTTGCATCCAAATGGATGTAATTCTAATTACTATGGAGTATATATATTGACAAGATCAAAACCTTGTTTTTTGGTCTAAAGCCTTTGACACAAAGTCGTGCTTTATATTTTTCAACAGTTCCATCAACTGTTATTTTCCTTGTAAAGATTCACTTTGAATCCAAAGGTTTCTTTTCTTGAAGAAGATTAATTAACTTCAAATATTGTTTATGGACACCATCTTTCCAAAGAATGAGTTTACAGGAGACGCAGGAAATGTAACAAAAACATATTCGAAGAAAGTAAATGTCCTTTAACATTTACTAAGCCTTAGAATCTCTTTATTAAGTACATTATCCTTTTAATTTCCTAGGTCTTTTATATTCTTTTCTAGACTACTCAAGTCTAATTTTACAGTCCACACTCATAGGTCCTATTTTAATTCTTTTAGGAATAAGAACTTGAACTTTGACTAGATACCCCCACACATTGAAATATTTTAAGTTGGATTTCCTTCCTTTCCATTTCTCATATGGAAAAGATTGTCCTCTGATAAAAAAAAATCGCTTTCTTTCTAAAAAGACAAAACTTTTTGTTGTTCCCTTTTGTAGTAAGGATAGTTCCTCCACACAAGTTTTTTGTAAACCCGAACTTATAAATAATGCATCCATCATTTCATTCAACGTTCGGTTTTTCATTAGATTGAGGTGAATATAGAAGTAGTTTGATGGATATTCCGCTATCCAAACTTATTTCTGCACAATAAGATTTATACTCTCCATTTTTATCACTTCTTTTATTTTTTCACATTGATTTTCAACTTCGATATTACATTGTCTAGACATTTCTATTGCTTCATCCTTACCATTCAGCAAATAGACATAGTCATTTCTAATGTAATTCTCAATAAAAGTAACAAATACTTTTTCCCACCATGAGATGATGTTAACTTCATATCAAATGTCAGTGTAAATCAATTCTAAGGGATTAGAATTCCTTTCAATAGATTTATAAGAATGCTCAACATACTTAGATTCCACAAAAACGTGACATTTTTATTTATTGCACTCAAAGTTAGGCAAAATTTCTAAGTTGATCAGCTTTCTTTACAGGGTTTTGTAATTGACATTCCCCAAGTGTTCATGTCACAAACATTGACTCAAGCAAGTAAGAACAAATAGAAACATTGAGTTCGAAAAGCTCTTCATGAGGTAGCTTTTTCCTCACTAATATTTTGTTCCTATTTCTTTCAATTTTGTGTGATACAAACATTGTTTAGATTGTCAAATGTCCTTTTCAGAAGGAAATTTCCATAACTTTCAATATGATTGTTATAGAACTACACATGAACAAAGTTTCATCGGGTTGAATAAAGACAATATAGTCCAAATTTTATTTTTACAAAAACATAACAAATGACTATTCACCAATATTCATGTCTATGCAAATACTTTTATTATAATAGACATATCTTTTCATGAAAAATCACAACATTTTAAGTGATATTTTTTTTCCATAAAAGAACACAATTATTTTGAACAAGTATATATATAATTTGGATGTTCATACTAGTCACACTATATAATAGTAATACTAGTAATAGAGAAACTCAACAACAACAATACAAAATATACACCAAGAATTATGTGGGTATAACATAATACAAAAGTAAAATTGAGTTTCATATCTTTTGCTCCAATGTTAAATTAGACACCAAGTCTAATCTTAAGTAAATAACCCCCACATTTCAAATGTGATCTCAAAAATATTTTTCAAGTATTTGAAAATAGTTTTTCCACATATTTTAATGTTGGATACATTATTCTACAAAATAATTACAGTGTTGCAATTTTCTTTGACAATGTTTACGCAATGTCGAAGTTCAATCCATAGAGATACAAAATCACAAATTCTAAGTCACTGGTATTTTTCCTCTATCGTAAATAGACATACCACTTAGTATTTTAAATACTAACAATTAGGACAAAAAAATTTTTACAATTTATTTCTACATTACATTGAAGATTATAGAAAATCAAAAGTACAACACTGACTTATTATGCGAAGTTTTCATATTCTTCAACCAATTGCGTAGTCCAATTTAACAAGAGTATAAAACCACAAAAGTTTTTAGTCTACAAAAATCAGACATACTAACATTTCTCATGGAGTACAAAAACTACAAAAGTCTTTTTTTTTCTCCAAACAGAATAACACATATTCTTTATCACATAGAAATTTTTTTCTTATCAAATAATCTTCCAACTACAACATTTTAACGTACTATTTTATCAAACAAAAATAGGCATCTCTCATTTTCGTAAACTAAAGAGTTTTAAAAGCAACAATATTTGCAAAGTAAAATTCATTCCACAACATATGGTTTGCAGATCTTTATCAAAAATACTCATAATAAAAAAAATAAAAAATCAAAGATGATAACTCTTAGAAACTATTTTCATCCTTAGATAATTTATTAAGAAGGTTACCTGGTAATCTTTAAACGGAATACCATAAATTTTTTTTGTTATATTCTCACTTCGACTTGCTAAACAAAGTAACGAATTATGGAGAAGTAATGCATTTATCTTCTACTTCCATGATAAGACTCTCAATCAGTAGAATACAAAAAATACTAACAGTATATAATTTCCTTAAGATTGTTGTTCATCTTGTATTTCAAACATACTTAGAACAAAACTTTGAAAATCTTTGTAAGACAACAAAGTTTAAGAACATTTTCACAACTAGAAAATAAAAACTAGTAGCGAAACTAGAATTAGAAATAGATTATAAAAAAATGTACGAAATATTTTTCTTAAAGAAGAATTGTTGTTAATATGTGTCTAAAGAATCTTACTGATTCCAACAAACTTTGCAGAAACACAAAGTTACCAACTTCAATGAAACAGTTAAGAACAAAAGAATAGAAGAACTGAAATTAATTCACAAATCCAATATTTTGAAAACCCGTACCATAATCTGGAAAAAATTTTAATAGGAAAAATATCAAGTCGACTGAACTCACAGTGTCCCCTAAAGGAAATTATTCCCCTCTAGTATCCGAGGTTTGATATGGAATATGACCACCCAAGGTAAAATGATCTCAATTACCAGAGTATAGATACCAAAAACTCCGGTGTCAGCGAACCACTCAACGGCCGTAAAGTACACTTAGAATACTAGATTTAGTAGTTGAAGAAGAAGTCCATGAATTTTATATTAAAATGAGAGGAAATCCCTCAATTCATAGAAAACAAAGGTTAGTGCGAAAAGGTTCTTATTGTGTCTTACCGGGAAGATCACAAACCTTTTTAAAAGTCACAATCTTTCAGAAAGGTCGTCACCTTTCATAAAAGTCACAACTTTCCATAAAATTCATAACTTTTCATAAAAGTCAAAAATTTTCATAAAAGTCACAACTTTTCATAAAAGTCGCAACATTTCATAAAAGTCGCAACTCTTCATAAAAGTCGCAACATTTCATAAAAGTCGCAACTCTTCATAAAAGTCGCAACATTTCATAAAAGTCGCAACTCTTCATAAAAGTCGCAACTCTTTATTTTCCATTCACACCTTTTTAAAACTCAACAATTCCACAAAAACTTGACATTTTTATTTATTGCACTCAAAGCTATGCAAAACTTCTAAGTTGATCATTTTTCCTTACAGAGTTTTGTAATAGACATGCCCCAAGTGTTCATGTCACAAACATTGACTCAAGCAAGTAAGAACAAATAAAAACATTGAGTTCAAAAATCTCTTCGCGAGGTAGTTTTTTCCTAACTAAATATTTTGTTCCTATTTCTTACAATTTTGTGTGATACAAACATTGTTTAGATTGCCAAATGTCCTTTTCAGAATGACAGTTATTATGTGTGCAGGGAGGGTGTCGTGTGTGCGTGTGTGCGCACGTGTTCATGTGAACGTGTGTGCGTGTGTGTGCACGCGTGTGCGTGTGCATGCGTGTGTGTGTGTGCGGTAAACGAGTGCACGCGCATGTGTATGTTTGAGTGCGTGTTTGAGTGCCTGATCCTCGTAAACTTCGTCTTTTATTCTATTTAACCAGGTCACCCAATATTAATTTTTTCTAAGCCCTATTTTTTTTTACTTTCTCCAATTGCCACCCAACTTTCCTTTTCTCCCCCTTTGAGCCAAAAGCCCAAACAACTCTTCAAGTGAGTTCGCTTGTTCTTGTCATTTCTGAATTCCTTCTTTGATTTTCTTCTTCTTTTTTCTCAGTTATCAATTCACTATGAAATTTTTAATGAATATACGTAACCATGAGTTGATGTTTCCTCAACAATTGTCCAGAAAAGGAATGAAGATTTCTCACGTAGTCAACCAACTTAAATACTAAAATTCTCCTTAATACCGAATGTTTTGTATTTTCCCAATTTTATATGTCTACATTTTCTTATTTATTTTTAACAAGTTTTATTTTTGATGTCAGTCCTGAAAGTCTTAATTTAAAATTCGTAATACAGAAAATCATAAATACAAAAAGTTATTGAATTGATATTCCATCAGTGCCACATTTTTGTCTACATTTTTTCCTAACCATTTCACTGCTTCTAATACGAATAGATAGATTAAATTATAATTTCATATTGCAGTAAAATCAATCATCCTTAGAATCAATCATCCTTAAATTCAGTCCCTTTGTTGAATCAAATTCCTTCTCTTGAGCATCCGTCCATAGACGATACAAACGAAATTTGTCAACATTCTTCTCGAAATTATCTATCTAATTATCATATGGGGAAGAACAACAACATCATCATCATCAGTGTACTCGTCTTCCCAAAATTTTAATAATATATGTTAATTCTCTTATCCCGATGTATCTAACACAAATAGAATTTCAAAAGTCAATAAAATTTTGTTAATTGTTGAGATTTAGAATACTTTCTACGTAGTTTTCAAATTAAATAATACATGTTACTTCTTTTATTCAATTTTATTTGATATAGATATATTAATTTTATGAATCAATCGAATATTTCATACATTTTTTACAAGTATTTTAAGTTGGTAATTATCATTATTTATAGTATAGATTACATAATTTATAAATATTAATAAAATTAAAAAAATAAGAATAAAAAACTAAAACAAAATAACCATAAATAAAGGAAAAATAGTGCAGCAGCTAGTCAGGCATGTCGATAATGACCTACCTGGTTATCGTGTGTGTGCTTAAGCTGTGAGTGCGCGCTCGTGCGCGTGTGTGCGTGATCCTCGTGAACTTTTTCGTTCATTCTTGTTAAATAGGTCACCCAATATTCCTTTTTTCTAAGCCCTAATTTATTTTACTTTATCCAATTGACGCCCAACTTTCCTGTTTCTCCCCCTATAAGCAAAAATTCAGAACAACTCTTTAAGTCAGTCTGCTTGTTCTTGTCATTTCTGAATTCCTTGTTTCATTTTCTTCTTCTTTTTCTCAGTTATCCAATTATTATGAATTCGGAATCAATATACATAAACCTAAGAGGAATTTACCTCAACAATTGTCCAGAAAAGGAATGAAGATGAAGATATCACAAATATGATTCAAATTATTTATATACTAGTTAAATGGGGTAAGTCTATTTATTTGCTCATTGAATGTTGAAAGATTTTATTTTTCTTTGTATGATTTATTTTAACAATATTTTTTAATTGTTATTGAAAAGGAAAATAAGGAAGGAGATTACAATGTGGGGAATCGAACTATTGTCAACAGTTTTCAGGTAGTCAACCAACTTAACTACTAAAATTCTCCTTAATACCGTACATAGTCTTTTCCCATTTTATATGTCTGCACTTTTTTTTTTAAACAAGCTTTGTGGTTGATCTCAATTCTAACATTCTTAATTTAAAATTCGTACTCATACAGAAAATCATAAATACACAAAGTTATTGAATTCATATTCAATCAATGTCACATTAACAATGAAAAAAAATGAATATTTTTTTCTTTTCTATCTACCATTTTTTCCTAACCATTTATTTGCTTCCAATGTGAAAAAAGAGACTATATTATAATGTTTTGGTAAAATCAATCATCCTTAGAATTGAGTCACTTAGTTGACTCAGATTCCCTCTCTTGAGCATCCCTCCATAGACGATACAAACTAAAATTGCCACCATTCTTCTCGTAACTATCTATCTAAAATCATATGGGAAGGCACAACAACATCATCATCAGCAGTGTACTCATCTTGGAAAAAGTTTAATAATATATGTTACTTCTCTTATCCCGATGTATGTAGCACAAATAGAATTTCAAAAGTCAATCAAATGTTGTTAATTATTGAGATTTAAAATACTTTCTGCGTAGTTTCCAAATCAAATAACACATGTTAATTCTTTTATCCCATTTTATTTTACATAGATATAATAATTTAATTAATCAATAAAATTTTTTATATCTTTTTACAAGTATTTTAAGTTGGTAATTATCATTATTTATAGTATATATACATAATTTTAAATATTTAAAAAATTTAAAAACTAGAAAAGCATATTTAAACAAGAAAAACATCAAAAAAGAAAAATAGTGGAAATGACAGGCAGGCATGTCAATCATGACCTACCTTGTTATAGTGTGTGCACACCTACGCGTGTGTGTGCGTGCGTGTGAGCGCGCGCGCGTGGATGTGAGCGCGCGCATGTGCCCGTGTGTGGGCGTGTGCCCGTCCCTGGGTATGTGTGCGCAAGCGCGTGACCCTTGTAAACTTCACATTTCATTCTATTTAAACAGGTCACCCAATATTCCTTTTTATATAAGGCCTAATTTTTTTTTAGTTTCAACAATTGCCTCCCAACTTTCCTGTTTCTCCCCCTTTCAGCCAAAAGCCCATACAACCTTCAAGTCAGTTCGCTTGTTCTTGTCATTTATGAATTCCTTTATTCATTTTCTTCTTCTTTTTCTCTGTTATCCAATTACTATGAAATTTTGAATGAATATATGTAACACTGAGAGGATGTTTCCTCAACAATTGTCCAGACAAAGAATAAAGATGAAGATATCACAAAATATGATTTAAATTATTTAATCAACAAACTTATCTACTAAAATTCTCATTAATACCGTATGTTTAGTCTTTTCACGTTTTATATGTCTTCGTTTTCTTATTTATTTTTAACAAGGTTTGTGTTTGATCTCAATTTTAACATTCTTAATTTAAAACTAGTACTCATACATAAAATCATAAATACAAAGTTATTGAATTGCTATCCATTAATGTCACATTTACAATGAAAAAAAAGAACTTTGCTTTTCAATCTACCTTTCTTC
Organism: Solanum pennellii; assembly: GCF_001406875.1. NCBI lineage: Eukaryota > Viridiplantae > Streptophyta > Magnoliopsida > Solanales > Solanaceae > Solanum > Solanum pennellii. The sequence goes on along the minus strand of NC_028637.1, from coordinate 15,309,852 downwards.
CATAACCATTTCTCTTCGTCTAATTAGAAAAAAGAGAATAAATTATAGTCATGTTTCAGTGGAATCAATCATCCTTAGAATTAAGTCCCTTAGTTGACTCAAATTCCTTCTCTTGAGCATCCCTCCATCGACGATACAAACGAAAATTGCCATCATTCTTCTCAAAACTCTTTGTCTAATTATCATATGGGGAGGCACAACAACAGCATCATCATCTATGTTGTTGTCTTTGAAAATTTATAATATTATATGTTACTTCTCTTATCCCGATGTATGTAGCACAAATAGATTTTCAAAATTCAATCAAATATTATTAACAATTGAGATTTACAATATTTTCTACGTAGTTTTCAAATTAAATAATGCATGTTACTTCTTTTATACCATTTTAGTTGACATAGACATATTATGAATCAATCAATTTTTTTTATATTTTATACAAGTATTTTAAGTTGGTAATTATCAGTAATTATATTATATGTTACATAATTTTTAAATATTTAAGAAATTTAAAAAAAACAAATTAAAACAGAAAAACTATCAAAAAAGTAAAAATAGTGCAACTGCCTAGCAGGCATGTCGATCATGACCTACCTCGTTATTGTGTGTTTGTGTGCCCGTACGCATGGGTGTGAGCGGGTAGATCTGTGCGCGGGCGTGCATGTCTGTGCGTGAGTGTGCGCGTGCGTACATTATCCTCGTAAACATTGCCTTTCTTTCTATTTAAACACGTTACCCAATATTCCTTTTCTCTATGCTCCAATTTTTTTTACTTTCTTCAATTGCCGCACAACTTTCCTATTTCTCCCCCTTTCAGCCAAAAGCTCAAACAACATTCAAGTCAGTTCGCTTGTTCATGTAATTTCTGAATTCCTTTTTTCATTTTCTTCTTCTTTTTCTTAGTTATCCATTTTCTATGAAATTTTTAATTAATATACATAACCGTGAGGGGATGTTTCCTTAACAGTTGTCCAAAAAAGGAATGAAGATGAAAATATCACAAAATATGATTCAAATTATTTAAATATCGGCCATATGGGGTGTAACACCCCGTAGACAAAACAGACCAAAAACAAAATTTATAGAAAAAAAATTGTAGGTGTAACCAACGGTGGCATCGACGGACCGTAGCATGACCCACAGTCCGTCCTGCACAACCATCGATGGGATTAGAAACTCCCGAACATTTCAGCCCAGAAAAATTGGTTGTGTCTTGGACGACGAACGGACTTACGGTCCGCAGGTCAAACGACAGTCTGTAGTCCGTGACCGTCGATCAACACTCCCTGCATCCACTCTCTGACAAGAAGCTACGGATGACCAGCACAACCCGTATGTGGACATACAGTCCGTAGGGGGAAAATTTGCAGACAGTTAAGGGAAAATGAAGTTTGGTCAACCTCAAATGGTCATAACTATTAGCACAAAATGAATTAGGTGTCACATGACCTACCGACAGATAGATAATTGAATTATCTTTCCATATCCACTAACCTTTCTAAATAAGACCTCCGAGTAAAAATTTATTCCCATTTTAGTAAAGGCCTTACGAATAGGCCCATTCGACAGACCAATGACGGGTCCTCGGTCAGACGACAGACCGTCAATCCTGGACATCGTTTGATCCGAGAGAAACTTTTCCAGATGTCTTTTGGACCTTTCCCACTTTGTTTAAACCCTATGTTACGTCGTTTTTACCCTAAATCATCATATATTAGTCAGTTTAAGCCTAGAACATAATTAAAACTTTTCTAAGTCAAATCATTAATGATTTATCGAAAATAATTCGAAAAGAGTTTGTTTTATTTTAAAGACATATTTTCGACATTTTAGGAGTCGCCACTTAATTTATGAGAAAAATTAAGAAAAAACTTGTTTTCAAATAATTAAACAGAAAATCGTTTGAAAACTTTTAAGGGTTCGGGATTCCTATAAGCGTCTTAGGAAGGTTTCGAAAAAGCACCTAACACGCTCCGCTAACTACGGTTTTCCGACGATTAACAATTTGACTATTTATTTTAACGTTTGCGAATCTTTTGTTATTGAACTTATTAGAAATTTACTTAGGCGAATTTACATGTTTTTGAAATATTCATTGTTTATCTTGCAATTTTGCGAATCTGTTTCGAAGTTAAACTTTCTCAAGGTTTTCATCTAAACAAGCCTTGCGAAATTGAAACATTATCGTTTTAAGACTTAGTTTTAGCTTGATAAAATAGAAAGGCGCTTCGGAGGGTTTGGGGGGTTATTCTAATCCTAAGCTAACGGCATTCAAAACAAAACGTAAACAAGTAGCAAAGAGAGATAGAGAGAGAGAGGGAGAGAGAGAGATTTGGGTCCAAGTTTTCGGGTGCTGTTCGCCTTGACCGAAACTTTGACCCACCTGCTTTTGGGTTTTAAACCATTCACCTGTCCTAGTCTAAACATACAAAATAAAACAAATACAAGAAGATTAAAAAAACAAAAAAAAAACAACAAGGGCTTATGCCCATTACAAAATAAAATACAAAAGGTAAAGAAAATCAAGCAGTCTTCTAATCCACTTCTTCAATACTCTGAACTTCGGAATCTCTTCGTCGGTTTTAAGGCTTGACTCGATGAAGGGAATTTGTGAGTCTTTACGACTCTCTCGAAACGCAAAGAGGGGAAATTCGTAGAGAGCTCACGCAGATTTGCGTGCCACAATGAAATAAGAAGAAGAAAAAAAGAATTAGTCAAATAGGCTGACTAACTAGGCATATAGGAAGTATGAACAAAACAACACCAACTGGGATGCTTCATAAAAGCATAAGAAATAAAACATTTACGCATAAACACTCAACAAAGGCAAATAAAGAAATCACAACGCTTTATTAACATTTAGGCAAGACAAATGCACATTGTAAATCATGCTAATTGAACATCTATGGCATAAAAACGACATCGATATTATGTAAACAGTGAAGAGAATGTTTAGACCCAATTGTGACAAGAATTCGTGGAAAACATAGTAAAATAAATGACGACACATATAAAAAAAACAAGTACATCTCAACTGCCATTTGAATATCAACCAACACTAAAGCCACAACCTCAACAACAAAAAAAATGAAAATAATATAAATAAATGAATACAGACTACCCAAAAGATCATAAGATGAGGTGAGCATCCGCCTCGTGATGTTAAATACATTCAAGCAAATTTTTAAAAAAAGGAAACTACCAAAACTAAGTAAAAACAGAACAAAATAAGCAATATGAAGATTAATTCCAAAAAAAACGTCAAAGGAAACGAGAAAAACACAAAACGCGAATCTTACGCCAAATAAAATATATTGAAGATAAAAATATACACATAGTGAAGAGATAGACACTTGAAGTCGAGATAAAATAAGCAAACAATATTTCCAGAAATGATTTATACATATCCAGATTCGTCCTTTTAGATTGAAATAAAATAGCGTGACAAGACGACATTCGAGCAATTCAAACAACTAAAGCAATAATATGAAACTTAAGCTCAAGTGAAAATAGATTCCCAAACATATAAACTTGGTATGAAGGAAGTATTTTCATATCTTAGGAGATGTGATAATTGTTAGGACGTGGTGAAGCAACATACTTGGGAGTTAGCCTCGAAGGCAAGGAAAATCATCCTCAGCGAGCTATCAGAACAACATAACCGACTAAACAAACAAACACATGCTCGAATAAACCAAAAGTAAAACAAAACTGCGAGAGAGGCGAAGTTGTATACCTTTTACGGGGCAGCGACGGGGACGGCGCGAGCAGCAGGCGACTTCACCACCGGAGCGCGATCTTAAGAACTCCAACGAGCAGCACAGGGCGATGGAAAATAAGGAGAACCGAGCAAATTCAAGTCGCTCCCCTGTTTTGGAATTCCATCGTATTTGTCTGTCTTTCAAAGTTTTTCCCCAAGATTTTCAAACAAAATTTTCTACATACGAAATCTCTAACCCCAAAATTCTTTAGTTTAAGTGACAATAGCAAAAGAACTTCAGCCAACAATTCCCGAACAGAACTGGGACCTCTCGTGTTATACAATTTTGTTGATTCTTTCTTAAGTCGCTAGAAAAATTTTTGCTCCCAAAAAAAAAAATCCCCCTTTTGGAGTAGAAGAAAGCGACAATATATAGATGGAGAGATTAGGTCAATAGAATGGGGAAACCCGGGATTGCAGTCGGGGTCAAAACCCACCTAAACGCAAATTTTGAATTCTTTCCTGTAACAGAACAAACCATATTCTGAAGAATTCCCCCCTATTTCGTCCCATCCCAAAAGGGGAAAGGGAGGAATTGACGACCCAGATCAGAAATGTAGTCCTTCTCGCGCTACGTGGCTCAATCTCACGCAACCAAGGACGAATCGCGCGTCGTCTTGTGCGCTGCGGAATCGTACATCCTGGGCAGGCTGTAGGACTCCGTTGCTGCTCCAACAGCGCCTATACGAGCGCGAAGGGAGAGAGAGGGGACGCGCGACGTCGGGGAGGGAGAGTTCGCGTGGGGGAGACGAGAAACGCGTGGCTGCGCGTCTGGGGGGTTTTCGTTTTTTGTTTTTCTGGGAAATTTGCTTTCTGGGTTTGTTCTTTTTTGAAGAACGCGTGGGGGGGG
>NC_028637.1:15292895-15305225 GCF_001406875.1 Solanum pennellii | reverse complement strand
GGGGGGGGGGGAACTGGAAAAGGGAAAGAAGAAGATGGAGGGGGGTCACGTGGGGATACTGGGATTTGCTGGGTTTCGGCGTCGGGGAGGTTTCCGTTTTTGCTGGGTTTTGGGGAATGGGGCGTCTGTTTTTGGGGAAACGCGTGGGTGAAGGGGGAAAGAAGGAAGGGGTTTGGTCGGGTCGATTATTGGATTTGGGGTTAGGTCGGGTCGATGGAAAAAAGGGAAATGGGCTGGGAATAGAGGTGGAAAAAAGGGAAATTGGGTCGGGTAGAAAAGAGCTGGGCCTGGGAGGAGTTGGGCTGAAATTATTGTTGAAAAAAGGTTGAGGGTGGAGAAATGGGAAGTGGGCCAGAAAAGAAATGGGCTGGGATTGGGAATAAAAGGGAATTTGTGTAAATGGCCCAAAAAATGATTTGTCCAAATGGGTTTAAGAATTTCACTAATAACTAAATAGTCGGAATCAATATAAATTAATTAATGAGCTTCTTAATCTTAACAGAATAAAATAATTATTTTAATTGTAAAATAATGATTCAAAATGTAACCATAATTTGAAGTAAATTAGTTTAATACAATACTTACTAAAATTAAAATATTTTTGAGATGGTTTTTGAATAATCATATAATATACTAATTATGTACGTAATGATGTAAAATATATATATTATCTAAAAGTTATAAGAAATGACAAAACTATTCAAAGTAACGCAAAACATTATATATATATATATATTGTAAAGCTAATTATTTTAAATTGGTTGGAAAATTTAAGAAGCTCATGAATTAATTCCTATCGGAGAGGGTCAAAATTGGGTGTCAACAGATGTCCCTCATTTTACTTGGATTGATGCAAGCAATTCGAGGAAAATGAAATTGACCAAACCAATTTTGACCAACCCCATTCATCTTTAAGGGAAGGATTTGGTAAAATGTTAAGGAATTAGGGCCTAACCCTTGAAACGGGTTTCCTACATATCTCAGGCTATATGAGAATTCAGGCCACTTGTAGTTCGATAAGCTTGATTTAACGCACGATTTTTAAAGAATCAAAAGCCAACTCGATACCGAATTATGAAGGTATCGAAATGCTCGAGATTAGAATTCGAGAGCGAATGTTGGAATACAGCCGAGTTTCAACATTGAATCTGCCTACATATCCTTAAATCTTCGGAATCAGGCTGTGTGTAGTTCGACTAGATCGGTGGAAAAGGAAATCTATTATGCTAGATAACCTTTTGGTTTTGGACAAGTGGCAAATTAACGAGTAAGAAAAGGAGGCTTGTAACCTCTTAGCCATGAATGTGGCGCGCTTCACACCTATAATTAAGAACTTACACGGACATATTTCTGAAGCTCTTGGCGTATTGTCACTCAGATTGGAAACTTGCTTTTGATAAATAGAAACTTCCGGATGCGAGACTGAAACTGACAGAACTAAAGAAAGACCCGCATGCTCGAGAGAGGTGGTTCGATTGTGGTGGAAGTCGCTCCTTTGCTCGCGTCCTAAGATTTTGGCATTCCTCTTTGGACTGTGTCCCAGTTCGCTGCTAAGAAAAAGTTCCATGTTGTGCTGCATCCTTTTTGATGTCGTCCGCACCTGTGGTTTTTGGAGAATTCATCCTTTTGGATGCTCTCGAAAAAGACTGAGATAAAACTCGTCAGCGTAAAAATGCAATTAGGATGGGAGACAGTGTCTTTTTTACCGTGTCGACACTTCATTGTTCTCCTCAAATCGACGTCGACTCGATCGGTCTGGCGTCCAGCAAATAAAGCTTATGCCTTGCGTTTTGCAATATCATCTTCAATGTATTCTATACTTGACGTCGAAATAAATGAATAAATGCTGATGCGATATTGATGTTTCTTTTGTCGTCATCTTCGATGCTCTTCTTGATGTTTACTTTTATCAAAATACAGAATGCAATTGAGGCCGATGGATAAATATTCCTCTTGGGATACCCAATTTCCCCTTTCTGTACCCGTGTATGTCCTCTTGCGGGGCATGAATATCTTCCCGTGATATGTAAATTCCTGCGAGGTATGAAATCTTCTCGCAATGCATAACTTTCAGCGAGTCATGAAATCTTCTCGCGATGTGCAAATTCAACGAGGCATGGATTCTTCTCGTGATGCATAAATTTCGGCGAGGTATGAACTCTTCTCGCGATGTCTAAATTTCAACAAGGCATAAAATCTTCTCGCGATATATAAATTTTGATGAGGCATGGAATCTTCTCGTCGTGTATAATTGTTGACTCGGAATGCATGATTTTCCGTAATGCATGATTTTTCAGCAGTATATGACTTTCGCGATGCATGACTTTTCGCAATGCATGATTCTTCGCGATGCATGTTCTCAGCGATGCATGGTTTTCCGCAATACATGATTTTTAACTCGTAATGCATGAATATTTATATCGTCTGTTTTGAAGATAACGGCAAGACGACCTCCAAATAATATATCGACTTGATCGATAAATAAATAATAATAAAATAACTATCTCTTCTGGGGTAATGCATTGTCTTGATTGAAAATAATTATCTTGCTTTGATAATGTAATTCAAATAGCATCCTTTACGGGAATCGTAAAATCTTCGTTGAGATTCCTGTTTGATTCACCTTTGAATCTAGCTAGACGCTCTTTGTAAATTTCATATTGTTGGAACTAGATTGAAATAAACAATTCATATTCCCATGTCTTTCACATAAGTGATATAAATGCCTCTTGCTTCTAGGAAAACCCTTGATTTTGGGATAGTTTTTTCCTCTTTGGAGTTCACTGTAATGAGCTAGATAGCTCAATAATTATCCAACTGTAAAGAGGTGGATGGCTCGATAATATTCCAACTGTAACGAGGTGGATGACACGATAATATTCCAACTGTAACGAGGTGGAAGCTCGATAATGTTCCAACTGTAACGAGGTGGATGGTTCGATAATAGTCCAACTGTAACGAGGTGGATGGCTCGATAATATTCCAACTGTAACGAGGTGGATGGCTCGATAATATTCCAACTGTAACGAGGTGGATGGCTCGATAATATTCCACTGTAACGAGGTCGATAGCTCGATAATATTCCAACTGTAACGAGGTGGATGGCTCGATAATATTCCAACTGTAACGAGGTGGATGGCTAGATAATGTTCCACCTGTAACGAGGTGGATGGCTCAATAATATTCCAACTCTAACGAGGTGGATGGCTCGATAATATTCCAACTGTAACGAGGTGGATGGCTCGATAATGCTCAAACTGTAACGAGGTGGATAGCTCGATAATGCTCCAACTGTAACGAGGTGGATGGCTCGACAATATTCCAACTGTAACGAGGTGGATGCTCGATAATGCTCCATCTGTAACGAGGTGGATGGCTCGATAATGCTCCAACTGATTCAAAAATAGAAACCTGAAATGGAAAAGCATTTATACGAACCACTTATGGGGTGGATCACCCAACAAACTATATGCTAAAGTCTTTGATTGGCCAATCAAAACACATAATCACTTATGGGGTGGATACCCAACAAATAAGAATTATGACTCTGACATATTCAAGAAACAAAGTACGCCGAAATTGCTACGCGACAAACATACTAAAAAAAAACTAAATTGACGTTTATGCACGTCGCGACTATGATTTTGTTCTTTAAAAGAATGAATTATCGAGGTGAATGACTTAATTCATTCACATGAAAAATAAAGACACTCTCGTCTTCCTTGACAAACTCAGCAGAATTTGAGTTTTTTGCAGTCGTTTTAAATCATTTATCGAAAACTTGTACCAATTCGATAATTTTGACTGTGAAGGAGATATTGTGGTCACCATCATCTTTCTGATGTGATGGACTCGGCAAATTCCCTTGCAACACTTCTAAGTTAGTGTCACTTTGATCATCTTCAAATTTGATGTCGCTTTAATATACGACTTTGACTTTAGCAATACTATCACCTGCAAAGCTCGACACCAAACATTAGTATCGATGATGAAGTAAAGAATAGAAGTAAAGTTGAGGAACTAGATTGAGTCGTTTGGCTTATCAAGATTAGGCTATGATGAGTCCAACGGTAACTTTGATCATGACTCATAACTAGCAATCCTCCTGCACTTTGTTTCTTGTAACTTCGAAAGAATCTAGCAGTGTTCGGCCTTAATATTCCTGCAAGATAAAAGAAACTTGTTTATCACTTGAGGCAATATAAAGAAATAGAGATAAAATGAGATTGAAGATTTTCTAGGTTTCGTCGATGAGTCCACGATGGGTGCAAGTGACGCCTTTTGCCATTCATGACAGCTTTATATAGCCATTTTTGTGACTTCAATGTTCCTGCGTTCAAAGAAAAATTCTTAGATTGAAAGACTGATTTGTGTTGGTCTTGTCTCCATGCTCCTTCTTGCAGTTGGCTTACACGCTCGCCCGTCCTTTATATGACATATTTGATGGAACTTTTGAGAACCCTCCTCGAAAATTTGTCCCGGTCTACAATATATAAGAACTCTCATAACTTGTTCGGTTAACTCTGAGGTTGCTCATTCTGGAATTTTGAGGCCCCTCCTCAAATTTTTGTCCCAGTTTACCTCAATAAGTAACAAATGACATTTGTGGAATTTTTGAGATCATCTCAAAAATTCTGTCCCAGTTGCAAACTAGATTGTCGTAATTTTTTAGATCCACCCCAAGCTAATCTCCGTAGAATTTTGGTCTTCTGTTTTGACTTGTTAAAGAAGTCCAACTTCAAATGAATTTTTGAGATCCTCTAAAAAATTCTTTCCCAGTTTCCATTATGAAGAGAAATGGAAATCTTACTGGGTATATGACCGAGCCGTTGTGGCGCCTACGTATCCCATTGGAGCAGGAATCAGGTCAAACGTAGTTCCCCTCTCCAGGATTAACCAAAATAGGAAGTTTTGATAAAGAAACGACCGAGGCCGACATGGGCCGCCTACGTATCTCATTCTTGAGAATTCAGGTCGAACGTAGTTCAGAAAATAAATGTGCGATAAAATGGGGGAAAAAGGATTAAATACATTTTCAAAAGAAATGTAACAAAACTTCATATGAAAAATTTGGCAATGTTGGGCGTTCTTCTTCTCGACCTTTGATGATGAATATCTTCAAATGACTCAGTTCAGAAATGTCTTGTACTCACTCTTGAACATCCAATATGTCATCCATTCAGGTGGTTTCCTCAATATTGATCAAGTTGTTGTTGATCATGTTTTGTATCTTGTGCTTCAGAGTTGAACAATTCTCTGTGTCATGTCCAATAGCTCCTGAATGGTAAGCACATCTGTGGTCAGCTCTGTAAAATTTTCCCAAAGGATTGGCTGGTCTTCCTTCTATAGGATAGAGCATACCCATTGCTTTCAACCTTTCATAAAGTTGAGTTTGAGATTCCCTTAATGGTGTAAATACTTTAGGAGCCTTCCTAAATTTTGGGCGAGGAAATTTTTCCTGATTGACATTATGGTTTTGATTTTTCCTTTGAGAAGCTGGTCTCATACGGGTAGCCGTGACCATACTTACCTCCTCCACTTTTCCTTTTGATTTATCCATATCACTACTTCTAGTTGATTTTCCATTAGATCGCAATGCGGTAAATTTGGTGAGCTTTCCAGTCTTGAAACCGTCTTCCAAAGATTCTCCCACTTTGACAATCTCGACAAACTTTTGTCCCATCAGACACAACATTCTTTCATATTTCTCAGGCTCTTGAGTACGAATGAACATTTCAGTGATCTCACGTTCGGACATTGGAGGTTGAACTCTTGCAGCCTCTTTTCTCCAACGAAAAGCGTACTCTCGATAATTTTGTGTAGACTTCTGTTTGATCTTCTCCAAGTAGTAGCGATCTGGGGCATCTTCTACGTTGTGTCCAAATCTTTCCGTGAAATCTTTTGCGAGTGTATTCCAAATTTTCCATTGTTTCAGCTCCAGTGATGTAAGCCACTCCAGAGCTTCTCCACTAAGACTTCGACCGAAGAGACGCATCAATAATGCTTCGTTTTTGCCAACTCCCACGAGTTGATCACAATAATCTTTCATATGTGCTAGAGGATTTCCTGTTCCATTAAAAGTGACAAACTTTAGCACTTTGAACCCTTCTGGGAGGTCGAGATTCGGATGGATGCATAAATCCTTATAGCTCAATCCATCGACTTCGGAAATATAGTGCAAATCCTTCATGGCTTTCCTGATGTCTTCTTTCATATTCACCTTCACTACCTCTTCTTTTGACCTCCACTCTCTCTCCTGTTCCTTATAGTGATCAAGCTCGGAACAGTTGGCATAAGGTTTATTTGGAATTGGGATTTGGAAAGTAGTCTTCTGAGGTATGGGTGGAACAATGGAGGGATTCTGGGTATTTTGAGTGGCTTGATAATTTTGGGGGAAATTTTGAGGATCGGTATTTTGGTTTTGAAGATGGGGGAAGGTTTGAGCATTGTTCGTACTTTGGTTTTGAGGGAGATGGAGGATTTGAAGGTTAATATTTTGAGGATGTGTGGTACTTGACACGACATGGTGGCGTGACGGGGATTGGGGGTAGTTAAGTCAATGGTTGGAGGATTTTGGGAGGGGTTAGAGAGAAGGTTCTGAACCTGTTCCGTGCTTGGTGGAGGAAAGTGGAGTGGAGGTCTTCCATCTCTTGGATTAGGTAAATCTTGCATTTTTTGCATTTCGACCCTCATTTCGGCAATCTGCTGCATCAACTGCCTAATCAATTTATTTTTATCAGCGGCGGCGGGTTGAGCCACGACAACATCATTCATGTCAATCACATTGGTTGTGGGTGATGTCTGCATGCAAAAAACACATGGTCAGGTCAAGTGCGAGAAAATCAACTAGAGCTAAATTAAAACGTAGTCAAATGTGAATGAAACGCATCAAGAAAATAATGAGTGACACGATTGAATAAAAAGATAACAGGGAAAGGCAAGAGAGCACAGACAGCGGCAAGGTGTTGGTCGTGCACAGGCATGGAAAATGGGCGGATGGATTCTGGTGGACTTTGATGAGACAACTAATATACAATGTTTGAACATTGTATTGGAGAAAAAATTATGGAGGGAAAATGCAGCAAAGGGCCGAAATTCAATCAGCCAAGTCAAATGCCAAGTACATGCGGCAGTTACCTTTTTGTAATCGCTTGTGTCCAGATAAATTTGTATCTTGTAATACCTTTTTGAATTTGAAATTTGAAATATCTTATCAGCTAGGGATGTCAACCGAAGTTTAATTTAGTGTCCTAAGTGGTTGAAAAGTGTTAGAAATGTGTCACGACACAATGCAATATAAAACACAAGGCAGCCATAAGTTCTATAATGGACAACCTTGTGCGTTGGACGTCCTGGAAGACAAAAAAGGGGGATAGACTTGCTATTCTAAGAGTGAAAGAGGGAATATTAAGTTTTGTATTTCACGAAGAAACTTTGAAAAAATGTGAGGGCTTTAAAAAGGTGACAAAGGCAGCAAACGTCTTGTGATTGTACCTTAAGTCGGAGTCGAAGTCGAAGTTGGACAGAATTGTTGTGCCAACGAGTGAGTCCTTTATATTTGTTTTGATTATCAATATAAAGTTTGGGTTTCTTGTACTTTTAGGTGTTCGTTTCATTGTTGAAAGTCTAAAATATTAACGAAGGCAAAAAACAGTAAAACGTCCTTAAAATGTTAGGCAGGCTAGACTACAAAACGGGCTCAGTTGAGTGGGACTTGACTGCCTCACATTGGTCTAACCTGTTGCATGAAATTAAGGTGAAGTAATCTGCCCGTGTGACAATTTGGTATCAGAGCGTTGCTTAGTTTATTCGATGGCTGATGGAAATGCGGGAGATGGTGACAGGATTGGAAGCGCTTATTGGTGGGATAAATGATGGGGAGACTTGGTTGATCTGGTCACTCAAATTCAAAGGGTAAATGCAGAAATCACCTTGACCAAAGAGGTATTGAATGAAAAAGTTTTTGTTGTTGGAGGCAGAATATGCAGCCAAACATGAAACTGCCTAACAAGAGATGCAACTTGTTCACAGAGAGAAAGAAGACTTGTCTGCTGAATTCTTCTTCTACGTCAGGCGTTGCAAGGGATAAATAACTCCATAAGGATGAAGGTTCCAGAAGCTAATTCTTACAATGGTATGAGGAGTGCTAAGGAATTGAAGAACTTTCTTTGGGATGTCGAAAACTACTTCAAGGCATCAAGGTTCCCGATGGTGAGAAGGTGTCAGTCACAATAATGTACTTTAGTGATGATGCCAAGCTTTGGTGGAGAACAAAGGTTGGTGAAGTAGAAAGTTTGAATCTACCACAAATTGAAATGTGGGAAATGTTGAATAATGAATTGAAAACTCAATTCCTTCCAAGCAATTCGTCTTGGTTGGCAAGGGACGGGCTGCGGATTTTGAAACAAAACAGCACGGTGAGGGCTTATATTAAAGAAGTTTTCATCCTTGATGTTGAATAGAGGAAACATGGTTGAGGAAGACAAGTTGCACTAGTTCATAAGCAGATTTAAGGGATGGGCACAAAGACAGTGAAGAAGAAAAAATGTTAAAACTCTCAATTTTGCCATAGTGGCAGTAGATAAGTTTGCTGACTTCAATGAGGGTGAATACCCAAGAGATTCTTTTCACTTCATACAAAAAGTTTAGGGAAAGGAGCGGAAGAAAAAGTGGAAGGGCCAAGTTGCCGAAAAGGAAGATAAAGATGGGAAAACTAGACAAGGGGAATCTTCTTTTCCAAATAAAAGAAAGGAAAGCTTGGGGGATGCTTTACTTGTGGCGATTAACATTAGAAAAGGGACTGTCCGGTGCAAGTTAAAAATGAATGACATGCTTGCTATCAAATTGGAAAGGGAAAAGAACAACGAGGAAGGAACATATAATATAAACTCTTTGGCGTTGGTTGAAGATGAAGATGATGGACATGATATGATTATTGTCCGGAATCCAAATAGGATCAGATGAGGAATGTCCTCGACGGGGAATTCGAGTTCCATTGGGTGGGGGAAGTTTGTAAGTGTCCAGACCAGGTAACTCGACATAAGCACGGTGGTGGCAAAGGGTTAGCATGACTGACTTTTTCAAGTTCCAAAGTGGGGGTGGAATTAATCATGCGTTGTATGAGAAAAGTGTTGGCATGAATAAGTGTGTAAAAAAAAGTTGGAAAGGCAATGTCATGACATAAAATGGACGTTGGCAAGGCAACAGACCATGAAATGTCATGGGCACTGATAGACATTGGTTGTGGGCAAAGTTTGCATGCGAAAAACACATGGTCTGGTCAAGTGCTGGAAAATTGACCTGAGCTAATTAAAAGCATAGTAAATGTGATTCAAATACAGCAAGAAAAAAATAAATGGCACGAGTGAATAAAAATATAACATGGCCAAGGCAAGACAGCGAAAAGGCATTGGTGGTGCACAAACATAGAAAATAGGCAAATGGATTCAGGTGGAATTTGATGATACAATGAATAGGCAATGTATAAACATTGTATCTAAGCCAAAAGTAAGGAGGGAAAATTCAGAAAAGGGCCGAAATCCAATCAGCCATGTCACATGCCAAGCTCATGCGGCGGTTACCTTTTTCTAACCGCTTGTGTCCAGATTCATTTGTTTGTAATAGCTTTTTGAGTTAAATATTTGAAATATCTTATCAATTCAGGATGTCAATTAAATTTTAATTTAGTTCGCTAAGTGCTTGACAAGTGTTACACATGTGTTACAACTCTATGCAATGTAAAACACAAGGCTGCCACATATTCTATAAATGGATAGCCTTGTGTGTTGAACGTTTTGAAAGGCAGAAAGGGGGGATAGACTTGTTATCCTAAGAGTGAAAGGATGAATATTAAGTCTTTAATTTTACTAAGACACTTAGAAAAAACGTGAGTATTTTAAAAAAGTGTCGAAGGCAGCAATCGACTTGCGATTGTGCCTAAAGTCGGAATTGAACGCGAGTCCTTTGTATTGTTTTGATTATAAGTATAAAAGTTGGGTTTGACCGTATATTTATGTCTTTGCTTCATTATTGAAAGTCTGAAAAATAATCGAACTAAAAATAGTAAAACGTCCTTAAAATGTTAGGCAGACTAGACTAGGAAAGGGGCTGAGTTGAGTGAGACTTGACTGTTTCACATTGGGCTAACCTTCTTCACGAAATTAAGATGAAGTAATCTGCCCGTGTGACGGACACCAATTGTAGGGGTGGGGATAATGGGGACTAGCAGTAGGGGTTAGGTAATAGAGGGAACTAAAAAGTCTTCTGTGAAAATAAACGGTGAAAGTAAAAGTATGTGCAATTATTTTATTATTAACCTTTAGGTCTAAAAAATTGAGGTGCAGATGACTTAACATATCAGAACACTTCTTCCAATTCTATGTGTCGAGTTGAGGTCGAATTCCACAGGGAGTGGTTGCGAGCATAATCAGCCAAGTAAAAATCAGTTTAAATTCAAACTACCCTTCATTTCTTTTTGTTTGTTATCTTGCTTGATTGTCTCAAATTAAGACCACAACGATCCTATGCTTTTCCAAGTCCTAAACTACGGCCTGGAAAATCACTTGTCAACCAAAACAATCTGCGTTCACAATTAAATGAGGTTTCAACTGTCAAAATTCAGATTGAGCAAAACTTATACAAGAGTAAGCAAACTGAGAAACTCCAAATATCCTTCTTTCACTACATATGCATGTTTACAGACTTTGTAATGATCCTTGTTAAGTATACCCATGATGGTTATCTTTTTGACTTTGTACACCATTTACAGTAAGGTATCTTGTATGGCCGAAGGAAATGTAAAATGTTTGTGATATGCCTCGTCTCATCTAACAATTATGACATACATTCTCGAGTACTTGTTCTAAAAGTTGAGACTCCCTCTTGGTCAAGCAGATTATTATCAACATATTATATTAGATTCGCAAGAAAAATTACAAAAAAACACATTGCCAAGGAGGGAATAAAACAATTTCTCGTCTCCTACACATACGCCACAATGACCTTAGCAGAAACACCTAAAAGCTGGATAATTTAAAGCAATGCAAACAAATTGAAAATAAAAAATTCATAAATTTAATCCGACCTATAGCGAATCATGTAATGAACTCTAGTTTGCTCTTAGATTTCAAAATATCATTGTAATGTTGTGGAATAGCTGTGTGTTGCTAGGGTACATTTTAAATTTAAAATAGATGATAGGAAACTATAAACTACTTTGTAAATGAGTCGTAAATGTTAAAATTAATAAAAACTTACATATATTTTCATCGCAATAACAATTATTTGGAGAAGGATTCACTGCAACCCAAAATTCCTCTCACAAAAATGTGATTTCTACTTAATAATAATATAAACTACTCAATGGATGAAGGGTGCCCCGCTACCGTAAATAACAGTTGTAAATAAAAAATAGATAAGGTAGTAGGTTTTTTATTTGAGTAAAAAAAATAAAAATTAGATTTTGATTGTACATTCATTTTTAGTTTTTGAAAACACATGAGATTTGATCTATAAGTAAAGGAAAAAGTTTGTGTAAATTTACATAGAGAATGAACATGGTGGAAATTTACATGAATCTGGTGAAAATATAACTGAATAAGAAGTATAAAATTACCAATTCTTCTCATGAGAATTTAATAATACTTAAAATCTATCGGTCATTAAAACTAAAACACTATATTATCTTACATAAAATATTTATAATATATAGGAAAATGAAAATTATTACATCGTATCATTTAACTTTAATAACATAAGTATAAATTAATGACGGCAAAATACGTACCAAGATCTCTAACATAACCAATGGTATCACTGAACCACTCATGAGAAAAGTACAGAAATATATAATTGTGAAGAAGAAGAAGAAGAAAAAAAATGTTCTAAATTTTATTTGTTTTAAAATGAGAGGAAACACCTCTATTTATTGAAAATAAACTGTAGTGTGAAGAAATATTTATTGTGCCTAATAGGAAAAGTTAAGACTATTTGGAAGGGTCACAACATTTTATAAATGTCACAATCTTCTATAGAAGTCACAACTTTTCATAAAAGTCGCAACTCTTCATAAAAATTGCAACTATTTGTTAAAGTCACAACTTTTCATAAAAGTCACAACTTTTCACAAGTAACAACTCTTCATTAAAGTTGCAACTATTCATGAAAGTCACAACTTTTCATAAAAGTCACATCATTTCATGAAAGAGGTTGACTATTTTTCGGTAAGTCTTCACATGTATATATATATATATATATATATATATATATATATATATAGAAAAAAAGATTGGAAAGAAACCATAAAATTGTTTATCAAAAGTATTGGATTTC
>NC_028637.1:15260233-15292496 GCF_001406875.1 Solanum pennellii | reverse complement strand
TATATATATATATATATATATATATATATATGTAGAAGAACTAACTAAATGTGTACAAGTTCATTAATATTACTAGCTGTAATTGCACATTGTTATGAGTGTAAATATAGTTAGTTAGTTAGTTAGTTTGTTAGAAAATGTCAGTATATTAGTTGGAGATTTTAGTCATCATAAGAGGTTATATATATGCTTGTAAGTAACATTGCAGAGGTAGTTTTCGATATTAGAATTTTCCTCTCTTCTTCACTGATTCTCGATGCTTCTCTATACTCTTTAATGGTGTTTTTCTTCTCCAATTTAGTTTCTTAACATGGTATCAGAGCAGGATGAGCTTGGATTTGAACAATTCCTACAAATACAGTAAAGGATTTTGTCATTTCAGTTGATTCTCTTCCTATCAGTAGATTTTCTTCTTCTTCGATTTCATGGAGGTTCAAGGAACCGCTTCAGAAACATCCATACCAACTTCAGCTCCTTCTTTCGATCATCTCCATCCTCTGTATCTGTATCCATCATATTCACCTGGATCGTTGAATGTTGGGATCTTACTCACTGGAAGTGATAACTATACCTTATGGAGTAAGGCTATGGAGTTAGCTTTGCTTGGAAAGAATAAGGTTGGATTTATCGATGGAACATTGAAGAAGACACAGTTCACAGGGGATTTGATTCGACTTTGGGATAGATGTAATGCCATAGTTGTTTCGTGGATATTGTGCAATGTAAGTAAAGATCTTCACAGTGGAGTTCTTTATTGCTCAAATGCATACTTGATTTGGGAAGATCTTAAGGAAAGGTTTAACAAGGTAAATAGTTCTCGAATTTTTCAGTTGCATAAGGAGATTTTTACTCTTGTTCAAGGTGTTTCGTCTGTGTCATTGTATTACTCTAGATTGAAAGATTTGTGGGATGAATATGATTCTATAATGCCTCCTCCAGCTTGTACATGTTCTAGGTCTAAAGAATTTTTTGAGCAATCACAACATCAGAGAATGTTGCAATTTCTAATGGGGCTTAATGACAATTATAGTCAGGCTTGAAGTAAAATTCTATTAATGCCACAACTTCCTAACATCAATCAAGCCTATGCTATGGTTAATCAAGATGAAAGCCAAAGAATGGTAGCTGGATCAAGTAGAGTAATGTTTGATATGGTTCCTACTGCAATGTTTACATCTAATTCTGGTCCTGGTGGTCACAAGCCTAGAAGATCTTATAAACCAAATGTCTTTTGTGATTACTGCAATATCAAAGGTCACATGAGAAGTGATTGTAATAAACTTCTAAAATGTGACTTCTGTCACAAAACAGGCCATCTTAAGAGTAATTGCTATAAACTGATTGGATATCCTGCTGATTACAAAGGCAAAAGAGATACAATTGTTGCTGGGAATTCTATCTATAATGCAGGACATGTATCTCACCAGTATCAATGTGATAAGACAGAATCAATTCAATAATCTTACAATCCTCAGATGCAAATGCAGTCTCCAAATGTTTCTTCTTCACATAACAATGAATCTAATCAGAATATGCCTATGCCTTTGTTCACACCATTGCAACATCAGAAACTACTCAAAATTCTTGATCAAACTAAAGTTGATGATATAAGTGGTACTGCAAATATGACAGGTAATCACTTGTCTTCAAATGTTTCTCTGAAGTGGATTATAGACACTGGAGCATCCCATCATATAGTAAAAGACCATACATGTTTATATAATTCAGTTATGGTAGAGAATGCAGGTCAAGTTCAGTTGCCAACTGGTACTTCTGCCAAGGTTTCACATGTTGGAGATTGTCACATAGGAGGAGGTGATGTTCTTAGAAGAGTATTATGTGTACCAGCTTTCAAATTCAATCTTCTGTCAGTGTCTCAAATGACAAAAGACTTGAATTGCTGTGTCACATTTTACCTAAACTGTTGTGTTTTACAGGACCTAGGATCTGGGAAGGTGAGAATGATTGGTAAAGAGGAAGATGGACTTTACACTTTCTACTCTCAGCATGGTCAGTATAATCACAACAAGGTGTTACAACCACATCATTGCATGACAACCATTCAGAGTGTGGAGGTAAATGCAAACATATGGCATCAAAGGTTGGGACATGTTCCCATGGGAGTCATCAGAAAGATTTCATCATTTCACAAGTTTTGTAATAAGTTTGCTTTACATAAATGTGATATCTGTCCTCTTGCTAGACAGACCAGATTGCCTTTTCCACAAAGTACTAGTAGTTCTACTTGTGTTTTTCAGCTTCTACATATGGATGTTTGGGGTCCCTATAGAGTTGAAACATATGATGGTATGAGATATTTTATGACTATAGTTGATGACTATTCTAGATGGACTTGGACTTTCTTAATGAGACTTAAATATGATGTTGTTAGTTTGCTGAAACATTTTGTGGTTGAAATAGAAACTCAGTTTGATAAAAGGATTAAAAGAATAAGATCTGATAATGGCACTGAATTATTCAATACCAATTGTGATGATTTGTTTAAACTTCATGGCATCATTCATGAGAGTTCTTGTCCATATACACCTCAACAAAATGGGGTGGTGGAAAGAAGACACAGACATATTTTAGAAACTGCAAGAGCTATCAAATTTCAAGCTGGTTTTCCTGACAAATTTTGGGGATTATGTATTCATGCTGCTACTCATGTGTTGAACAGAATTCCTTCTACAACTTTAGGAAATGTTTCATCTTTTGAGAAACTATATGGAAGACCTCCTCTTTTAGACTACATGAGAGTCATTGGATGTATGTGTTTTGCCACTAATATTACTACACATGATAAGTTTAGTCCAAGAGCAATTAGAGCTGTTTTGATGGGATATGGTACAACTCAAAAGGGATACAAGCTGTATGATTTGGAAAATAAGAGATTTTTCATTAGCAGGGATGTAACCTTTTTGGAAACAGTTTTTCCTTTCCATGATAACACTCCTAAACAGACTCAGCAGGTACATCTATCAGACATGTTTGATTATGATGTCCTAGTTGCAGATTCTACTCCTTCAGCTACTTGCCAAGACAGTGATTCTTCTTCTCAGAATTGTGAAGATTGTGTAAATGACTTATCACAAGTTCCATGTGACATTACTCCATCACCTTTGAGAAGATCAAGCAGAAACTCTAGGCCTCCTGTTTGGCACAAAGACTATGTAGTCACAGCTGGTTCTAAGAAGTGCAATTATTCACTTGCATCAGTCTTAGACTATGAAGGATTATCATCTACATATCAAAGTTTTGTTTCAAAGTTTTCTGTTGAAACTGAACCATCAAGTTACTTAGAGGCAGTACAAGATCCTAGATGGATAGATTCTATGAAGAATGAGATCAAAGCACTAGAAGATAATGGCACATGGGAACTGGTGACATTGCCTAAGGATAAAAGAGCTATAGGATGTAAATGGGTATACAAGATCAAATATAATGCAGATGGAAGTGTAGAGAGGTACAAGGCTAGACTAGTTGCTAAGGGGTACAATCAAAAGGAAGGATTTGATTACAAAGAAACTTTCTCTCCAGTGGTGAAGATGTCAACTGTGAGGTCTGTTATATCTATTGCAGCTGCTAATCACTGGACATTACATAAGATGGATGTATACAATGCATTTTTACAAGGAGATTTATATGAAGAAGTATATATGAAACCCCCTGAAGGTCTTAATAGAAAAGTTGGCAGTGATCAAGTTTGCAGATTGTTGAAATCTCTTTATGGTCTTAAACAAGCTTCAAGACAGTGGAATATTTAACTAACTACTACCTTGATTGATTCAGGGTTCATTCTGAGCAATAGAGATTACTCTTTATTTACTAAAAGGAAGGACAACAGATTAGTGGTTGTATTAGTGTATGTAGATGATTTACTGATAACAGGGAATGATTCCAATATGATTCATGAAACTAAAGCAGTTTTGCAACAAGCATTCAAGATCAAAGACTTATGAGAACTAAGATATTTTCTTGGATTGGAGTTTGCTAGATGTGACAGTGGGATACTCATACATCAAAGGAAGTATACTTTAGAGTTACTAGATAATATGGGATTATCAGGTGCTAAACCAGTATCAACACCTATGGAAATGAATTTAAAACTCACTTCCACAGAATATGATGATCACATGGATTCTTCACATAATGATACACTTCTTGAGGATCCTGCAAGTTATCAGAGATTGATTGGAAGGTTATTGTATCTCACCACCACTAGACCAGACATATCTTTTGCAGTTCAATGTCTTAGTCAGTTTATGCATGCACCAAAAGTTTCACATATGAATTCAGCACTCAGACTGGTCAGGTATTTGAAGACAGAACCAGGTTTGGGAATTCTAATGTCATCAACTGGGGGAAATAGTTTACAAGTATTTTGTGATGCTGATTGGGGTTCATGCATAAACAGCAGGAGGTCAATCACTGGATACTTAGTCAAATATGGAGAATCTCTTATCTCATGGAGGTCTAAGAAGCAGGTTACAGTTTCCAGAAGTTCAGCTGAGGCTGAGTATAGAGCCATGGCATAAACTGTTGCAGAGATTGTTTGGATTGTTGGTTTGTTTCAAGAATTAGGAGTTGATATCTCTTTACCAGTGTCTGTTCATTCAGACAGTACTTCAGCATTGCAAATTGCAGCTAATCCTGTGTTTCAT
Source organism: Solanum pennellii (assembly GCF_001406875.1). Classification (NCBI taxonomy): domain Eukaryota; kingdom Viridiplantae; phylum Streptophyta; class Magnoliopsida; order Solanales; family Solanaceae; genus Solanum; species Solanum pennellii. Next base: position 15,287,832 of record NC_028637.1, on the reverse strand, counting down.
GAAAGAACAAAACACATAGATATTGATTGTCACTTCATTAGAGAGAAGATCAAGGATGGAATGCTTATCACTGCCTATCTACCATCTTCAGAACAGCCTGTAGATATGCTTACCAAGGCACTTGGGAAAGGCCATCATAAACATCTTATGTCCAAGCTAGGAATGAAGAACATCTTCATAGCTCCTAGCTTGAAGGGGGTGTAAAAGAACTAACTAAATGTGTACAAGTTCATTAATATTACTAGCTGTAATTGCACATTGTTAAGAGTGTAAATATAGTTAGTTAGCTAGTTAGTTTGTTAGAAAATGTCAGTAAATTAGTTGGAGTTTTTAGTCATGATAAGAGGTTATATATATGCTTGTAAGTAACATTGCAGAGGTACTTTTCGATATTAGAATATTCCTCTCTTCTTCACTGATTCTCGATGCTTCTCTATACTCTTTAATGGAGTTTTTCTTCTCCAATTCAGTTTCTTAACAATATATATATATATAATTATATATATATATACACACACACATATATATATACATATATATATATACATACATATATATATATATATATTATTATTATTATTATTATTATTATTAACACAAAGTGTTTTATACAGTTCAAAACCATAAACATTTTATTATAACAAAGTGTTTTATACAGTTCAAAGGAAAATACATACTCGTTCCACAAATGGACATACTTAGTTTAGTAATTAAAGCTTTCATTATCTATGAACTTCTTCTAAAGTAATTAAATCCTTTTTTCTATGCACTTCATTTAATATTTTGAACACTCCTTTATCGTATTTTATGAATATATTGTCTGAATAGGCTTGGGCAATAGTGTATTAATCTAAATTACTTTATATAACTCTTAAATCATTTAATTAGCTAATTCTCTATCATCTAGAACAATAGTAATTGATAAATGATGGCGTGATGTATATCTTTATGTTTCTCATTCAATATATTCTGTGCATCTTTATTTTATGTGAAATATATATAATCCAATTTGATTTGGGCATTCTGAGATTAAAGATAAAATTTTTACATTTCATATGTTTTTTTTTTCTTAATTTTGATTTGAACTCTACAAAAAACAACTTCATTAATTCACATGCATGTTCTCTTACAACTCTTTTTTAATAAATATCATGGTTCATTTATCTTGATTTATTCAATTTGTTTCTTTTGCTGGTGTGACAACCCTAATAACGTACAAAACTATCAATAATGTGTCATTTGTTATGAAGTAGATGTTTGATATTGAAAATAACTTTTTTTGTTAGTTCATTTTTTAGTCATTTGAATTTTCCAAAAAATATATTTTCGTGATCAACCACCTAGTTAATAACCAATGACACGTTCTTGATAATCTTTCATGTGATTAGAGCTAAAAATCACTCAAAGAAAAATTTTAATAAATTAAGATAAATTAATTGTGACTATGATTTATTTTTTTCAAAATTATATGAGTGAGGGAACATTCATGTGAATTAACAAGTCTTTTTTTTTTTTTAGATTCACATAAAATAAAGAGAAAGCACACATATGACAGTAATGATCAACAAAAAAATATACATCACCTTAAAAGTTAAATCTTTAGTCTAAAAATGCCCTAATCAATGTTTATTTTAACGAATCAGTTTCTCTTGAGGTACACATACATAGATTTGACGTATAATAAATATAAAGGGAACATATAAATTGTGAAATAAAAAGATAGATATCACACCTAAGTTTATCAATAAATATTGTTCAAATTGATAGTGTATTTTTTCAAAAAAGCTGCTTAAAGAGATATCTATTGAATATCTTTTATTTATAGTGAAAGCATTGATGTAAGTCATGGCATCTATTGCTCGAGCCTCAGCTGCTAAACATTGTTCCCACTCTTCTTCTTCTTCAGCAACTTTTTGTGCCATATTGCTCTCTTTGGCTCGGCAATATCTTTTTATGTGTCCTATGTTTCCACATTGATAACATCTAAGAGGTTTCTTGTCATAATAGTTAGAAGACTCTTCCTTCTTTTCAAGATCACCTAAGGTTCAAGAGTGCGACATACCTCTTGATTTTCCTTTGAAGTTTTTCTTGTTAGCTACAAGAGCATCTCCTTCTACGTCTTAGACAAAGACACTAGCCAACTGCTTGGCTAGTAATTCCTGTTACAACAACAAATTCAAATTCCTCCAATGATTGTTGTTGATCCCATGCATGAATCGACGTTACAAACGGGATATATTCAGGCTTCAAACCACGAATGAAAATTCTTCTCATTCGTGTTTCAGAAATAGCCTCTTCCGAATTCAACAAAGATATCAGTTTGTAAGTTCTTAATCTTCAAAAAATACTCTGAGAGAGAAAGATTACCTTGAGTGGTGTTAGCCAATTAATTCTCCAATATCTACAACCGATCTTCATTCTTCTTGTTGAATAAGCGATCGAGGGTCCTCCATATATCGTGAGCTGATTTACACTTTATAATGTGCTCAAATAATCTAGAGGAGATTGTCCTCTTCATAATGAACTTTGCCTTCGCATTAACCTTCTTCCACTTCTTGTATGCACTACTATTTTTTGATCCGTCAGCAGGAGGACTTGTGTCATTCCCATTAACAACATCCCACAAATCCTCTCCACAAGGTATGATTCCATACATGTCTTCCATACCTTGTAATTAGACTGATTAAACAACTCCATCCTCAGTCCATTAACACGATCGCTAAAATTCATATAGACAAACCAACTTAATCTACCTCCAATCCGATCTTGAAATAACACCCACAAGCCAATCCATGGTTATGGCTCTGATACCATGTAGAGAATAGCAGAAGAAAAATGTAATTCGGGATGCCTTCTGCTAGCCCAAGATCGTTAACTAAGATCGGACGATTCAACTAAGGAAGAGGAAGCTAGAAAGGAGAATAAATATTTTGAATAGAAGAACTTTGATATAGAAGAGACTACTTGATTTGGATTGATTACAAATGACTATGGCCATCCCTATTTACACTAGTATAGGGATGCTTGTAAAAATTATTCTAGAAAGATCTATAAGAAAAATCTAAATGACCTTATCTTCTAACTACCTAACAATAATCTAGATATTTCTACAATTATAAATATCTACTTCTCTAGAACATCTACACAATTCCTAAATATATCAAGTACTTAAGGTATTACTCTTTATAACTCTAGAAAGTTCTATTAAATATCTAAGATTACTTATACCTCCAAAAAAATCATCTTTTATTTTTCACAGAAAGTTATCCAGGCTTATTCATAAATTATGATTATGAATTACATAAATGAATATTTGAGGTTTCAAAACTCTAATATAAATAGAGGAGTGTTCAATATTAGATGTTTTGAGTAGGTTTCAACTTGCTAACAGGAAAAATGTAACAAGAAGAGTAAATAATATCTTCTATATCATTAAGTGACTAGATTAAGAGAAATTTGTCCCTTCCTTTCATCCATAGTGTTGAACTAATATTCTGGACTTGATCGTCAAACAATGTATCAACTATAGTTATCACACAATATAAGATACTTCATTTTATCTCCATTAGGATAAAATAATAAATATGTTGTTGTTTATTGGGTGAGTTTCTTTTCCTAATTACTCAAGAGATTTATTTCGTCCACAAAGAATTATGCTCTAGTTACAAGAAGTTATTTTTTTGTTCTAAAAAATCTCCTTTCATGTCCAAAAGAAGACACCATAGATTGTGTCTAATCATATAAGATTAATGAAAAAGTAAAAACATAAATATATTATGTATATAGATGAACCATCTTCAAATTAACAACAAAGGAAGCAAAATGAATTGCTTGTTGAAATGGGATACTGTACCATAGTACAATGGAATGGTATTACGAAAGAGAAGCATGTTAGCTAAAAGAAGGAAAAAACTTTATTTTGTTTATTATGAATTTGTGTTTTGTACCCGATGATATTCTTGCCCCTCATTCTTCATTTGTTCATCTGGAAATCTTAATTAAGTGCAACTAAATAAGATAAATGACCACTTTGATTGCATTTACATCCTTGTTCATTGCTAAAACTAGAGGGCAACATGATTTTCACTTAATAAGGATCAAAAGTTTGTTAGCTTGTACATTTCTTATGTTTTCTATACGAACATGTAGAAAGAGATTTGTGAAATATGCGGTGACATAGATTTTGTAGAAGCAACCATTACATGCTATCATTGTTAAAATGTTGACGTGCATTAGTAAGTTCTCTATTTCACTTTAGAATAAAAGGGTGGACACTTAGTTAGAAAACCTGAAATCCATGACTCTCTAATCCGTACATTCTTTATCACCTTGTCCATAACAATTTGTTTTTTGTAAACCTCAAACATATAGTCTATATTTTTATGCACTCATAGTCCTCTTCTTGTTTTTAAAAAATTCTTCTTTTCTCCTAATTTAATGCATTTTGTGCTGGGGTATGCAGATGCTTAAAAGGATTGTTATTGTAAAAAATGTGATACAGGAAAGAGGGAAATTTCTTCATCATGTTGATTGGAAAATGAGTACTCTTAGGGTTCAAGTTACATGCCTCTACAAAATATATGTCAGAATACTCTGCCACCAAAGAAATGTATGAAATTTCAAAGTGGGCATTGTATGGGCATTATATTAACTAGGAAAAGGAGGTACAATTCGGGAAAAAAAAGAGGCCTACATGTTTAAGAAGTTCTATCATCAGGCGGCAAAAAATATGGATGTCCAATTAAAAAGACCGTCTCTTCTAGAGTTTTGTCAACCAAATTCATGTTGTCTGTGACTCAAGGAAATCTAAGCAAGGCTAGAACTCAAATTTTAAATCATTTTCCCGAGAAGAGTACCCATGATGACCATATGGGCCCACCTGGTTTATCCTGTCGATCCTAAAGACAATTACACTTTGTTTTCTTAGGTTGATGTCTCATTTTCCCACTTTGTACCTCCTTTTCCCACGTAATACAATGCCCACCTGGAAATTATCCATGTTTATTTAGTTGCACAATACACTCACTAATCTTTGTAGAGGCATATAACTTGGATCTTCAGAATGCTCATTTGCTTCTCAACGTGATGATGAAATTATCCTCTTGCCATTTCACATTTTTAACTACACCAATCCCTATGTGTTTCTTCACAACAGCCCAACACAAAATATCTAAAAATGAATTTCAAAACATATTTTTTGAAAAATGAAGGGAGGACTGTGTATGAACAAAATTTACATTTAGTAGTATGCTTGCCTTCAATAGTGAACCCTTGTATTGGATAGGTTATATGAAAAGCATGTCAAGTTATGTTCCTTCGTCTCTGTCTCTTGCTTGTTATATTCTTTTCCGTTGTCTCTATTTACATTAATGTGTAATATCTGTTCTTTAGCTTCTTATACTATACTTGCTTTCCTTCTCTATAGTATATGCTTGATTTAGCTTTTGAGCTCCCCGACCTATGTCTAATGAGTACTTCTTATTTCCATTCATACTACACTTCTACCCCTTGCATATCATAGTTTGACTTCATCCCATTAAGGTATGCCTTGTGTGGAGCAACTTTTGGATTACGAGTTTTCGGTGAACCGCTGAGATTTTTATATGCTAATCTTCCTCTATTTTAACTAGTACTAGTCTTTATTTTTCTTTCAAATAGGGTTTGGTCTATATATTTATTTTTCCTTGTACTCCTATTTTTATTAGAAGCTCAAATATCGAATAAAACCATAAATTTTATCATATATTTTCATCATTATTTTTTCTATTTCCTCTATTCTATTCTTGTAATGACCCTCATGGTAAAATGTATTTTCTTGTATGCTTTTACTGCTTTTCCCCTACCCATAGCTTCCTTGAATCTTTTGTGTCTTGCTGGATTGAGTGGATGCTTCCTGAGGTGGTTGAGATTGTTTTGCGCAATTTTTTCCCATTGAAAAGCTTTTTAAGTGAAAGAGTTGACTTTAGTCTACATCCGCAAAAGCTGATGTCGTACAAATTCTTTCATAGCTCAGACAGGTCCATATTGGTATAGTAGAGTTGTTGGTTCTGGTTGTGAGTCCCTCAACTTGAGTTTGTTCGGTTAGGCATTTCATCTTTGATGTTTTGGCCAATGTTTGACTTCGGTCAATGTTCTCGCTAAATGCACTCGGATGAGAATTCTAAGTTTGCATGTTCAGTTTTGAGGTATCCAGTATCTACAAAATTTTAGTCATAATGTCTTAATCACTTAATTCATTGGGAGTAGCGTAATACCGAGCTAGACTAGGGTTCAGCGTACCCAAAGGGTCCCAAAATTACTAGCCACGTAGGTTGTAAGTCCCCTTTGTGGGCATCAATTTAGTGATCACGCCAACATGCCTTTATACCTATGGCAGGGTATATTGGGTTCTCTTGATGGGGCGTATACATCGGACTCCACATTTAGATCATATTGTTTTGTTATCGTTATTAGAAGCTTCCACCGTTCAGTCAAACTCTATTGCGTTGACCATTTATCAATATATTCAGTATCGAGAATCAGCATGTTATAAATTGTCCATTGCATCCAATTAGCGAAAAATTAAGTATATATCATGTTCCGATTATTATACTTGCTTTTTTGTTTGTTCAATTATGTTTTATTTAAACTTTACTCTATCCTACATGTTCATTACCTTCAACTACTGATTTATACGTGCACTATATCTTCTCGTGATGTAGCTTCAGGTTCTCAACATCCTTATCGCGCTTAGATCGATTTCCGATCTCCTTTTTTGCAGATTCAGCGGTGAGTCTCATTCTCCAAGGACAAATAGTTATTAGGTTCTCTTCAATATTTAGTCCTTTAGTTTTAGTTTTTCTAGACTTAGCTGGGGCCCGTCCCATCATTTCTAGTCAGTTTAGAGGCTATTTTCAAATATAGTTAGTTTAAGCTTATCATTGAGTTAATATCTTCTTTGTATTAAACTCGTCAGTATTTCAAATTTTTAGCAATAGTATATGGGTATTTCTCATATTTTTATTTAAAGTATGATTTAGCTTCCGCAAAAGTTTATATTCTTTAGTATGCCCATGATCATGCCAATAGAGTTTGGGATCACTTGTTGTCCTCGGTCCCGTGTCCGCGTCTAGGGGTAGCTCGGGGTGTGACAAACTTGATATCAGAGCACGAGGTTTAAGTTTCCTAGGATTTCTAAAAAATCGCACTAACTAGAGTCCTTTTAATGGGTGTGAAGTGAACCACATCAAATGAGAGGGAGGCTATGAAGTGTTGTAGGAAAACATGACTTGGTTGTTAGTCTTATCATGCGCAAGGTATGATCTAATTTCATTCTAACTTGATGGTCTCGTTTCAAATCATGGCTCCTTGTAAAGCTAACACTAGGAATGCAAATACAAGGAATGCAAACGCAGCTCCTCTAATCCCAGATCAGAAAGTCCCCAATGCTAAATTCAGGAATGCCATTTAGATGTCGGCTCAGAGTGTCTCCAACCAAAACAATCAGCGGGTTCAAGCTCATGTAAATGGAAATGGTGGATGAATGAATCCTCCTGAATTCATAGTATCACAAACTAATGAGGATCCCTAGAATTTCATAGATGTGATCAAGAAGATCTTTGAGGTGATGCGGGTTACTGGGAATGATCGGGTTGAGTTGGCATCATTCCATCTGAAGAATGTGGCTCATACCTGGTACACTTAGTGGAAGGACATTAGGGGTACAAATGCAGCTCCTATTTCTTTGGATTGCTTTAGTGAGACCTTTCTTTACAGGTTTTCCCAATAGAGTTGAGAGAAGCAAAATCATAGGAATTCATGAACTTAAGGCAGGGTAACATGACAGTCCAAGAGTATGGGATTAAGTTTAACTAACTCTCCGGGTATGCTCCTCATATGGTTGCTAACTCAAGGGATCAGATGAATAAGTTCTTGTGTGGGTGTGTTAGATTTGGTGAAAATAGAGTGCAGAAATGCTATGTTAGTGGGAGATTTTAACATGTCTAGGCTTATGACTCATTCCTAGCAGGTTGAGGGGGATAAGCTTAGGGAACAGGCCAAGGATAATAAGAAGGTTAAGAATGGCAACTATGACTATTCTCAGCAGAAATCAGGTGGTGGAAATCGCTCGTAGAGTCAGTAGAAGTTTTTAGCCCAGCTCCTTCATCAGCTAGTGTTCCATCCTTCAAGAACAGGTTTGACTAGAAGGTTAGAGCACTAGGCTCTGAGTCTCAAGGAAGTGTTTCAAGCACCAAGGCTTACCCCACTTTCCCTAAGTGTAGTAATAACCATCCAGGCGAGTGCCTTGTAGGAAAGGAAAAATCTTTTGGGTGCAGTCAGTCTAGTCACAGGTTGAGGGATTTCCTTCTAGACAGGGTCAAGGAGGTGGTAATAGTAGAGCTCAATCTACAACTTCAGCAGCACCAACAAGTTGCCCGACTTAGCAGGGTAACTCATCTAGTACAGGTGGTGGTCAACACCAAAATAGGTTGTATGCTCTTCCTGCTCGCCAGGATAAGGAAGGTTCTCTTCATGTAGTCATTGGTACGTTACGAGTCTTTGACCTTGATGTGTATGAATTATTAGATCCAGGGGATACTCTTTTTTTTGAAACTCCTTACATAGTAGTCCGATTCAATGTCAATCCAGAAACTCTCTCAGAACCTTTCTCAGTCTCTACTCTAGTTTGTGACCCAATTGTAGCTAGACGGGTATACAGAAATTTCACTGTCACAGTATCCCAGAAAGACACCTCAGCAGATCTCTTAGAGTTATAAATGGTATACTTCGATGTCATTCTAGTCATGGATTTATTACATTCCTATTATGCCTCAATCGATTGTAGAACTAGGATTGTTCGTTTCAGTTTCCAAATGAACAAATCTTAGAATGGAAGGGTAGTAGCTTAGCGCCTATGGGTCGATTCAGTTCTTATCATAAGGACAGAAAGATGATCTTTAAGGTTTATCTCTATCATCTAGTTTGGGTTAAGGATTACAGCTCTGAAATCCCAACTCTTGAGTTGTTTCCAGAAAATCTTTCTAGAGTTCCTCCTGAAATGGAAATCTACTTTGAAATTGATCTCCTTCTAGATACCCAACAAATTTCTATTCCTCCTTTGAGAATAGCTCCAGCAGAGCTTAAGGAATTGAAAGAGAATTTTAAAGACCTTCTACATAAGGGCTTCATATGACCTAGTATTTCACCATGGGGTGCATCACTGTTGTTCATAAAGAAGAAAGATGGTTCTCTCAAAATGTACATTGACTATAAATAGTTGAACAGGTCATAATCAAGATGAGTATCCTATCCCCAAGATTGATGACTTGTTTGACCAATTTCCAAGTGCTTGTTTCTTCTTCAAAATAGACCTCAGATCAGGTTATCATCCACTCAGAATCAGAGATAATGACATTACGAAAACAGCCTTCAGAACTCGTATGGTCATTATGAATTTGTAGTTATGTTGTTTGGACTAACCAATGCTCGTGTAGCTTTCATGGATTTGATGAACAGGGTGTTACTTGGACTTGTTCGTTATCGTCTTTATTGATGATATCCTCATTTACTCTAGGAATGAGGAGAAACATGCAATTCATTTTGAGAGTTGTTCTACAGACTCTCACATATCGCCAGTTATTCACGAAGTTTAGAAAATTTTAGTTCTGGTTTCAATCCGTTGCTTTTCTTGGCCATATTGTATCCAGCGAGGGTATCCAAGTGGATCCGAAGAAGATAGTAGCAGTGACACAATGTCCAAGACCTACCTCTGCTACAGATATCAGGAGTTTCTTAGGTCTAGCAGGATATTATAGAAGGTTTATGGAAGGATTTCATCCATAGCCTCACCATTGAAAAGGTTGACTTAGAAATTGCTCAAATTTCAATAGTTAGATGATTATGAGAAAAGCTCAGCAGAATTGAAAACTAGATTGGCTGCACCTCCTATGTTGACTCTACTAGAGGGTTCTGATGTTAATGTGATCTATTGCGATGCATCCAGAGTTGGCCTTTTTTTTGTGTTGATGCAGCGAGATAAGGTTATATCTTATGCCTAGACAACTTAAGGTTCATGAGAAGAACTATCCAACGCATGACCTCGATCTTGTAGTAGTGGTGTTTGCACTCAAAATCTGGAGACAGTACTTGTATGCTGTTTAATTAGATGTGTTCACTAACCATAAGAGCCTTCAGTATGTGTTCACCCAGAAGGAGTTGAATCTTCGCCAGAGGAGATGGCTTGAGTTTCTTAAGGATTATGATATTAGCGTGCATTACCATCCTTGTAAGGCAAATATAGTATTAGCAGATGCTCTAAGTGGATTATCTATGGGTAGTGTAGCCAAAGTTGATGAAGAAAGGAAGGAGCTAGTGAAGGATGTTCACAGGCTTGCTCGCTTAGGAGTTCATCTTATGAGCATATCAGACAGTTGTTTAACTGTGCAGAATGGGGAAGAATCTTCTTTGGTAGTGGAGGTTAATGAAAAGCAAGACAATGATCCAATATTGCTTGAACTTAAGGGTGCAATCAATAATCAGAGAGTGGAGGTTATCTAAAGGGGGAGATGGTGTACATCGCTACGAGGGTAGATTGTGTGTTCCTGATGTGGGCGAGTTGAGACAACATATTGTTGTAGAAGCCCATTACTCCAGATATTATATTCATCCAGGTTCACTATATACCGCGATCTGGATAAAGTCTATTGGTGGAATGACATGAAGAGGGATATAGCAGATTTTGTGAGTAAGTGCCCTAATTGCCAACAAGTCAAGGTAGAACATAAGAAACAAGGGGGTATGACTCAAGAGATCGACATTCCTACTTGGAATGGGAAGTGATCAATATGGATTTCATCACAAGGTTACGACGTACTCGCAGACAACATTACTCCATTCAGGTGATAGTTGATAGGATGACTAAGTCTTCTCGCTTTTTGGAGGTCAAGACTACAAATTCAAAAGAAGACTATGCCAATATTTTCGTTAATGAAATTGTGAGATTGCATAGGGTTCCTTTGTCTATCATATAAAATAGAGGATCTCAGTTTAACTCTAATTTCTGGAAGTCATTGCAGAAGGGTCTTGGTACATAGGTTAACCTTAACACAATATTTAATCCGCAGACAAATGGATAGGCAGAGCGTACCATTCAGACCCTAGAGGATATGTCGAGAGCTTGTGTGATCGATTTCTAGGGTAGTTGGGATGATCACCTCCTCTGATTGAATTCGTCTACAATAATAGCTACCATTCTAACATTCAGGTGGACCCTTATGAGGCACTGTATGGGCGTATATGTAAATCTCCTGTTGGTTGGTTTGATATAGGTGAAGTAACTTTAATAGGGACAGATTCAGTCCTTTATGCTATGGAGAAAGTGCAAATCATTAGAGATACACTTAAGACAGCCCAGAGTAGTGTAAAATCAGATGCAGAAACAAGGAGAAGGGAACTAGAGAACCAAGTTGATGATTGGGTTTTCCTGAAAGTGTCACCTATGAAAGGGGTGATGAGGTTTGGCAAGAAAGGGAAGCTCAATCCTAGATATGTAGGCCCTTACAAGATCTTGAAAAAGGTTGAGAAAGTGTAATATGAGTTAGAGTTTCAAACAATCTTTGTAGCAGTGCAACCGGTCTTCCACATCTCGCTCTTGAAGAAATGTGTGGGTGACCCAACCTCGGTGGTGCCATTAGAGAGTGTTGCGGTGAAAGAAACTCTTTCTTATGAGGATGTACCAGTTGAGATTCTTGAACGTCAAGTTACAAGGTTGAGAAACAAAGAAGTTGATTCAGTCAAGGTTTTTTCGAGGAAGAGGGGGCTACTTGGGAAGTAGAAGTAACCATGAAAGCCAAGTATCCTCACCTCTATCCTTCCTAATCCACTCTAGGTTGAGGTGATAGTTCCTCTTCAATTTTTTAGTCATTCATGCGTGAATTTAGTCTTAAAATCATGTTAAGCGTATTTTAATGTTCATGGAAATCAGTTCAATTAGAAATTTAGTCCTCAGTGTTTACTAGTAGGGATTGCAGCTCTCTCTGTCTATTTCACCTAGTTTAGTCTTCATTCGAGGACGAATATTCCCAAGGGAGGCGGGATAATGTAACATCTCTTATCCAAAATAGATCAAGAATTACCTTTTCAGAAAACTGCAGGTGCAATCGATAGATCAATATTGATGGATTGTAGTCTGATCTACGGCCCGTACTGCACATCCGTCGTTTGTGACTTAACCTCTCTCATGACGGAGCCAAAAAAAATTGACTAAGTGTCGATCCATGGACAGAACTATGGTCCGTATGTCCGACTACGATCCATAGACTGTGTCTGTGTATCAACACCCCATTTACCTAGCCTCTGACATGAACCACAATTGATCAGTACGGTCTGTAGATGGACCTACAGACGTAGGTGAGAATTACCAGATAGTTAGAGGGAAAATATTGTCGTGTCAACTTCATATGTTCATAACACTTAACACAAAATGAATTAGGTGTCTAATGAACTTTCAAAAGATAGATAATTGAATTATCTTTCCATAGACACATAGTTCTTTAAAATACAACCTCTAAGTAAAATATTATGCCCGTTTTTGTTATTTCCCGTCAAGAAGACCCAACCTATTGACCCAAACGATGGACAGTCGACTGAACGACGACATGTAAGTCCAGGTCGTCATTTAGTCCGACAACAAATAACTCAGGGGTCTTTTGGTCTTTTCCTTCTTTGTTTCACCCCTAATATACTTCGTTTTGACCCTAAGTCATCAGATTTTAGCCAGTTTAAGCCTAGAAACATAACAAGAACTTACCTATGTCAAAATCACAATCAAAACTTAGAAAATTAGAAACAAGAAAGGAGAATAAGGGCAGAATCGTAGTTCAATAACGCAACAATGTTCCAGTAGTTTCAATCCCGAAATCCAAATATTTCTCAGTGGATTTCATCACAAGGTAGGCATGTGGGATTTCACTGGTAGGTTCCTTTCACCCATTAGATCACTAGTTTTTTGTCAGTTCTTGATTCTCATAATATGAGTAGACGTAGGGTTAGTAGAATTATAACAGAACATCAAGAATTAGTTATATATATGTTCAAAATCAGATTGTAAAGTTATTATTCAGTTTATTTTATGAATTTAAGAACCCTAGCTATGTATTTCTTTAGTTTATGAATTCCCATGCTAGGTCAAATATTTCAGTTATTTCAGTGATACATGCCTGTTTTATTAATGCACAATTATCAGATTAATTACTACATTCACAATTTGCATGTTCAGTTTTTAGTTATCTAGTATTTACAGAAATTCAGTTATAGTGTCTTAATCACTTAATTAATTGGGAGTAGCATAATACCGAGTTGGACTAAGGTTCAGCGTACCTAAATAGTTCCGAAACTACTAGCCAAGTAGGTTGTAAGTCCCCTCTGGTGGAATTCAGTTTTGTGATCACGCCAGCATGTCTTTATACCTCTGGCAGGGTATATTGAGTTCTCTCGATGGGGAATATACATCGGACTCCACATTTAGATCATGTGGTTTTTATCAGTGATTAGTAGCTCCCACGATTCAGTAATACTCTATTGATTGACCATTTATCAGTATATTCAGTATCAAGTTTCAGCATGTTATAAAATGGCCATTGCATCCAGTTAGCTCAGAATTTAGTATATATCATATTCCGATTATTATACTTGCTTTTGTGCTTGTTCGGTTATGTTTTATTCTAGCTTTAGTCTATCCTACATGCTCAATACCTTCAAGTAATGAAACATAGGTGTGCTACATCTTCTCATGATGTAGGTTAAGGTTCTCAGCATCCAGATTGCGCTTAGATCAATTTCCGATCTCCAGTTCAGCTGATTTAGTGGTGAGTCCTCATTCTCCGAAGACAAATAGTTATGAGTTTATCTTCAGTATTTAGTCCATTAGTTTATGTTTTTCTAGACTTAGATGGTGCCGTCCCAACATTTCTAGTCAGTTTAGAGGCTATTTTAAGACATAGTTTGTTTTAGCTTTGCATTGAGTTAATATTTTCTTTGTATTAAACTTGTCAGTATTTCGAATATTTCATCTATAATATATGGGTATTCCTCATCTTTTTATTTAAAATATGATTTAGCTTCCCTAATATTTTATATTCTTTTGTATGCTCATGATCATGCCAACACAGTTAGCTTGGGATCACTTGTGGTCCAAGGTCCCGTTTCCGCATCTCGGTGGTAGCTCGGGGCATGACATGTATAAAAGGAGACAGGTTGGTCCACGACACTAACAACTCACCCTTGTATCTGATATCCACAAGCTGCAAAAGATGATACGAACGATTATTGCTTGTAGTTGGTACAAGGACTTGCAAAGCAAAAATATGCATCTTGCAGCATAAGTTCCAAAACAAGGTACCCATTAGGCATCATAGGTCGTACAATCAAGAAAGGTAAAAAAAAATCAGAAAAGATAGAGTCTAGACACAAATAAGAGGTCGAGGCGAATATGGATATAAAGCATTCGATCATACCAAAATAAAATGTTAGTTCTTTTACACTAAACCTAACTACAGCCCATAAGCCTAGAAAGTACTATTGCGCAAGTTCAATAAACTCTGAGCGGAGCCCCATAGGCCTGACAGGTACAAAGAATAGCTAAGTCCATAAGATAGAAGAATAAACAATATATGAACTCAAAAACATCCAAGGTAACCAAGAACTAGTAATGTTCAAGTCCAGATAGGAAGAGTGGCGATCAACCTTATTAGTCAACTCCTAGCCCCGCTAGAAAAAGTCTCAATCAACCCAGGTTGCCTAGCCATACTATACACTTCTAGGGGCATAAGCCACCAATCTAGACAGAGTTACTTGGAAATGTGTCAACTCCGTATAGGATCTCAGATATCTAGGCCGCCCAGCAAGTCTACTCGTATTGGTGTATGCATCCCATGTAGAAAGAATTCCCAGGAGAATTCAGTCCAAAGATAATTTCACGTAGGCTCCAAGCAACCATGGATAAGCATTCACTCTCAATGGTATCGCAAGAGGCTCCAAGATGGTAGGACTCTAATACAAAGAAGGTATACAACCTCTACTAACACGTCAGAGTCGTAGAGGAAGGGAAAAAAGACAAATAAACCTAAACTAAGGCTCTTCTTATGAGACCCATGTCTGTTGTTCCAATCAACAAGGACCTAATCTATTCGAATAACGTAAGAGGCATACAAACTTAATATGGTTCATTGTTTTAAGGAGACAATATCCTAGAATAATCCAAATAAAACATGCTGATAAAGATCCAATATCCTCATTATAACCAATTAAAAGGGACAGTGGTAGTAGTCAATAAACACCGAACGATGTGTCCGGGTCGAATCATCTAGGGAATGGTACATCATAGAGAATTCTTTTCAGCATATTCATATTGTAATAATGTTCATTCATAATATAGAAAGAACAGTTGGGTGGATGATTCACAAATTCAATAAAAAGATTTAGTTATCAATTGTCATAGTTAAACTAAAATATCTGGGAATTAAGAGTTAAAAAGCAATCTAGGGTGGGGGATGAAAAATCAATATCACATATGGATAATTGTGCTAGTCTATAGTGATGAACATTCATGAATATGCTACGTCATCTTCAATGAGGCTAATCATCTTTCATCTAAATTCATAGACTCATAGAATCTTCATCTCGTCCCATGTAGATGAGAATCTAAACAATCCAATACCATACTCTATTCACTCAATTAACGCACAAATAGGGAAAAGAGATCTGGCCCACAACCTCTAATTTCAAGTATATCTGGCCCACAACCTCTATTTTCAAGTAAGTTAAAACATCAAACTTAAATTTCTTGTATTGGATTACTACCCACAATAACAAAACTCTTTCGAGCATCGACCAAAGACTAGAGGTAGAAATTAAGTTAGAAACCTTAACCCAAAATTTATCCCCATGATAATTATCCCAAATTCATGTATTAACATCAGAAAAACGAAGCATTAAACAACACAAACTATAAATACACCCCATGATCTTGGGGTTTTAGCCACAAATCACAAAAAAAAAAAAAAACAAATATGTATTTTAAATGAAAGCCACCATGGGTAACGTAAAATTAAGGAATTACAAGTAACACATTTTGGATTCAAATTACCAAATTCAAGAGAAAAGTTGAAAAACCCCAAAATCTAGAAATTATTCTTCACAACGGTCAAGTTTTCTCTCAAAACTAAAATGTATGTCAGTCAGATCATTCTAATTTTATGTACTTTTTCATTTCTCTCTCATTCAAATTATTTGTAGTTTCCCAAACTTTAGCTCAAATCACAATGCCTATTTCATTGGGAGATATAAGTCAGGCTTTCCAAGATCGTTCGATGAATCTCCTAATGTGCTTCATCTCGCCTTTTCATGCATTAGGCTTCAGGTCTTTGAACCTTAATCGCGAAAATCATTTTGCCAATTAAGAATGGATCCGGGGATAAAGTGGGTAATAGCCATTGTGAAGAGGGATGATGGGTTTATATTTGGGGTGTTGCTTTTGGGACCTTGTTTTTAGGGTTCTTGTGAAGATTTGGGTTATTATTTGGTATGAAAATTTGGGTCTTTTCGCTGTTTAAATCAATTCATTTGATCTTGTAATTTAATAACAAGTGTAATGTATAATTCGTATGTAAAAATATACATATTTAAAAATAGCCTAGATGATTTATATTAATTTAGTATGTATGAAATTAGAAATAAAACGATGACAATCAATTTAAATGTAAAAGAAATTCTTAAAAGTGAATTTTAAGTTAAAATGTATTTTATTAATAATTCTATAAATGTAATAATGATAGTACTATAACTATAATAATAATAATTATGGATAAAATAATAGTTTTTATCAACTTAGAAAATCAATCAAATGTAATTTAAATAAAGGAGGGTCAAAATTGGTTCTCAAGAGTTTTCCCTCATTAACCGGAGACAATGAAAAAGTTTTTTGCTAAAGATGTTGATGTTATTGCTAATTTTTCCCAACCATATGTCACGGCCTTACTATATGATTAAAATGAAACCTACTAACGCCAACCCATACCCACAATGAGAAGTAGTGTCCATAACGGTGGAGCTGCATAGAATGTAATACTAAAACTAAGATAAGACAATAAAAAACAAAAAACAAACAAACAAAAAGTATATACAAAGGAAACCCTAGCCTAACCTGGGAGGAACAAGTACATAGTTTTCATACAAGTCCCAAAAGTGGACCACAACAAGTCATCTCAAATGCAAAAGGCAAACTAACATATGTACCAAAGGAGACATGTCGGTCCAACCACAAGTTGCAAAAGATGGCACAAATGATTAGTTCTTGTAGCTTGTAGTAGAAGTTGTATCAGAAAAATATGCATAGTGTAGCATAACCACTAAACAAGTTACTCAGTAGGCATCATAGGCCTACCGATCAATAAAGATAAATACAAATAAGAAAAGATAGAGTCTAGACATCAATAGAGGTCGAGGAGAATATGTATCGAAAGCACATGAGTATACATAAGAAAATCTAAGTACTTCTAAACTTAACCTTGGACACCATAAGCCCAGAAGGTACAGTTTTGCGCAAGTTCAATGAACTCTGAACCGACCCCATAAGCTTGATAGGTACAAAAAATAGCTAAGTCCATAAAATATAATAACCAATATAATAACTCCAAAACATCGTGTTCCAATCCCAAGCAACAAATAATGAGTATAGTCCTAGTCAAGACAAGAAGAGTGGCAATCAACCCAACTAGTCTACTCCAGCCCAGCTAGAAAAGCAAACAATCAATCCAGGCCACCTAGGAATATAGTGAACTTCTACGAGGTTGAGCTACCCATCTCGCAAGACTGACTCAGTGGCGTTTCAATTCGATTGGAGGATATCATACACCTAGGTCATCCAGGCTGTCTACTCCTAGGGGTGTCAGCTTCCCAAGTAGCAAGAGCGCCTAGTGGGCATCCAGTACAAATAAAAAATCACATAGTCTCAAATAAATCATGGATTAACATCCATGCTCAATGGCATTGCAAAAGTCTCGAAACTAGAAGCACTCCAATACAAAGAAGGTACATAACCTCTAGTAACGTTTCAAAGTTGCAAAGGTACGGACAAAAGATAGGAGGGCTAAAAACATAGGAGAAAATACAAAAGGCCTTAACTAAGGCTCTTCTTATGAGACTCATGTATGATATTCTAGTCAAGAAGGACCAGTCCTTCCGAACGACATAAACGTCATACAAAATTCACAAGGTGCATTGATCTAAGGAAATAGTAGTCTATCCTAGAATACGCCCAAAATATGTTAAGAACTATAAAATATCCTCTCTAACACAAATAAAAGGGAAAGTGGTTGTAGACATTAAATATCCAATGATAATTCAGGGTCGAATACAATAAGGATATATATTATAGAGAAATCTTATAAGGAAATTTAGATTATAACATTTTTTCACTCCTTAAAGAAGGAACAATTGGTTGGATGAATACACCAATTCAACAAGAAGTTTTTGTTTATCAATTTCCATTGTTAAATAAAACTTTAAAGAACTTAATAGTTAATTGTAACACATCAAATTTGAGAAAGCCTCGGAAGAGGTCTAATTGTCTATAACCAATACTAGACCATGAGATCCTCCATGGAGCCCTAGATGTGTCGTGAAGGGTACCACAACTCGTTTTGGTGCTCCTGACAAGGAAACAAAACATGCCTCAAGACGGCTCCCTCACACGGACCCCTATACACATTTTGGAAAAAAAGACAGCCTATTAAAGTTGTAGTGAAGGGAACAAGTTTAGTACGGGCTTACCTCGAGCCACTAGTCATGGACAACATGCCTCAAAAAAGCATGTGAAATCATTTTGAAGGGTTTTCATCAGACTTAAGAGATTAGGGTGATGAATTAGGTAGCCTAAACTTATCAAATTAATGTTTTTGAGTCGTATTTCCAATGCCACCAAGTTTTCTAAATTTTATACTGGAATAAAAAGTTATGCCCAAAGTAGTAAAGCGCTATAGGGAAAGTATTCATCACGACCAATTTGATGGGACATGTGAGTGCGTGACGGCCCGTGAAGGCCTCATTGATGTAATCCAACAATTTTTTATTACAAAAATTTTGATATTTTCCCCAATTGTTTAACTCAATAGTATGTCATTTTTTCTTCTACCCAAAGCTTTATGTAATGATTCTAAACCTCCAAATCACCCAAACTCAATACATTCTCTTAAATTCTAAAACAAATATATCATGTTTTTCCTCTCAAATATTTCTCTTTCTAAAAGTTGAAGAAGAAAGTTACCGTTTCAAGATCAAGCCTCCTAATCCTCAATTGCTTCCACATTTTCTTATCAAGGTATGATAATTTTATCCATGAAGCCCTTTCCTCCATGGAGTTACCCAACTCTCCAATTTATAAATTTAGAATTCTCCAATTAAGTTAGGTTTTCCTTCAATGTCATGGATTCCTTTTAATGTTGATTTTTTTGATTGATGAACTTATATGCATGATTTGAATCAAATGCATGATTTTAAGTTGATTTCCCATGAACCCATGCATAACCCATGTTTTTTAAGCTATGTTAATATAATGTGGGTACCTACGAAAGATAAATTTTTAATATTGTGCATGTGTTCTCTTCTTGAAATAGATGTAAATGAATTTAAAGATGCATTGACTTTGAAGACACGATGAAGATTATGAATTATCAAATAGAATGCATGTTCATGGAAGTATGTTTATGAGTCAAAAAATCATTTAGATGATATTTTGTATATGTTCTATGATGCGCGGCCACTTGACATGACATCTATAATTTCCCTCAATGCTTTTCAAGCTATTTTCCTATATTAGGTCTTGATTAGTATGGTACCCAGATATGTCATCAATGATTACAGACCATATTTGTTTTTTCTATTTCCATTAGTATTAGGGGTATATCTAACATGGAGTGAATGACTATGGGCCTCAAAAGCTATTATTAAAAGTACATGGATAATGAAAGGTTTTTTCACACATGGTCTACGAATCTATCCAGTTAAAAAGTATGTGGAGACTACCCATGTCCTTTAATCATAACATAAGCAAAGACTTAACAAATATTTTCGTTGGATATACTCCTAGCATTGAGAGCATATTGAGATGGAAGTTCTGCCGTATTGAGGTTGGGTTTCTATAAGCAATCTTATTATCCCTTACCTATGTGCCCCTATAGTATAATGGTCTACATAGACATTAGCTGGAAGATCCACTATAGCTCAACCATGGTAAGAAGGGCAAGAACTTTCGGTCTGGGAGACACTATGTAACATATCATAACTTCAAATAACTGAGAATAAACTAAGAAACCAAGAATAATCATTTTTGGAAATAACTAATAATAAACTAAGAAACCAAGAATAATCATTTTTTGAAATAAATAGGGAAATCTAGAAAATTTTCTAATTTACAAAAGCGAGTCTTGGTCAATTAAAAAACGACCACAAATCCCAACTAAGGAGGAGTTAGGCTGAGTTCTTTATATTGTTATTAATACCCTTGGGAAGATATTTCCAACATGCTGAGTTTGCACATTTTTGATGTCGTATGAAGGAGATATGACTTTCGGAAGTTGGACTATTGGACTGAGGAAGTCGAATCTAGATTTTTGTAAGGGTAAAGTAATATTTTCATCCTTGTATTGCCTAATCAATTTTAAGGATTTATTGGGGTTAAAACCAAGTCTGAATTCAGTTTTAGAAAAGTTGTTAATGCTTAAGGCTTGGGGAGAAGAGAGAAGAGAAGAGGAAGATCAAGAATTCTTCAAGAACGCTAAGGTTTCCTAGTAGAATTCTTCGGGGGTGATCCATGTAGAGGTATATAGATCTCTCTATGTGGGTTTTGTTCACCCACACACTAATATGTTTAACTCAACAAGTTTTATATCGATTGAATGATGAATCATGAAGTTCTTGATGAACAATTGTCGAAATCCTGTTCGTAGAGTTGTAATGTTCCTTTAGTAGTTTTGATTAGTTTTTAGGGCTGTTTTAAAAGTCTAAACTATTGGGTATTGAGTATTTTAGTGATCCTAAGTTTTTGGGATAATATTCATGGAAGTTAGGGAGGTTTAGAGTTGAAAATTAGAGAAGAAAAGTCACCAAACCCTACTGACAAGCCCTAGGGCACCGCGCAAACCAGAGCCCCTCAAGACAAACTCTGTACGTCATGCCCTGGCATGCCGCGCCAGCCAAATCGTGTGATGACAGTTTCTATCCATTAGGATCTGGCGCCCCATGCCTCTTTGAGAGCTAGGGTCACCAAGAGTTCCCATTCCTCCGCAACCTTTTTGTACTAGTTCCTAAGTGATGTAACTATCATTCCGAGTTGAATAAAACACTCTAAGTACATCTAAACATGAAATCAGCCATAAATGTGAGATCATGATCCTTGAATCCATAACCAAATTCAGGAAAAGTTAAGATTAAAGACAAAGAAGTTAGGAGTCAAGTTTCAACGTAAAGAAGTAAGTAAAAGTAAATTCTTAAAGAGTTCTAGAGTTTGCAACCAACATTCTAACTTTGTTTTAAGGCTGAAGCAATAAGTTGAGAAAAGAGTAAAGAGTTGAGTTGAAATTCCTTTCTTCAAGAGTATGTAGGGACTAAGTTTCCCCAAAGAACAATCAAATGTTTAAAATTTAAACAGGTTGCAAAACTATGATTTCCAAGAGATATTTTTAAAGCTATGTTTTGAGAACTAATCTGAAATAACAGAATCAATATTTTTTTAAAACGTAAGAGCCAATATATATTTTTGGGAGTAGTATTCAACACCGATGTGGAGATGTAAAAGAGGGTCATAATTTTTAGATGAACCCTTTTCAGAGTGTATTAGTGGATCAATTAGGAAGTTTATGTCCTATACCCTAGCAAGGTTAGGATGGATGGGCAACGTGGACCCAGTAACGATGTATCATCACTATAGCTCTTAAGTGATGGCCGTAGGTTAGAGAAGCTTCCAGAGGAGTATCGTATCTTCATACACATTAGTTATTTATATTATTACATATATCTCGAATATTTTTTGTATACTGGTATATATTCAGAGTTTACAGCATGTTTCAGTCTGCTTTTCTTTTTATTGCATTTACTTTTAAACTACACATATTGAATAAGAGTTAGTAAATCATGAGGTTGAACAGAGCCAAGGTAAGTGTTCTTTCTTACTCCTTTTCAAGATTAAGTGTCGTTTGTCATTCCAACTCACATACTCGTACATTCAATGTTGTGAAACCACTTGGCCTACATTATATCATGATGCAGACGTAGGTAACAAGGATCGACAGCTAGCACACTTGTGATCCAGCTAAGCACCCTAGAGTTAGTTGGAGAGTCACATTGCATTCCCGAGGAAATCTTTTATTTCTTTCTAGTTAGTTCAGTAGAATGTTGTGGAGTTTGTCCCAACATTCATCTTAGTCAGTTTAGAGGCTTTGTAGACAGTTAGTAGTTAAGTAGTCTTTACCTTTTCATTCATATGTTAAAGACTTGAATTGCCATTTCGGCCATGTAAAATGTTTAAACCTTTTAAAGATATTCGCAGTTATTTTTGGTATGAAGTTGACATATGTTCTTTTATCATTTTAAATATATTTGTTGTCTTCCGCTAGTTTAAGTAAGTTAGGCCAAGAGATTGCGCGAGGCCAGCAATGGTAGTTGAGTGCCAGTCCTGTCTAGGGTAAAGGCTCAGGACGTGACAAACTTAGTATAAGAGCACAGTGTTCAAGAGTCTTATGGCGTCGATGAAACCGTTTGGAGAGTCTTAGTCATCGGCGTGAAGCCCGCTATATGTATGATTAGGATGATGAAACATTTAGGAATTTATCACTTCTTTCATATTCCTTTTCATGCGTTAGGGTTTATCTCTAAAAATTTGCCCATGTAATTCATGCTTGCATGTGTTTCAGATAATCACACGTCCACGAAGATCAGTTAGAGGTCGACCAACTAGAAAGAATGTAGAAGATCCAGAGATAACTAATGCACTGAATATGCAACCTCAAGGAGAGGTTACTAATGTTGAGTTACGTGAGCCTACCGAATGCTGAGGCAAGCTGTGACCAACCAAGTCAGCCAACAAAGAGGAGCTTGAAAAGAAGCGGTTGATACTTCGAGGATTCGACAATTCGTGAGGATGAAACCTCAAGCTTCACTGTTTCGAGCACTACTGAGGATCTGGTAAACTTTGTGAAAGACTTGAAGAAGGTATTTGACGTGATACATGTGGTTGATACTGAAGGTTTGAACTAGCTGCATATCAACTGAAGAATGTGGCTAGGACTTTGTCCGATCAGTGGAAGGAGGGCTGAGGTGAGGATGCACCCCTTTCGAGTTGGACTTGTTTCGAAAAGGCGTTCTTAGGGTGGGTCTTTTCCCAAAAACTGATGGAGGCAAAGGTACGGGAGTTTGTTACTTTAAAACAGGACTCCTTGAGCTTTCATATGTATGGGCTAAAGTTAACCCAACTGTCTTGCTATGCTTCGGATATGGTTAAGGATATGAGGAATAGATAGAGCTTGTTCGTTGCTGGTTTGGGTCGTGCATAAAGCAAGGAAGGCAGAGCTACCACGCTGATTGGGGATATGGATATTGCAAGGTCAATAGCCTATTTGCAGTAGGTAGAGGAAGAGAATCTTACGAATGGAGAGGAGCACAGAAACAAGAAAGCCAAGACTGGGAATGAGTCTAAGCAGCAGAGAAGTGGTTCGAATAGGCCACAATTTCATAAGAAAAAGGGGCATGCACCATCATCTGCAAGTAAACCTGCACCCAGAGACAGAGCTGAGCATCATGGTCAGAACTCTCGAGCTTGGCCGACATATTCAAAGGGTAGTGTGGCGCAAGGAGGTAGTAAGCCTCCTGCTTGCGCCAAGTATTGTAGATATTACTGCAGCATATGTCGTGAAGGATCCACTGGTTTTTTAAAGTGTGGTCAAACCGGATATTTCATGAGAGAATATTTCAAAAGCAAGCAAAGAGGTGGAAATGGGGGTAATAGAGCTCAGTCTTTATCAGTGGCATTAATAGAAAGTGTTGCACCTAGGGGAGCTATATCTGGTGCCGGTAGAGGAACAAACCATTTGTATGCTCTCAATAATTGCCAAGAACAGGAAGATCCACCAGATGTTGTCACTAGTATGATTGGAGTCTTTGACTACTTTTTATCTTTTGTAACTTCTATGTTGCTACGAAATTTGAAATTATTCTTGAGTAACTTAGCGAACCATTTAGTGTTCCCACACCTATTGGTGAATCCATTCTAGCCGAAAGAGTCTATCGTGATTATCCTATTTTTGTTATTCACAAGAGTACCGTGGCTAATTTAATAATGTTAGACATGGTAGATTTTAATGTTATTCTAGGTATGGACTCGCTTTATGCTTGTTATGCATCAATAGATTGCAGAACTCGAGTTATCCAATTTCATATTCTAAATGAGCCAGTCATAGAGTGGAGTAGTAGTTCAGTAGTGCATAAGGGTCGTTCCAATTCATACCTAATGTTAAGAAAGTTAGTTTCCAAAGGGTGTATTTATCACTTAGTCAGAGTTAATGACTCAAGTGCGGAGGTACATCCCCTTCAGACATTTCTCATAGTCAGTGAGTTTTTAAAAGTCTTTACAGATGATCTACCCAGAGTCCCTCGTGAGAGAGAAATAGACTTCAGTGTAAACTCCATCACAGATAGTCGTCCTATCTCTATTCCTCCATATAGAATGGCACCACAAGAGTAGAAAGATCTAGAAGGACAATTGAGAGATTTTTTGGATAAGGGCTTTATTCAACAAAGTGTCTCACCATTGGGGAGCTCTGGTCTAATTTGTGAGAATGAAAGATAGTTCCATAAGGATGTGAATAGATTACCGCCAATTGGATAATCTTAAAATCAAGAATAAGTATTCTCTTCCAAGGATAGATGTTTTTCTCGATCAACTTCAGGATGCTTCATGCTTCTCAAATATTGATCTCGGATCGGGATATCGTCAGTTGAAATTTAGGGAATGTAATATTCCAAAAACAACTTTTTGAACCAGATATGGGCACTACAAGTTTCTTGTTATGTCCTTTGATTTGAAAAATGCACATGTAGCATTCATATATCTTCTGAACAGAGTCTTCAAACCTTATCTAGATCTATTTTTCATCATCTTCATTGTTGATATACTGATTTATTCAAGGAATGAAGAAGATCATGCTAGTAACCTCAAGATTATTTTGCAGACTTTGAAAGATAAGGAGATATATGTCATGTTCTCCAAGTGTGAATTTTAGATTAAATGTGCAGCATTCTTGGGCCACATCATTTCTGGTGATGGGATTAAAGTTGATACCAAAAATATATAAGTAGCTCAAAGATAGCCTAGACCCACGTCTCCAACTATATAAGGAGTTTCTTGCATTTGACTGGCTATTATCGAAGATTTGTTAAAAGGTTTTTCTTATTTCTTGTCTCCTTTGACCAAGTTAACTCAAAAGATAGTCAAGTTTCAATGGTTGGAAGCTTGTGAGAAAAGCTTTTAGGAATTGAAAAAGAGATGTACTACCACTCTAGTTTTTACCTTACGAGAAGGTACTAAACATTTTGTGGTGTACAGTGATGCATCGGGAGTTTGTTTTAGTTGTGTATTGATGAAGAATGGTAAGGTTATAGCTTATGCCTCATGATAGTTGTAGATTCATGAGAGGAAATATCCAACTCATGACTTAGAATTGGCTGCAGTAGTTTTTGCATTAAAGATATGATGCCACTACTTGTATGGTGTTCATGTCGACATATTAAATTATCACAACAACCTCCAATATGTGTTCAGTCTTAAAAGAACTGAATCACACACATAGAAGGTTGTTGGAATCACTCAAGGATTACGACATGAGTATTATTTACAGCCCTAATGTGGTTGTTGATGGTTTAAGCAGGTTATCCACTTGAAGTACTTCCCATGTTAAAGAAGGAAAAAGGGAGTTAGCTAAAGATGTGCACAGACTTGCACATTAGGGAGTCAGTCTTATGGATTCCACAGAAGGAGGTATAGTGGTGACCAATGGGCCTGAGTCATCATTAGTGTCAAAGTAGAAAGAGAAGCAAGACCAAGACCCCATTTTCTTTTTTTAAAGGTGAAAGTTCATAAGAAAAAAGTGATAACTTTTGAACAAGGGGGATATGGTGTGGTGAAGTATCAAGGTAGATTATGTGTACCAAAGGTGGATGAACTCCAAGAAAGGATCATAGAGGAATCTTAGAGCTCCATATATTCCATCCATTCGGGTTCCAAAAAGATGTACCGTGATTTAAAAGAGGTTTATTTGTGGCAAGACATGAAAAAGGTCATTGCCGAGTTTGTTGCCAAGTGTTCGAATTTCAACCAAGTGAATGCAGAACGTCAAAGTCCTGGAGGCTTGAATCAAAATAAAGAACTTCCGGAATGGAAGTGGAAGATGATATATATGGACTTCATCACAGGCTTGCCAAGGCCTTGCAAACAAAATGATTCTATTTGGGTGATTGTCGATAGAATGACAAAGTCAGCCCATTTCTTGCCGGTATGGACTACCTATTCTACCGAGGATTATGATAAGTTGTAACTTCAATAAATGGTAAGCCTTCATGGAGTTTCGATATCCATTATTTCAGATAGAGGTGCACAATTTACTACACAATTCTAGAAATCTTTCCTGAAAGGTTTGGGTTCAAAGGTGAACTTAAGCACTTCTTTTCGTCCTCACACAAATAGAAAAGCAGAGCATACTATCCAAACCTTAAAATATATGTTGAGATCTCGTGTGATCGATTTCAAAGGGAATTGAGATGATCATACCTCTTATTGTGGTCACTTACAACAATAATTACCATTCAAGCATCTAAATGGCTCCATAGGAGAAGATGCAGATCTCCTATTGGGCGGTTCACTGTTGGTGAAGCACGTTGGTAGGACCATGAATAGTTTACCAGACTATGGAGAAGGATAAAGTGATTCAAGAGTGATTAAAAATGGCACAAATTCGCCAAAATACCTATAGAGATGTTAGGACAAGGCCGTTACACTTTTTGGTGGAAGATTGGGTGTATGTGAAAGTTTCACTCATGAAGGGTGTTCTGAAGTTTTGTAAGAAGTGGAAACTAAGTCCCCGATATATTTGACCTTATAGAATCTCCCAGACATTTGACAATGTGACTTATGAGTTGGAGGTACCCCATAAAATAGTTGCGGTTCATCCGATATTCCATATTTCTATGTTGAAGAAGTGTTTGGGTGATCCTTCATTGATTGTACGAACAGAGCATGTTGGTTTTAAGGATAGCTTATGTTATTAAGAAGTTCTGATTCTTATTTTGGATTGTCAAATTCGTAGGTTAAGGATAAATGAAGTTGCATTAGTTAAGGTCTTTCGAGGAACCAATTCGTTGAAGAAGTGACATGGAAATTTTATGATGATATGAAGAGGAGATATCCCCATTTGTTTGAATTTGGAAAGAATGCAGATCAAGGCATTAAATTCTCTTCTAACACTTTATAAGACTATGTGTACAACTAGTTCTCATTGTAGGACGATGTTCCCGGGGTG
>NC_028637.1:15206901-15259769 GCF_001406875.1 Solanum pennellii | reverse complement strand
GGGGGGGGGGGGGGGATATTGTAACATCTATTTACTTTATATAACTAAGAATAAGCTCATAAACTAAGAATAATCATTTTTGGAAATAAATAGGGAAATTTGGAAAATTTCCTAATTTTAAAAAGTGAGACTAGGTCATTTTCAAACGTCCATAACTCCTAGATCAAGAGGATTTATGGTGACTTCTTTATATGGTTGGAAATCCATTTGAAAGATCCTTCCAACATCGCTAAGTTTGCACATTTTTGATGTAGTATGAGGGGGATATGTCTTTCAGATGTTGAGTTGTTGGACTAAGAAAGTAAAATCAAGATTTTAGTAAGGGTAAAACAGTCTTTTCACCCTAGTATTGGCTAATTTGTTATAAGGGTTTATTAGGTGTAAAACCAAGCCCCAGTTATGTTTTAGAAAAATAATAATGCTTAGATCTGTTGGAGAAGAGAGAAGAGAAGGGGAAGATCAAGAATTCTTCAAGAACGCTAAGGTTTTGCTAGTGGAATTTGCTGGGGTGATCCCTAACAAGGTATGTGAGATATTTCTGTGTTGGTTTTGTTAAACCACACATTAATATGTATAATTCAGCAAGTTTTGTATTGATTTAATGATGAATCTTGAAGTTTTTGATGAACAATTGTTGAAATTTTTTTGGTAGAGTTGTAGTGTACCTTTAGAAGTTTTGGTTCATGTTTCTGGGCTATTTAAGGAGTCTAAACTATTGGTTATTGAGGATTGTCCTTCTATACAAGGCCAAGGAGGTGGAAATGGTAGAGCTCAGTCTACAACATAAGAATCACCAACAAGTCGCCAGACTCAGCAGGGTAACACATCGAGTAAAGGTCGCGGTCAGCGCCAAAACAGGTTGTATGCTCTTAAGGCTTGCCATGATCCGGAAGGTTCTCCTGGTGTAGTCACTAGTACTTTAAGAGTCTTTGAACTTGATGTTTATGTATTGTTAGATCTAGTGGATACTCCTTCTTTTGTAACTCTTTACATAGCATCCTATTTCAGTGTCAGTCCCAAAACTCTCTTAGAACCTTTCTCAATCTCTACTCCATTTGGTGGACCAGTTATAGCTAGATGGGTATATAGAAGTTTCCCTATCACAGTCTCTCAGAAAGTCTTGTTAGTAGATCTTGTACAGTTAAAAAAGGTAGACTTCGATGTCATTCTAAGCATGAATTGTTTACATTCATGTTATGCCTCAGCCAGTTGTAGAACTAGGATTGTTCGTTTTGAGTTTCCAAACGAACCAATCTTTCAATGGAAGGGTAGTAGCTTAGCGACTATAGCTCGATTAATTTTTTACCTTAAAGCTAGAAAAATGATCTCTAAGGTTTATCTCTATCATCTAGTTTGGGTTAAGGATTCTAGCTCTGAAACCCCAACTCTTGAGTCAGCCTCCGTAGTGAGTGAGTTTCTAGAAGTGTTTCCAGAATATATTCTCGAAATTAATATCGAAAGGGAAATCGACTTTAAATTGATCTCCTTAAAGATACCCAACCTATTTTTATTCCTCCTTATAGAATGACTTCAGTAGAGTTTAATGAATTGAAAATCAGATGAAATACCTTCTAGATAAGGGCTTCATTAGACCAAGTATTTCACCGTGAGGTGCATCAGGGTTGTTTATTAAGAAGAAAGATGGTTCTCTCAAAATGTTCATTGACTATAGAGAGTTGAACAAGGCCACAATCAAGAATAAGTATCCCATCCCCAGGATTGATGACTTGTTTGGCCAACTTCAGGGTGCTAGACATTTCTCAATGATAGACCTTAGATCGGGTTATCATCAGCTCAGAGTCAGAGATATTGACAATTCGAAAACAACATTTAGAACTCGGTATGGTCATTATGAATTTGTAATTATGTAGTTTAGACCAACCAATGCGCTTTCAACTTTCATTGATTTGATGAACATAGTGTTGAAGTAGTACTTGGACTTGTTCGTTATCGTATTTATTGATGATATCCTAATTTACTTTAGGAAGAAGGAAGAACATGCGAGTCATTTGAAAATTGTTCTAAGACTCTCAAAGATCGCCATTTACTCATTAAGTTTAGAAAATGTGAGTTCTGGTTGCAATCCGTTGCTTTCCTTGGTCACACTGTATCTTAAGAACGGATTCGAGTGGATTCACAGAATATAGAAGTAGTGTAACAATGTCCTAGACCAACCTCTGCTACATATATTAGAGTTTCTTAGGTCTAGAGGGATATTACAGAAGGTTTGTGGAAGGATTTTCATCTATAGCCTCACCATAAACTAGGTTAACTCAGAAGACGGTCAAGTTTCAACGGTCAGATGAATGTAGGAAAAGCCTTGCAGAATTGAAAAATAGATTGCTACAACTCAATTCTTAATTCTACGAGAGGGTTCAGATAGTTATGTGATAGATCTATTGTGATGCATCCAGAGTGGGTCTCGGTTGTATGTTGATGCAGCGAGATAAGGTTATAGCTTATGCTTCTACACAACTTAAGGTGCATGAGAAGAACTATTCAACTCATGACTTCGAGCTTGCAGCAGTTGTGTTTGCACAAAAGATATGATGACACTACTTGTATGGTGTCATGTAGAAGTGTTCACTGTCCATAAGAGCCTTCAGTATGTGTTTACCCAGAAAGAATTGAATATTCGCCAAAGGATATGACTTGATTTCCTTAAGGATTATGATATGAGTGTGCATTATCATCCTGGTAAGGCGAATGTAGTAGCAGATGCTCTTAGAAGACTATCTATGGGTAGTGTAGCCCATGTTGAGGAAGAAAGGAGGGAGCTAGTGAAGGATGTTCACAGCTTTATTGCTTAGGATTTTGGCTTATAAGAATATTAGACAGTGCTGTAACAGTTCAGAATGAGGCAAAAACTTCTTTCGTAGTGGAGGTTAAGGGAAAGTAAGACAGTGACCAAATCTTGCTTGAACTTAAGGGTGAAGTCCATACTAAAAGAGTGGAGGTTTTCTCCCAAGGGGGAGAAGGTGTACTTTACTAACAGGGTAGATTGTGTGTTCCTGATGTGGGCGAGTTGAGACAACATATTCTTGCCGAAACCCATAACTGTAGATATTGTATTCATCCAGGTGCCACTAAGATGTACCGCAATCTGCAGGAAGTCTATTGGTGGAATGGAATGAAGAGGGATATAGCAGATTTTGTGAGTAAGTGCCCCAATTGCCAGATAGTAAAGGTAGAATATCGAATACCACGACATTCCTACTTGTATGTGGGAGGTGATCAATATGGATTTCATCATAGGGTTACCGCGTACTCGCAGACAACATGACTCCATTTGGGTGATAGTTGATAGGATGACTAAATCTTCTCGCTTTTTGGCAATCAAAACTACAAATTCAGCAGAAGACTTCCAAGATTTACATTAATGAAATTGAGAGATTGGATGAGGTTCCTTTTTCTCTCATCTCAGATAGAGGACCTCAGTTCACCTCTCATTTCTGGAAGTCATTTCAGAAGGTTCTTGGTACTCATGTTAACCTTAGCACCGCATTTCATCCGCATACGGATGGACAGGCAGAGCGTACCATTCAAACCTTAGAGGATATGTTGAGATTTGGTGTGATTGATTTCAAGGTTGGTTCGGATGATCACCTTCCTCTGATTGAGTTCTCCTACAACAATAGTTACCATTCCAACAATAAGATGACCCCATATAAGGCAATGTATGGGCGTAGATGTAGATCTCCTGTTCATTGGTTTGAAGCATCTTTGATAGGGACAGATTAAGTCCTTTATTCTATGTAGTAAGTGCAACTCATTATAGATAGACTTAAGACAACACAGAGTCGTCCGAAATTTTATGCAGATGTAAGGATAAGGGAAATAGAGTTCAAAATTTATGATTGGGTTTTCCTGAAAGTGTCACCTATTAAAAGGGTTATGAAATTTTGCAAGAAGGGGAAACTCATTCATAGATATGAAGGCCATTAAAAGATCTCGAAAAGGGTTTATAAGGGGACATATGAGTTAGAGTTTCGAAAAGAACTAGCAGCGGTGCATCCAGTCTTCCACATCTCTCTTTTGAAAAAGTGTGTTGGTGATCTAGCCTCTGTAGTGCCATAAGAGAGTGTGGTGTTGAAAGATAGTCTTTCTTATGAGGATATACAAGTTGACATTCTTGATCGTCGGGTTATGAGGTTGAGAAACAAAGAAGTCGTTTC
This sequence comes from Solanum pennellii, assembly GCF_001406875.1. Lineage (NCBI taxonomy): Eukaryota > Viridiplantae > Streptophyta > Magnoliopsida > Solanales > Solanaceae > Solanum > Solanum pennellii. The sequence goes on along the minus strand of NC_028637.1, from coordinate 15,255,594 downwards.
AATCAATGTTTTGTGGAGGAGTCAATCTGTAGAGGGAGCTACTTGGGAAAAAGAAGCATCCATGAACCCATGTATCCTCACCTCTTTCCTTCCGATTCCACTCCATCTTGAGGTAATAGTTCCTCTTAAGTTTTTTAGTCATTTATGCATAAATTCAACCTTAGAATCATGTTCCCTCAAATTGTACTTGCATTTTCAGCACAATTGCATGTTCTTAGAACTCAATTAATTCAGAAACTCAGTCCTCAATGTTTAGTAGCAAGGATTGCAACTCTCTCCCACTATTTAGCTAGTTTAGTCTTCATTCGAGGATGAAAGTTCTCAAGGGGGAGATAATGTAACAACTTGTACCCTAGATAGACCCAAATTCAGATTTTAATGAAGTGCAAGTTCCATCTTAGGAGGCCACATACAGACCCTAGTTAGAACCACGTCCGTGGAATAGGTTCGTCAATCTTGGTCCAGAAATGAACACAGCACCTACGAACCGTAGGTCGGACCACGATGTGTGGACCAGGTCCATCAATCTTGGTCCATAAACAAAGGAAAAGACCTACGAATCGCAGTTAGGACCACGGTTCGTTGACCAGGTCCTCGGTCACTCTGACAGCAGTTAATTAAGGGTATTTTTGTCTTTTCATATTTAGTCTAATCGCTAAGATACATCGTTTAGACCCTACATTATGAGGTTTTAGTCAGTATAAGCCTAGAAACATAAGTAAAGCTTACGTAAGTGAAATCATAAAACAAAACTTAGAAAATTAGAAGCAAGAAAGGAGAAAAAGGTCAAGAACCCTAGTTTAAGAACGCAACAAGATTCCTGCAGTTCCAGCCCCGAAATCTAAATATTTCTCCATGAATTTCATCACAAATTATGTGGGATTTCACTAATGGGTTCTTTTCACATATTGGATCTCTATTTTTCAGTCTGTTTCTTGATTCCCTTATCATGAATAGACATAGGGTTTCTAAAACTTTAATAGAATATCATGAATAAGTTAGTTATTTGTTCCAAATAAGATTACCATGGTATTACTCAAAATATTGCACGAATTTCAGAACCCTAGCTATGTATTTCTTTAGATCTTGCATTACACATGCTAGGTCAGAGACTTTAGTTATTCAATTATACATGCCTCAGTTATTAATTTATAATGATCCGATCAATTGTTGGATTCTCACTTCGCATGTTCAGTTTTGAGCTATCCAGTATTTACAGAAATTCAATCATAATGTCTTAATCACTTAATTCATTAGGAGTAGAGTAATACCGAGTAGTACTATGGTTTAGGTTACCCAATATTCCCATAACTACTAGCTAAATAGGTTGTAAGTCACCTCTGCAGGCAATAAGTTAAGCGATCACGCCAACATGCGTTTATACCTTTGGTAGGACATATTGGGTTCTCTCGATGGGACGTATACATCGGACTCCATATTTATGTCATTTGGTTTTGCTTTCGGTTATAAGTAGCTCCTACAGTTCAGTCAGACTCTATTGCATTAACCCTATTTACAGATCATTTATCATTCAGTCTCGTCATGATATTAGTTCGGACATTGCGTCCAGTTAGCTAAGAATTCAGTATATCATGTTCAAAATATTATATTTGCTATTGTGCTTTTTGAGTTATGTCTTATTTAAGCTTTACCCTATCCTACATGCTCAGTACCTTCAAGTACTGACGTATACGTGCGCTACATCTTCTCGTTATGTACGTTCAGGTTCTCAGCATTCAGATCGCGCTTAGATTGATTTTCGATCACTACATCATCAGATTTATTGTTGAGTCCTGATTCTCCGAGGACAATAGTTATGAGTTTTTTTTCAATATGTAGTCCTGTAGTTCAAATTTTTTCTAGACTTTGCTGGGGTCTGTCCTAGCATTTCTAATTAGTTTAGAGGCTATTTTCAGACATAGTTAGTTTCAACTTAGCATTGATTTAATAATTTCTGTGTATTAAACTCTTCAGTATTTCAAATATAAAAGCTATATTATATGTAATTCCCCATCTTTTCATTAAATTATGATTTAGTTTCTGCATCAGTTATTTCCTTTAGTACGCTCATTATCATGCCAACAGGGTTAGCTTGGATCTCTTCTGGTCCTAGGTCCCGTGTCCACGTCTCGGGGGTATCTCGGGGTATGAAAGACACAAAATCCATGGGAGTATTTAATGATTTCCTTTAGTACGGTCATTATCATCCAGTAAGTTTTTAATGTCTTTTGTTAATTAGTCGAATTAAGTTAGGGGTATTTTGGGTATTTTAGGGGTGAAATATATATTTGTTTCAAGTCATTTTAACCCATTCTCAAATCAAAAACACAAACACTGAAATATTCTCCCAATACCCAATTTCCTCAAATATTTCTTTCTCTACATAGCTCATCCATTAAAGAAAACCAAGCTTCAAGATTAAGGTTAAGTATCCAAGGTTTTCACTTCAATTTTGTGGAAAAGATTCAATTAATGTATGGATGATCTTCACTCTTTAGAGATTTTGCCAAAGAGACCCTCTCAAAAAATACATTTCAAAGTCCCCTTATTTCTTGTTTTTTACTCAAATTTGCGGGTCTCTTTATTAAATCTATTCCATTGATCTAAAATTGTTGTTTATGATTATATATGAAGGTTAGTGGATTAATTCATGTAAAGTTTATGGATTTTGAACAGTTCCCCACAAGACCCATGGTTTCCCTTCTTTCTCAAATTTAAACCCTAGTATATTTTGAATGTTGAAAATCAAGTAATTTTTCATGAAATTGATTATTGTATTATGATGTTATCCTATATGATGTATTAAGATTATGAAAATAGGGTTGAATGTTGAAGAAAGACTTGAAGGCTATGAGTAAAGGTCTTCCATTTAATGGGTAGTCTTATATTGAATTGTTAATCCACATATGGTGGAGTAGCTTACTTGATTTATGCATTGTTGGCTGATACAAGATTTCCTCCTCCCTACAACCCTAATCATGATCAAGTGTGACATGGCATGAACGTGTATGTTATTCTGTGATATGAATATGAATGTTGTTCTATGATTCTCTTGGTGTTGGTAAGTTGAATAAAAGGTAATTCTCTTAAACACTATATGACTATGGTATAAAAGGACATTCTCAAATGTTCCTCCTTCTATGATTGAAAGGTTATTCTCATCTTTTGTACCCTTGAGCTATATGATAAATGAGTGGTTGAGTCTTTAGACATTATTTATGAACTAATGTATCATTAAAGGCTTAATGTTACATCAAGGGAATTGTGCTTAGGACCGAGTGAACATGAATATGAGATGGAGGATTTTAGGCTTAGAAAGCTTGGCTTTCCATTTGGGTTCCTTCTTGGTTTAGCAAGTTCGGGCTCCTGAACATATATGTGGTTTTATGAAATGGAAATCTTCTAGGTTTTTCAAGTCCAGGTTTCTTTGTACAAATCTTCTTGTTCCGTAACTATGCACCCACATAGGTCTTTAGCTTGTTGCTCCACCTGGATGCTAATTATGTTGGTTTTACCTGAGGCAAGTGAAACACCTTTTTGTGTCTGGGGTAGAACACCGGATTCAATGTAGCTCACATGTATGTAGATCATTGCAAATCTCCCTATGTTGTAAGAATATGAAGTAATCTATTCATATGGCTTATGAATATGAACTCTAACTAGGGATTCTTTATTGATACCACTTAGTATAGGTGAGGGTATGAGACCTTACATATACATTGCACAATTGAGTCCTTTGAGGGGTCCCTGTGTGAAAAATTTATGTATGACAACTTATGAATGATTTTAAGTTTAATTTCACCTATTATGATGTCAATTTTGTAGGTGAATACACCCGTGTCTTCGTGATGTCTTTACATAACATATATGGAGGTATGAGCCATCATATGTACATTTCACAAGTGAACTTGACAAGGGGGTCATGAGTGGTGTCTGTATTGTATAATGTTACTTATGATTATGAATGATTATTTATCTTATGTTATGGATTATTATGCATTCCTTGAATGTTAATTGTGGCTTTCAACTTAAAATAACATGTTTTTGATAAAGGTAACTTTAATGTATGTATTAAACGGTTTTGATTGCATAGCTTCCATACTTAGTACAATTGATTGTGCTAACCTATAGTTGTTTCGTTTTCTGCTATGATTAGGTTCTTACTAGTAGGTTCCCATTGTGAAGAAGATAAAGCTTTAATTGGATTCTCCAAGACTTCGATGTGTCCTCATGTTCTGAGGAAAAGAATGATTCCACTTATGTTTCTTTATATTGAAATATACTTCTTATGTACTTCCTATTATGAGACAATTTTATTGTAAAGGGCTATGTTCCCTATTTGAGAAATCTACGTTGTACAAAAATGGTTTATGAGTCGACACTAGACATTTTATTTCTATTATGAAAGAGTTTGACATTGATGTTCAGAATTTTTAAATTTCCGCATTATTCAATGTCTTATGCAATGATGGTTATGCTACGAGCTTGTGTGATACCCCTTCAGGGTCATGTAAGAAGTGTCACGTCTAAGGGGTGCTCTGGCATGATATTAAAATGCAATCTGGGGGTTTAGAAATAGGAAATCGATGTCACAACTGGTAATTATTATACTCTTTAGTGATGAACATTCATGAATTCGCTAAGTCATCTTAGATAATGCTAATCGTCTTTCGATATCAAAGAATATACACATAGACTCTTCATTATGTTTCATGGAAATGAGAATCTAAACAATCCAATACCTTAATCTATTCTCTCTATTGATGCAAAATTAGGGAAATAGATGGGACCCACAACCTCTATTTTCAAGTAAATTAGATAAAACACACCTAATTTTCTAGGGTTGGATAACTACCCACTCAAATAAATCTCTTCCGAGCATCGAACAGAGATCTGAAGAATGAGTTAAGTTAGCAACCTTAAGCCATAAATTACCCACATGCTAATTACCAAAATAAATGTATTAACATATGCAAAATGAATCATAACACAATGTACACTACATTATATCAACACCCAATCCCATAATTAAATAAAAAAAATTACCTTACTCGAAAGCAACCATGGGTAATATGAAATTTCATAATTACAAGTAAACCCACTCTAGATGGGGAGAAGAATTTAGGGATTTACTCGCATAGTAGATGGGGAGAAGAATTTTATCCCTTCTCTATCCCAATACCATAGTAAGTGCAACCCTACTCACATCACACATCACCTCAAATGGCTCACTCTCATTTGGTGAAATAATAGTGGGCGCGGAGACTACTTCATTTTCAACAGTCCAAATGCTTTCAGATAGAATTCATCGAAATAGAATTTACAGTATTTTTTGAGCAATTTGCACAAAGGATGAGCAATTTTCAAAGAAGTCTTTATAAAACTATGATAAAAACTGGCATTCCCTAGAAAACTTCTTACACCCTTGACTGTGATGGGTGGAGTAACCTTCTTTATCACCGGAACTTTGGCACGATCAACCTCTATCCTCTTTTTCTGAGATTCGATGGCCCAACACTATAACTTCTTTCATAATAAAGTGACATTTCTCCTAATTTAACACCAAATTTCAATCTTCGCATCTCTTGATCAACTCAGCCAAATTATTCAAGAACCAAACAAAGGAGTCACCAACCATAAAAAAATCATCCATGAACACCTCAATAGTGTACTCCACCATATCAGAAAATATCGAAATCATAAATATTTGAAAGGTAGTCGGTGTATTACATAACCCAAACGACATATTTTTAATGCAAAAAAGTCTTATAAGGACAAGTGGAGGTGATCTTTTATTGATCTTACGAGGCAATAGATATCTGGTTGTAGCCCAAATAGCAATCAATAAATAAATACCAACCCTTGGTTGCACGTCTGTTTAACATCTGGTCCATGAAGTTCATGGAAAAATGGTACTTTTTAGCCCAAGCATTCAAATTTCAGTAGTCCATGTAAAATCTCCAGCCGGTCACTAGCCGCATGAGAACAAAGTCGTTCCTTTCATTAGGTATCACAATCATCCTACCCTTTTTAGACACGCACTGAACAGGACACACCCAACTGTGGTCCGCAATAGGATAAATGGCCCCAACATCCAACCACTTCATGATCTTCTTTTTCACTACTTCTTGCATAGGTGGGTTCAACCTTCTTTGGTGCTCAATACTCGGTTTGTGATCTTTCATTAGTTGGATTTTGTGGGAGAAAATATCGTGAGTGATCGTAATAATATCTGCAATAGTCCATCCAATGGCTAGTCTGAACCTCTTTCACACCGCCACTAAGAACTCTACTTGATGCCTTTTTTAAATCTGGTGTAATAATCAGTAGCAAAATTTCATCTCTAACCAAAAACTCATGCCTGAGATGAGGTGGTATTGACTAAAGCTCTAATTTGGGTCCTCTACAATAGATGGTCTCACAGGTGGAGACTCGCGTTGCGTCATGTCCAACTCCAAATTTTTTGGCTTTGAACGATATTCGTATCTTTCAAGTGCGGCAACCAAAGCATCATAATCTTCAATAACATCACTTTCAAAATTCATAATGACCAACACTAATTACTCAACATCTAGTCACTCTTCAATTTGCACTTTGGATAGAATCTCACCTCTGTAGGTTATAGCAGATGTCATTTGGATCTCACCACTATGCTTCATGGACCTAATGATGTTGAAAGTTTCTTCTTCATTATTCAAACTAAACTTCGTATGCCCTTTTTGTATATCAACTAGTGCACGCCCTGTGGCCAGGACTGATCTCCCTAGAATAATGTGGACCTCAAAATTAACTTCACAATCAAGAATTATAAAGTCAAGTTGAAAGATGAAGAACTCCACTTTCACAAGAACGTCATGGAGTACACTTATGATCCTATTTATAGTTTGATCGGCTATTAGTAACCGCATCGTAGTGGGTTTCGTCTCCCACAAGCCTAACTTCTTGTGAATGGACAGTGGCATGAGATTTATGCTCTCACCAAGATTATAAAGCGCCTTCGCAAAGTGTAGCAACCCTATAGTACATGGAAAATTGAAGGCACCTAGATCATTCTTGTACTTCATAAAAGACCTCGGGGAAATAACACTACAATGTTGCATTCTGTCATCAACTTAGCATATCAGGGCATTTTCTCTAAAGCTTCTATCAATGGAACATTGATAGACAACTGCTTTAACATAGCGATAAATCAGCGATATTTACCATCTTCTGTTTTCTTCACTAATATCTATCGAAATGATAGTGAAGGTCTAGGGATGAGGACCACTTTATGAGATTCTGGTATATCATCTTCCTTTCACATATACCCTTCTAGTACATACGGCATAGGTGGATCAATGGTCTACTTACCTCCTCGAGTTGTGACTGTCTTACATTTCCATCTTTTTTTTGGGCTATGGATAATGTTTCTTTGAAGAGTTCCAGGTTGGCGTTGGTTCACAATAGTAGACAACTGAGTCATCTGTAGCTAAAGGTTCTTTATCGAGACCGCATGTGCATCCACCTTTTGTCCAATGCCAGATAGGTAACTTCTCTTCTCCTTAACATTCTTTTCAATTGCCTCAAACCTCCTCATCATCTTTTGCATCATATCCTCAATCTGCGACATATTATCTCGACCTTCCCTAGGGGCAATTTCCCAATTTTGAGGCGGAAGATTCGGTCCAACCCGACCGTTCCTGTTACCATAGTCTTTCTGGTTGAAGTTGTTGGTGCAGTTGTCGTTCCTATCTCGTACATATTGACCCTCTCAGTTGTAACTACCATACTATGACCATGACTTCCTTCACCTTGGCACCAATTTTTCGGATAAGAACCTTAGGCATTTGGTTTGAAACCCCCAATATGATCATTAACTACATATGCATCTGTGGATGGGGGTGGAGGTTTAGTCAAATTGATCACCGTATTCACCTCCTCTACGCCTCCGCTCACATGCCTCAAGACCAACCCCAAATCAATTCACATATGCGCCAACTCTTCATGAATCTCATATGTGGCCTGATTATTTATAGCCTAAACAACAAAGGTTTTTCGCCCAGTGTTACACTTTCTAGTGCTCCGAGCTTTGTTATTGCGAGATATCTTGTCCAACTTCTCTGCAATCTCAGCAGATGTGCAATCCTCATAGGAGCCACCAACAATAGTATCAAGCACCGCTTTATTTTTGTCATCTTGACCTTTATAGAAATACTCTTTTAGTGAATCATCATCAATGCCATGATTCGGTACACCACTAATGAATGTAGTGAATTTTTCCAAGAGCTACTCACCGGCTCTCCAGGTAATGCTAAAAGTTGTTCACCTTATCCTTATGATTGAGATTCTTGGACACTGAATAATACCTTGCTAAGTACACATCTCTCAATGACCCCATGTACTCATAAATATGTAGGAAGCTCGGTAAACCATATAGAAGCCTCACCTATTAGTGATAGAGAGAACAGTCACAACTCGATGACATCCATGTCTAGATTTGGTGTACCCACACAACTTTTGGAAACAATTCTAATCTTGGATATATGAGCATGTGGATCTTCTTGTGGCGGTCCAAAAAATAAACCTCTTACGGTGAGAATCTGCATCAGGCTACTCGTCAACACGAATGTACGCCTCAGGGGTAGTGGGGTAGGATAAGAGATCTATCAAAGTCTGCAATTTTTGCGTTTCCTCTATAATAGTCATGAGGTCGTGGGGATTCTAGAGGTTTCACTCTCATGGAGTCTTCTAATTTATTTTCAATGGGTGCCTGATTTTTTGCACCAACTAGTCTTCGGGGCTGCAAGATTTCTCCATCACCTATATTCCCTCTATTTGGGTTTACTTGGACCCCTTGATTCTCAATTCTCCGCTAAGTTCAATTCAATTCGGGATCGTAAGGGCAGAATGGTTCCCCTCGGATCAGTGTGCTTTATATACATTAGAGCTAGACCTGATAGAGACAACACCACAAAGAAAAGGTAAAATTAGGAAATAGTTGACTAAAGTTCAATACTGTAGTTAAAATTAATCTAAAAGAAAAATTTCCCTGGCTGCGTCGCCAAAATTTGATACGCTCAAATTAAACCTCCCTAAAGAAGTAAAAGTGATATTTATCAAATAAAGACCTCAACTAGTAGGTTGGGGTCGATCCCACGAGGAAAAAGGTTTATAGTTATCTTTAACCCATGATTGTCTCTTTTTCGTCAAGGTATTTCCGAAAGAATAAAGTTAAAGGAGGGGGGGGGGTTGTGAAACAAATTCCTTTGATGATGAGATTATCAATTGAACAAAAGAAAACTTTGGTTGATATAAATATGAGAAAATAACGATAAAAGAATGGACTAATTGGTGTTACATGTGCAGGAGACAAAATAAGAAATCTACATAAAATGGTCTAGTGGAGAAGTCTATGGACCCCATCGACGGTATGTCATTCAATCGATGGATCGTCAATGGTTCCCATAGATGCCAGGTAAGCCACAAAATTTTTCTATGTCTAAGAATAATAGATGGCCCTAATCGATGAACGGGAAACGGGGTCTTGTGGATCCATTCAGTCAGTAAATCGTCCATACTCGAACGGTTATATTAAAAACCCAATCTTTCAAATTCTTCTCTATTTCCATTTTCTTTGTTAAATCTTTCCATATCCATTTCCACCCATTCAATTTCTCCATAAATCACTCCCCAATTCAATACCACATCTCTAATAATCATTTGCCTCCTCACTTTATCTAAATCCCAACCATTTTCTCTAAAGTTCTCTTTTCTTTTCATCCTCAAAAGTCCGGCGATCAGGTTAAGAAAGCGTCAGCTTTTTCTTTGGGTTGCACATCATTGTAGGCACACAACCACAACACTCTTCATTTCTTGTAACATAATTCAATCTCCACACACTTTGAATTGACATTCATAGTTGAATTTAGGAAGTCAGGAGTGGGGTCTTGACCTTGGGACTAAATTGGAAGTCACCATCCTTATAAAATGTACACATTAACCAACACCTCACAAACCATGTATCAAGACATTTCAATTCAACATCATACCAACCCTAATCAATCTTATCACTAGGTATACTTCAATATAACTTCATCACTTAACACAAGTAATAATAATTGAAGTAAAGGTTTGGAACATGAAGAGTTATCTAACCTCCCTCAAAATACATCATCATAGTCTTACCATCGACCAACCAATTACATCAAATAGTATGTGTAGTAACATCAATCAATATTAATTAATACAAGAACTAGGTCAATTGCATCATCACTATACCAATTAACATCAATTCATAACCTAGGGTTTGGGGAATTAGCTTTCATCCAGAATTAATCAAGAATTTGATCCAATCCCACAATACATTATCATAGTAAATCAATACATGAATTAGAATAGATAAAACAAGTCTAATAATCAAATAATTATTCCATTCTCATTAATTCATGACCAAGATCCAAGATTTGGGGAATTAGGGGAAGGGGACATGATCAACGTGAAATTGCATCAATTAACACCAATTAATCAACAATCTATACTCAATCAGTCATAGTAAATCCGAACTTATCATCAATTTGAAGTTAAGTAGAAAACAAATTAGAATTGGAAAACACTTGAAATTAGGTGTTTTAGAAATCATCTTTTAGAGGACCTCTTGGGGAAAGGAAACCCAAGAGTGAAGAACCTATACGTTAATGAAGATTAATCAACTAAATTGAAGTGAAATCCTAGAGAAATTGGCCTTTTTCTTCAAGCTTTCTTCTTCCTTCAATGGAGGATGAATAGAGACAGAAACTAGTGAGAGGTGAAATTTGTTGGGTTTTGATTTGGGATTTGATTTGAGTGGGTTAATGTGAGGGAAAACTGATTGGAAATTAATATAGATACCCCCACCCATGAAATACCCAAATGACCCCTCACTTATGTTGACCCTTTATTGAAGTCAAACTTCAAACCCAGCAAGTCCGCGACTCGGAGCTGTTCCAACATGAATTTTCAAAATTAATTTTCGAGACAGTAGAGTCCTCTACCTTCCCGCCACGCGAACTTAAGATTTAATCAAAAAATCCACCCAAGTTCGCTATGCAGACTTGTTTCATTCATGGACAGATTAGCTGCTGCCTTGGCAGCTTGCCGAGCTAAGTTTGAGGTCCTTCCTAGACCCCTAAGGCGACCCTGCAGGGGTCAAACCTGGACATTTTTACTCTATATACATTATTTAACCTATTTAAAGCTGTTTTACAAGTTTTAGACCTTATACACCACTCCTAAACCTTTAGGAAAACTAAGGACGTTTCATTAGTTCAATTTGACTAGCTTCTGGACTCTTCGATGTTTCTTGTCGTTTTATTCTTAAACTTCCTAAATGACTTAGTTACATTATATAAGGTCTGAAAACAGTGTCCTCACCTTTAGACACTCATTTTAGGATCTATATTAGGTGTTAGACTTTCAAAGTGTTACATTGCCCCCCCTTCCCCCCAGGAACATTCTTCCCCGAATGACACCAAAATCTTTTGGAAGGAAAGGATGACTCAAAACTAGCAGCCCAACCAACAATAATACACGATATTTTAAATTACAGTATCAATCATGGAATTTATACATAGAAAGACTCCAATCACTACACATAAATCTTAACATCGAAATATGAGGAATTTCCTTCTCACAACATACTGAGCTCAGCATACCATATATGAGTCAACTATGCCAAAACTCAATTTACCATCATGCTTAACATCATTTCATAAAAACTCACCATACCAAAATGCACAAAATAACTCAAATAAGAAGAATTGAAAATTTTGAAGTCACTATGCACAATTCACTGTAACTTCACTGTAATGACACAAAAAACGCACATTTTGCAAAACTTCTCTAAAAGTCATAACAATTTCAAATTTAGTCAGTATTTTCATTATAATCAAGAACAACTATCCTTCACTAATAAATAGATGATGATAATGGGACTTCATGTCGGCTTTGGCCTCCCTTGTTTCTTCCTCAACTAGGTGGTTTCTCCATAACACATTTACGAAGGCCACCTCTTTGTTCCTCAACCTCTTTACTTGACGATCAAGTATTTATACCGGAACCTCCTCACAATAGAGGTTATCCTTCACACCAAGACCCTCAATAGGGAGAATAGATTCGGGATCACCGACACACTTCTTTAACAAAGAAATATGGGAAAGCGGATGAAGCGAACATAATTCACTTGGAAGCTTCAACTCATAAGCAACCTTAACAAACTTTTGCAAGATCTCATAATGACCCACATAACGAGGTCTCAACTTCCAATTCTTGCCAAATATAACCACCCCTTTCGTAGGAGAAATTTTTAAATACACCTTATCGCCTTCTTCGAATTTAAGGTCTCTTCTCGTATGATCCGCATAAGATTTTTGCCGACTATAGGCTGTTTGCAACCGTTTCCTTATGATATGAACTTTCTACAAAATCTTATAAATCAAATCGGGACCATGAAGTGAAGACTCACCAACCTCAAACCATCTAATAAGATATCTACACCTCCTACCGTACAAGGATTCTTAAGGATCCATAGAGATGGATGAATGAAAGCTATTGTTATATGAGAACTCAACCTAAGGCAAATTCTCATCCCAATTTCCCTTTAAAATCAATAATAAAAGCTCTAAGTAGATCCTCAAGAGTTTGAATATTCATCTTCGCTTGACCATCTATTTGGGGATGAAAAGTTGTGCTTAACTTAACTTGAGTACCCAAACCCTTTTGAAACGATCTCCAAAATCTAGATGTAAATTGGTGACCCCTATCTGATATGATGGGCAAAAGAACCCCATGAAGACTTACTATCTTGTCAATATAGATTTTTGCATAGTCTTCCGCCGAAGATTGGTCAATCTATCCACTACCACCCATATAGATTCATATTATTTTCGAGTTTGAGGAAAACCTACTACGAAATCCTTATATACATCTACCCACTTACCAATATGAATTTTGATTTCTTGTAGTAGACCACTCTGTTTTTGGTGTTTGGCATTCACTTGTTGACAATTGGGACACTTTGTAACAAACTCCGCAATATCCCTTTATAGACCATCACACAAAAATACCTCTCTAAGGTCACGGTACATCTTTGTAGATCCCGGATGAATAGAGTAACAGGCTCCATGAGCTTCCTCCGGGATCCTACTCCTCAAACTATCCACATTAGGGACACAAAATCTACCTTGATACATAAGAACACCATGCCCCCTGGGAGAATGACTCATTCATATTTAAAAGAACTGACTCTTAAACTCAATCAATAATGGATCAAGGTGTTTCTTAGACTTCACCTCAATCACCAAAGACGACTCGGAGTTATGATGTACCACCATGCCACCATTTGGAGAATCTTCAATTCGCTCCTAAACGAGCCAAACTATGAACATATTTTAATGGAATCCTCTTTGATTCATCCATATGGGACACACTTCCCATGGACAACCGACTTAGAGAATCCGCTACCACATTAGCCTTGCCGGGGTGATAGAGAACATTCATGTCATAGTCTTTCAACAGCTCTAACCATCTCTGTTTCCAGAGATTCAACTCCTTTTGAGTGAATACACATTAGAGACTTTAATGATCCGTATGCACATCATAATGAACCTTCATAAAGATAATGCCTCCACATTTTCAAGGCAAAAACCACGGCTGCTAACTCAAGGTCATGAGTTGGATAATTCTTCTCATGAACTTTGAGTTGCCTAGAAGCATAAGCTATAACTTTGCCATATTGCATAAGAACACACCCCGACCCGACTCTGGATGCATCACAATAGACCACAAAACCCGTAGTACTCTTTGGTAGAGTCAATACAAGAGCGGAAGTAAGTTTATCTTCAACATTTTGAAGCTCTTTTTACATGCCTCGGACCACTCAAATTTAACATTGTTTTGGGTCAAGGTTGTCAAGGAGGAAGCAATAAACGCAAACCCATCAACAAACCTTCTACAATAACTTGGTAGGCATAAGAAACTTCTAATGCCACTAGGAGCCAAAGGCCTAGATGAATTTTTTTCACCGCTTGCTCTTCCTTGGATCAACCTCTATCCCTTCACTAGAGATGAAAGACTAGGAAACTCTACCGACCTCAGCCAAAACTCACATTTGCTATATTTGGATAAAAACTGGTGTTTGTTAAGCACTTGTAACACCACCCTCAAATGGTTTGTGCGTTCACCTTTATTCTTCGAATATACCAAGATGTCGTCAATGGAGAAAATGAAAAATGAATCGAGGTAACTTCGAAAAACCCTATTCATTAGGTCCATAAACGCCGCCGGAGGATTAGTGAGACCAAAGGACATTACTAAGAACTCATAGTGGCTATATCTTCTTCGAAATATCGTCTTGGGAATATCTTAATCTCTCACTAGAAGTTGGTGATATCCCGATCTCAAGTCAATCTTGGAAAAGTAACTCGCACCTTGGAGTTGATCAAATAAATCATCAATCCGCGGGAGAGGATACATCATCTTGATTGTGAATTTTTCGAGTTGACGGTAATTGATACATATTCTAAGGGACCCATACATATTCTTCACAAACAATACTAGAGCAACCTATAGAGAAATACCAGGCCAAATAAATCCCTTGTCTAGTAAGTCTTTGAGTTGAGCGTTCAACTCTTTCAATCTTCCGGAGCTATCTGATAAGGACAAATTGAAATGGTATTTGTATCCGGTAGAAAATCAATACCAAAATAAATTTGCCATTCAGATGGAATAGTGGGAAGATATAGTACGAGTAGGTTTCTCATTAGGTGAGTTTCCACTCTTTCCCTTTTGGGAACTAGGTTTAGTCACCTTCTCATCACGAGACTTAGAGAACTTAGAAGGAACTTGTTTAGAGAACCTCTTCTTGAAACTAGGCTTGTCTTTTATATCAAGCCTACACTTTGAAGAACATCCATCAAATGATCTTGCCCTTTGAGCCTCCCTACTCTTTCTCTTAGCCCTTGTCTCTTCCACTTGTTGAGCATGAACCATGGGACGAGAGATGTTCATATTGTCATGTAGCAAGCAGAATGACA
Source organism: Solanum pennellii (assembly GCF_001406875.1). Classification (NCBI taxonomy): domain Eukaryota; kingdom Viridiplantae; phylum Streptophyta; class Magnoliopsida; order Solanales; family Solanaceae; genus Solanum; species Solanum pennellii. The sequence continues at coordinate 15,240,547 of NC_028637.1, read as the reverse complement.
TTCTTCCTTCAATCCATCCAACAACCCTGTCAAAAAGCGACTCATTTCATCCCTAGGACCGGAAACCACAGAAGGAGCACACTTTGAAAATTTAGTGAATTTAAAAGAGTATTTAAGTACACTCATACCTCCTTCACGAAGGTTGATGAACTCAACCACTTTGGCTTCCCTCTTATACCTAGGAAAGAACTTATCAATAAAATCCTTCTTGAAGATCTCCCAAGTCACCGGCCCACCCCTTAAAGGTCTATTGTCTCTCCATTTGACGTACCAAGTTTGGGCCTCATCGTTGAGTTGGTAAGTGGCTAACTCGTCTTCCTCACTAGTAGTTAACTCCATAGCATAAAGAATGTTGTAGACTTAAATCAATGAACTCTTGAAGGTCTTCCTTAAATTTGGACCCATATAAAGTATGGGGATTCATTCGAGTGAAATCCCTCAAATGAGAGGTCATGGTGCAAACATGTTGGTTTGCTCGGGGTACCACCTCCCGATTAACTTGGGCCGTCATGGCTTGTGCTTGAGTGGTGACGGCTTGTGCTTGTGTAGTAATGGATTGGAACATTGGTGAAGGATAGACCTTATGTCACCACCTGTCAAAGGTGAAGGATTGACCGGAGCTTTGTAATCATTAGCATCTTCTTCTAGAGGAGGGACTTGATCACCACGGGGAGGAACTCCTTATTTAGAAATCTCTTTCCCAATTCTTTATACCGCGTTCCTTCGAGTATTCATTGCCTATAACCAAAGAACAAGGTTTTGGTGAACGTACACATAAAGTATACTCTAGCGGCATGATATTGGATTTCCATGAAAAGAGAGAGTTTCCTAAGAATCACATAGTTTCTTATTCATAAGTGTGGCGCGCTTCACAATTATGAGTAAGAACCTTCATAGACGTTGTTGAGAGAGAAATATACTCTAAATATATTAAACCTCGTGCTCCGATACCATGTTTGTCATATTCGGGAAGCACCCCTTATACGTAACCGGCGTCATCATCCTCTTTGAGGACTAAGACTAGCCTCTTAGTTTATATGATTACATTAATAGCTTAAAATGCTAAAAATTTAAAACTTCTCGATTACTTCTACATTGAGATTTACTTAGAATCTCGCTTACACATAATATATATTTATCGAGTATATATATACCCTTCGTATAAGAAGATTACTTAGTCTTCTACTTTATTTGCACATAGGTATATAAGATATAACATAGTCTTCAAAGAGTAAATCTTCTCATATCAATCTAAAACAAGAATATCTCAAATGGGCATATCCCATATAAAAATGTAATAGATCCACATATATGTTATACAATTTGTACTCAAATGAAAGGAATGAACATAAGAGTCTTAAAACCAAACAACCTCATAAGCTTGATATTGGCATCGCCCTCGGAAAGTGAGGACCTACACAACTTGGATGGTTGAGGAATTCCAAGTATTCTTAAAAGTCGTCCCAAACGACTTCAACGACCGGAATCTAAAATGTTAGGAAAAAGGGAGAGAATGGGGTTAACACATCACATTTACTAAGTATGAGACCATATACACATATAATATCAAATCATGTTAAAAAGGGACATTTCATGAAAACATGCTATTTTACATTTGAAAAGCCTTATGAACATTCAAGAACAAATACAAGTCATTAATTCATATTCATCAAGTCAATACCATGTATTATAAAAGACCAAATCACCTTAAGTCAAAGCAAGTAACATGCAAATCATACTTGAACCCATACTCCAATACAACTTTAGCATCAAGTCATAAAATCTTAAGCATGAATAAGAGTTGATTATAACAAAACCAAAGTAAGACTATTAGTCATGACCCTCATTAAGTACACTTGTGCAATGACCAAGAAAATCCCCATAATCTTACTTCATCAAGTAAACCTAACTATAACAACAACCAATTTCCAACTTCACAAATCATATCATTAAGAATATATTACATTATACTTTAGCAATATAGACAAAACATATATTCATAAGTGAATTCAACATCATAAGGTGTCTTCAACATATAAGATCATCATATAAATTTATAGGCATATAAATTAATAAGAACAACCTCCTAAGGCTTCCCTCAAGGAAAACTAGTGCAAGGCTCAGGTAGAGTCCCATACCCCTACTTAGACTAAGTCAAACCTTTTAAGTCACCCTATTTGGTTTGTACTTCATTATTTCATTTTATTTTAGGGAACACATGACATAACCGAAATAGACCACAAAAGATAAGTGTGGAATCCGGTCTTGTAAAACCTTATAACGACGAAAGGTGGTCTATCGGCCAAAGTAGAACCAAACATAAATGTAGCTTTCTAGGTGGATCCACTAGCTAGTCTTCCTATGGGGGCAACATAGTACAAGAACTAAGAGATAGGTATGATATATGTTCATGCCATTTGGCAAGTGGAGCCTTCTCTCATGGGAATCCATTGGGTGAGTAAACCTCATAGGGGACTCAACACCTCATATGGAACTATAGGGTGAATCTCCCTCTATGGGAAGTCAAAACCTCCCATTATCAAGTTCACTTTGTGCTAAGATAGTCCTTTTTTATAATGCCTTTAAGCCTTTATTAACAATCATAGCTTAGTTTAGGTCATAGGGCTTATCCCTTATATGATATTCATCATCGTAACTCAATAAGAATTGTTCATACATGTGAGGTTAGCACATTTACATAAACACATCATAATAAGGCACATTGATAAGTCATCACCATATTTATAAAATGTTCAATCCTATCACAAGGTATACTTCAATATAACTTCATCACTAAACCCAAGTAATCATAATTGAAGTAATTTTTAGGATCATGAAGACTTACCAAATCTCCCTCAAAAGCCATCATCATGGTCTTACCATCAATCAACCAATTACATCCAATAGTATGTGTAGTAACGTTAACAAATAGTAATTAATACAAGAACTAGGTCAATTGCATCATCACTATCCCAATTAACATAAATTCATATCCTAAGGTTAGTGTAATTATGTTTCGTCATGAATTCATCAAGAAATTGATGCAATCCCAACAATAAATTACCCTAATAAATAAATACATTAATTATAATAGATAAAACAATTCTAATAATCAAATCATTCTCCAATTCCCGTTAATTCATGACCAAGTTTCGAGATTTGGGGAATTAGGGGAAGGGAACATGATCAATGTGAAATTACATCAATTAACATAAATTAATAAAATATATATACTCAATTAGTCATAGGAAATCACATTTTATCATCAATTTGATGTTTTGAAGAAAACCCATTACAATTGGAAAACCATTGGAATTGGGTGTTTTCAAAATCAACTTTGACAGGTACTCTTTGGGAAAGGAAATCCAATAGTGAATAACTCATACCTTAATGAATATTAATCCACGAAATTGAAGTGAAATCCTAGATAAATTAGTCTTCTTCTTCAAGCTTTCTTCTTCCTTCAATGGAGGACGAATAGAGAGAGAAACTAGAGAGAGGGAGAGTTTTTTAGTTTTGATTTGGGTATTTCATTTGAGTGGGTAAATATGTGGGAAAGAGGATTGGAAATAAATATATTTAACCCCCATGAAATACCAAAAATATCCCTCACATAATTTGACACTTTAATGAAGTCAAACTTCAAAACCAAATTGTAGATTTTCATCGGGTAGCAAGTCTGCGACGCGGAGTTTTTCACGCATGAATTTTCTAAACTAATTTTTGATACATGAGAGTCCGTTACCTGCCTGCTACGTAAAATTGATATTTGACCAAAAAGACACCCAAGTCCACGACGCGGACTTTTCTCATCCATGTACAAATAGGATGCTGCCTTCGCACCTTGCCAAGCAAAGTTTGGGGTCCTTTCGTGGACCCCTAAGGTTACCATTGGGAGGTCCTACCTGGACGTTCCTATAAAAATAGTTTTACCTCTTTAATGTCTTTTTATATGTTTTTAGACCTCATACTTCACTCCTAAACCTTTACAAAACCTAAGGATGTTTCACTAGTTCAATTTGACTAGCTTCCGAACGTCTTGAACGTTTCTTGTCGTTTTGATTCTTAAACATCCTAAATGACCAATATAGATTATATGAGGTCTTAACACAGTGTCCTCACCTTTAGAAACTATGTTTATGCTCTAGATTAGGTCTTATACTTTTGGAGTGTTACACTTGGCTAAAGTTTGGGGTTCCTTCGTGGACCCCTATTTCGATCCGTGGGGTCGGAGATCGACATTCTAGGGAGATCCTTGGGGGTCAGAGATGGACGTTTTGACCCTTAACATGATTATTAGGATACTATGGTAAACTAAACTGTCTTTCAACTCCAAACACACATAATACTTGACAACACACACTAAGACACACAAGCACGTTTTAAGGAAAAACTTTCGAACGTCTTGGACGTTCTTGGATATTTGACCTCCAAACTCATCCATACTTAACGCACTGAGTCTTAACACTATAATTAGTCATTTAAGGACTTAATAAAATCATAACCAACATTTTTTTCTCTAATTCAACCTAGCTCATTTTGAGAGTCTAACATAACTCCACCGGAAGGTTAAGACGGTTATGTGAAATTTGATGATGCCTCTACAGCTGGCCTACATGGTGTGTTCATACATAGAGTTAAGGTTATATATTATTCTTTTATAAATATTAAGTTGAATTAGAAGAACTATCTAACTCAAGACCTCGAGCTTGCTCCAGTAGTGTTTGCACTTAAGATTTTGAGACATTACTCTATTGTGCTCACGTAGATGTTTTTATGGACTATTAAAGACTTATGTATGTGTTCCCTAAGAACGAATTGAATCGTTGAACGAGGAGATTTTGTGAGTTCCTCAAGGATGAATATATGAATTTTTTACCATCATGGTAAGGCTAATGTAGTAGCAGATGCACTTAGCAAACTATCTATTGGTAGTTTTGCACATGTTAAGGAAGAAATAGAACAACAAAAGGATGTTCCTAGGCTTTCTCGCTTGTGGGATCGCCTTATGAGCATGTCAAATTGTGTTGTAACAGTTCAAAATGGATCAGTATCTTCGTTGGTAGTGTGGGTTAAGGAAAAAGGAAGATTTTGATCCTATATTCTCTAACTGAAGGACGCAGTTCATCGCTACAGAGTTGAGGTTTTCCCCAAGGGAGAGATGTTGTGCTTTGCTATCAAGGTTGTATATATGCTCCTAAGGTGGGTAAATTGAGGCAACACATTATTGCAGAATCTCATAACTCCAAGTATTCTATTCATTTGGGCATCATTAAGATGTTCTGACAACGGATGCAGTAAATGTTTTTGATAAGCGCCCTAATTCTAAGAAAATGATGGTAGAACATCAGAAACACAAAGGTATGATTCAAGAGATTGACATCCCTATATCAAAGTGGGAAGTTGTCAACATTGAGTTCATTAAAGGTTTACCTCGTATTTATAGACAACATGACTCCATTTGATTGACAGTTGTTATAGTTACTAAATTTGCGAACGTTTTGGTTGTTAAGAAGACACAGTCGCCAGAGGACTACACTAATCTTTACATTTTAATGAGATAATTAGGTTGCATGGGAATTCTTTATCCATCATCTAAAATAGAGGTCCTCAATTTACCTCTCATTTCTAGAAGTATTTCCACAAAAGTCTTTGTACTCAAGTAAATCTTAGCATATCATTTCATTAACAGATGAATGGTCAGACAAATCATACAATAAGAAGTTATGTTGAGAGCTTGTGTGATCGATTTCAAGGGTAGTTTTGATTATCACCTTCCTTTATAGAGTTCTCTTACAACAATAACTATCATTCTATTATTCATATGGCCCCCTTATGAGGCACTATATAGGGGTAGATGTGTAGATCTGTAGATGGTTGGTGTGAACTAGGTGAAGCATCCTTGATTGGACTAGATTCACTTCATAATTCAATTGAAAAAATTCAGCTCATTAGAGATAGACCTAACAAAACCTAGAGTAACCATAAGTCATATTTAGATTTAATGAAGAAGGGACTTGGAGTTCCAAATTGATGATTGGGTTCTCCTGAAAGTGTAATCTATGAAGGGGTCGATGATATTCGTCAAGAAAGGGAATATTAGTCCTAGATATGTAGGCCATAAAACATCATGAAACGAGTTTGTAAAGTGGTTTATGAGTTAGAATTGACAGCAGAACTAGTGCATCTAGTCATTCACATTTCATTGGTTGAGAAGGGTGTGGATGATCAAGCATTATTGTACCATTAGAAAGTATGGTTATGAAGGATAGTCTCACTTATTAGGATGTTCTAGTGAGGATTTTTGATAGTTAGGTTTGAAAGTTGAGAAACAGAGAAGTCGTTAAGTTAAGGTTTTCTAAAGGAGTCAGTCTTCAAATGGACCAGCTTGGGCAGCAGAAGAAACCAAGAAGGCCAAGTATCCTCATTTCTTTTCAATCGACTCCATTCAAACTTGACATAATATTCCTCTACAGTTTTTCAGTCATTCATGTGTATATTTTAGTCTTAGTATCTTATTCCTTCAAGTTTACTTGCATATGCAGCGTATTTGCATGTTCTTAGAACTTAATTAAATTAGATTTCTGTTTCCAATATTCAGTGGTAGGGTTGTATCTCCTCCCATCCATTTCAGTTACATAAGTCTTTATTCGGGAACAAACGTTCCCAAGGGGTAGATAATGTAGCACCCTGTATCCTAGACATATAAGTTTGCAAAAAAAAAAAGTTCCTGCTGCCGCTGACGGGCATCTCCCACGGACCGTAGGATGACTATTGCTACCTGCAGCATACTTACTAACAATCCAGAAAAATGTCTAAGGGTCGAACCATAGATCGTAGGTCAAAGCACGGGTTGTAGTATTTGTGCATGGATCAAACCCCTCAAAAGACCCCCTCTAAATCTACTCGTCGGTTGACAGAATGATCTGTCCGTCAGTTAACACCAATAGCTTTTTAGTCAGTGATTGTTTGGTATTTTCCTTATGTGTTGGATCCCTAAACAATGTCAATTTCGTCAGTTTTATCCTGGTAAATTTCTTAAAACATAACCTAGTTAACTTATTCTCCAAAAATTAATCAAGTTGAACAAAATGAAGGAGAAAGAGTCGATCAACCCTCTCCTGAATGCAACTAGGTTTTATTAAGTTCCAACCCCCAAATAAAAGAAAAATCTTAATTCATCACCAGTAATGTGGGATTTCACAAGTTGTTTCCTTTCACCTATTGGGTCCCTAAAATTCAATTTAAATTCTTGATTCCCTCCATACAATCAAGACCTATATAGGGTTTTTAGAATTTTGGAAGATTACAATGATTTAGTTATTCTACAACTCTCAATCAGATTATCATGTCTTAGTATTGCTTTTGCGTAGATTCTTCAATAAAATCATAACCCTAGTTATGTAGTTCTTTTTGTTCATGAATGACACTAGCTAGGACAGATTAACAAAGATACATGTCTCAGTTTTAGATTGTTTCATTGTCATGAATAAATATTGCATTTTCAGATTATTGAGCTATCCATTTTACTTATCTTACGCTATAATTTAAACATGTTCAGTTGGGAGTAGGCTTTATATTGAGTTAGAGTAGGTTCAGTCACCTAAAATCAAAAACAATATGCCCCCATAGGTTTATAAGTTCCCTAGGTAGGCATCTACTTAGTGACCACAGCAGTCATGCCTATTCATCTCTAATATTATTTATTGGGTCTTCTCAATAGGGCATATACATCAGACTCCATGTTTAGCTCACATGGTTTTATGTCAGTTATGTTGCGCCTCGGGAATACCCCCGTGATGTGGACACGGGACCTAGGACCATAAGTGATCCCAAGCTAACCCTACTAGCATGATCATGAGCATACTAAAGAATAGAAACTGTTGTGGAAGCTAAATCATACTTAAAATGAAAAGATGGGGAATACCCATATGCTAAAACTGAGATATATGAAAATTGATGAGTTCAATACAAAGAAATTATTAACTCAATATTACGCTGAAACTAACTATGTCTCAAAAATAGCCTTTACACAGGACTAGAAATATTGGGACAAGCCCCAACTAAATCTAGCAAAAACTGAAACTAAATTACTAAAAAACTGAATTGAAACTAATGATTGTTATCATCGGAGAATGAGGACACACCAATGAATCTACTGAAATGGAGATCGAGAGATCGATCTATTCGTGATCTGGATGTTGAGAACCTGAACCTACATCACGAGAACATGTAGCGCATGTATGCGTCAGTACTTGAAGGTACTGAGTATATCAGATAGAATAAAGCTTAAATAATATATAACTGAACTAGCACAAAAGCAAGTATAATAATCTACATGATATACTGAATGCAATGACCAATTTATAACATGATGGAATTGAATACTTAATACACTAATAAATGGTCAATGCAGTAGAGTCTGATTGAACTGTGGGAGTTACTTCTAACCGATAATAAAACCACATGATCTAATATTGAGTCCGATGTATACGCCCCACTGAGTGAACCCAATATACCATGCCAGAAGTTTAAAGGCATGCTGGCGTGATCACTAAACTTATTTCCCACAGAGAGGACTTAAAACTTACTTGGCTGGAAATTCTGGGGCTAATTGGGTACGCTGAACCCTACATCAGGAACACACAATCTACCCTTGTAGCGAAGTACACCATCTCCCCCTTGGGAGATAACCTCCACTCTCTGATTATGAACTACACCCTTAAGTTCAAGCAAGATTGGATCACTATCTTGTTTTTCCTTAACCTCCACTACCAAGGAAGATTCTGCCCCATTCTGAACTGTTACACCAGTCTCTGATATGCTAATAATGTGAACTCCTAAGCGAGGAAGCCTGTGAACATCCTTCACTAGCTCCTTCCTTTCTTCCTCAACATAGTTTACACTACCCATAGATAATCTACAAAGAGAATCTGCTACTACATTTACCTTACAAGGATGATAATGCACGCTGATATCATAATCCTTAAGGAACTAAAGCAATCTCCTCTGGCGATGATTCAACTCTTTCTGGGTGAACGAATACTGAAGGCTCTTATGATCAGTGAACACATCTATATGAATACCATACAAGTAGTGTCTCCATATCTTGAGTGCAAACACCACTGGTACAAGATCGAGGTCATGGGTTGGATAGTTCTTTTAAGGAATCTTAAGCTGTCTAGAAGCATAAGTTATAACCTTATCCCACTGCATCAACACACAATCTAGGCCAACTATAAATGCATCACAATAGATCACATAACCATCTTAATCCTCCGGTAGAGTCAAGAAAGGAGTTATAGTCAATCTAGTTTTCAATTTTGCAAAGCTTTTCTCAAAATCCTTCCAGGAACATTCTATTATAACCCACTGGACCAAAGAGACTTCTGATATCTGTAGTAGAGGTAGGTCTGGGCCATTGTTTCACTGTTTCTATCTTTTGTGAATCCACTAGAATCTCTTGGCTAGATACAATATGACAAAGAAAAGCAATGGATTGCAATCAGAACTCACATCTGCTAAACCTAGCGAATAAATGGCGATCCTTGAGAGTCTCTAGAACAATTCTCAAATGGCTCGCATGTTCCTCCTCATTCCTAGAGTAAATTGAGAATATCATCAATAAAGACAATAACGAACAAGTCCAAGTATTGTTTGAACATTCTGTTCATCAAATCCATGAAAGATGCAGGAGCATTGTCTAGTTCAAACGACATAACTACAAATTCATAATGACCATACCGAGTTCTGAAGGCTATTTGTGGATTGTAAATATCTCTGAGTCTAAGCTGATGATAACTCGATCTGAGGTCTATTTTTAAGAAGTGACTAGCACATTTAAGTTGGTCAAACAAGTTGTAGATCCTGGGGATGGGATACTTATTCTAGATGTGACCTTGTTCAACTGTCAATAGTCAATGCACATTCCGAGAGAACCATCTTTCTTCTTTATGAACAACAGTGCCGCACCCCACGGTGAAATACTAGGTCTGATGAAGCCCTTATCTAGAAGGTCCTTTAACTGCCCTTTCAATTCCTTAAGCTTCACAGGAGCCATTGTGTAAAGAGGAATAGAAATAAGCTGGATATTTGGAAGGAGATCGATTGCAAAGTAAATTTCCGTTTCAGGAGGGACTCTGGGAAGATCTTTTGAAAACATTTCTTGAAACTCAAAAACTACTGGTGCTGACTCAAGAGTTGGGGTTTCAGATCTAGAATCCTTAACCCGAACTAGATGATAAAGATAACACTAAGAGATCATCTTTCTGGCCTTAAGATAAGAAATGAATCGACCCATAGGCGCTAAGCTACTACCCTTTCTTTCTAAGATTGGTTCATCTGGAAACTGAAAATAAACAATCCCAGTTCTACAATCGACTGAGGCATAAAAAGAATGTAACTAATTCATACCTAGAATAACATCGAAGTCAATCCTTTCTAACTCTACAATATCTAGTGTGAGGAACTTCTAAGAAACTGTGACAAGGAAATTTCTATATACCCGTCTAGATATATTGGGTCACCGACTTGAGTAGAGACTAAGAAAGGTTCTGTGAGAGTTTCTGGACTAACACGGAATTGGAGTGCTATCTAAGGAGTTACAAAAGAAAGCCCCTGGATCTAACAATGCATAAACATCAATGTCAAAAACTCGTAACATACTAGTAACTACATCAGGAAAACCTTCCTGATCCTAGCGAGCCTGAACTGCATACAACCTGTTCTGGCGCTGACCGCCGCTTGTATAAGATGAGTTACCCTGCTGAGTTAGGTGACTTGCTGTTGCTGCTGAAGTTGTAGACTGAGCACTACCATTTCCACCTCCTTGATCCTGTCTAGAAGGACGATCACTCAACCTATGAACAGACTAACCACACCCAAAACATCCCTCTTTCCCTGTGAGACACTCGCCCGGATGGTTCTTACTACACTTAGGGAAAGTGGGGTAAGTCTTGGTGCCTGAAACACTTCCCTGAGATTTAGATACTGGTGCTCTACCCTTCTGGTCATACCTATTCTTGGAGGATGGTACACTAGCTGACGACGGGGCTGGAGCGGAAAACTTCTGCTGATTGTACGAGCGACTTCTACCACCCAATTTCTGCTGGAAATAGTCATAGTTCCCAGTCCTAGCCTTCTTAATCTCCTTAACATGTTCCCTAAGCTTATCACCCTCAACATGCTGAGCATGAGTCATAAACCTAGAGATCTTAATATCTCCTAGTATCATAGCATTTTTGCACTCACATTTAACCAAATCTGGCACTCCATACAAGAACTTATTCATCCGAGCCCTAGAGTCAGCAACCATGTGAGGAGCATACCTGGAGAGTTGGATAAACTTCAGCCCATACTCTTGGACTATCATGTTACCCTTCCTCAAGTTCATGAATTCTTGAGTGTACCAAATATGAGCAACATCCTTCAATTGGTATGGTGCCAACTCAACCTGGTCATTCTTTGTGACATGCATTACCTCAAATATCTTCTTGATCTAATCCTAGAAATTTTGAGGATCCTCACTAGCTTGCGATCCTAAGAACTCAGTCGGATTCATCCTAACAAAGTCACAGACCTTTACTGCTACTGATCCACCACTTTCATTCACATGAGCATGAACTCGATTGTTCTAGTTAGTCATACTCTGAGCCAACATCTGTATGGCATTCCTGAACTTTGCATTGGAGACTTCTTGATCTAGGACTGGAGGATCTGCGTTTGCATTCACGGCGTTACCATTCCTAGCGTTAGCTCTACGATGATGCCTGATCTGAAATGTAGACCGTCAGGTTAGAATTGAATAACATCATACCTTACGCACGATAAGAGTAACAAGAAAGTGAATTTTTCCAAAAAAAACACGTCATAGCCTCCCTCTCATTAGATGTGGTGCACTTCATACCCATTAAAAGGACTCTACGTAGTGTAGCTTTTCCGACTTCTTGGAACTCATGAACCTAGAGCTCTGATACCAAGTTTTGTCATGATCCGAGACTACCCCCGAGACGCGGACACCGGAACTAGGACCACAATTGATCCCAAGCTAACCCTGCTTGCATGATTATGAGCATACTATAGAATATAAACTGTTGCAGAAGCTAAATCATACTTATAATGAAAAGATGGGGAATACCCATATGCTAAAACTAAGATACATGAAAACTAATGAGCTTAATACAAAGAATATATTAGCTCAATACTAAGCTAAAACTAACTATATCTTAAAATAACCTCTAGACAGTACTAGAAATACTGGGACAAGCCCCAGCTAAATCTAGCAAAAAGTGAAACTAAATGACTAAAAGACTAAAATGAAACTCATGATTGTTTTCCTCATAGAATGAGGAATCACCATTGAATCTGCAAAAATGGAGATCGGAAAGACTATCTATGCGTGATTTGGATGTTGAGAACCCGAACCTACATCACAAGAAGATGTAGCGCACGTATGTTTCTGTATTTGAAGGTACTGAGCATGTATGATAGAATAAAGCTTAAATAAAACATAATTCAACAAACAAAAAAGCAAGTATAATAATCTATATGATATATTAAATGCAATGACCAATTTATAACATGCTCGAACTAAATACTGAATATACTGATAAATGGTCAATACAGTAGAGTCTACTTGAACTGTGGTAGCTATTAATAACTGCTAATAAAACCACATGAATTAATATGGAGTCCGATGTATATGCCCCATCAAGATCACCCAATATACCCTGCCAGAGGTATAAAGGCATGCTGGCGTGATCAGTGAACTGACTGCCCACAGAGAGGACTTAAAGAGAGGACTTACAACTTACTTGGCTAGTAGTTCTGGGACTAATCGGGTATGCTGAACCCTAATCCAACTCGGTATTATTCGAATTCTATTTATTTATGTAGTTAACTATCACGACCGGAATCTAGACCCTTGAAGGTGTCGTTGACCTCTCAGAGGTCGCAGACAAGCCTACATACATCATCTTTACTTCATCTAGGTTAAATTTAGCGGAAATTGAACTTTTAATTTTATTATTTCATGTGAAACATATTATACTTAAAATCATAGGTGTTCACAAATCAACTATCTAATATTGAAATAATCAAATGAAAAAAGTAGTTCATAATTGCATTAAACGTATCCTTGCCAAAACGGCACAAATACAATGTCTGAAATGAAACGGGAAATGAAACACTAGTAGGACATGCCCCACTAGCTAAAGCCTACAAAATCCAGATGAAAGCTCCACGTCCGGATAGCTGCAACGTCGTACTGTAAGCTCTAACATCCACCTGTGTCTGCACTTAAAAGTAAATAATGTATGGGATTAGTACACACTTGTACTAAGTATGGGACATGCATGACTAAGAATATGTCTTTCTAACAACATGATTTAAGGAAAGTCAAGTAAGTGGAATTGCCAAATTTGGATTAGGAAATTCAGTGATCTTGCTAAATATGGATAAGGAAAGTCAATGGACTTGCCAAATTTGGACTAGAAAAGTCATGACATGAGAATAACATGCATCATCATACTTATTATTTTACAAGCAGCACATAACACATTGCACATATCATATCACGCAATTCATATCATTCTTTCATATTCCATGAGATCTTGGAATCATGGACTTGGCATTAGGACTTCCCAAAATGAGGGCTCAACATATAGAACCTCAACTAGGGATCCTTCTTCAGCAAACACAGAGTCTGCTTTGTTCGTTCATACGTACTTTATTTTCATTCATTCATATACTAGTGCAATCACCAGTCATACCTAGGAAGAAGCTCAAGACTCTCATCGGGTTTGTTGTGCAATGACCAAGAATAACCTAGTGTCATTACTTACGTCTATCTCACCTCTTGATTATCCTATCCTTACACCTTTGGTATCGTTCATTTAATTTTGTGCATCATTTGAGGCTGGACTCAGTTTTTGTTTGGGAATTTTAACCTTAACAAACATAGATCATGTGAGCATAATGAAATCCAGTCTCTGCCCCACACCAAAAAGAGGTGGAATCGCCGTCCAAAGTGATCCGAACATGCTAGCGTATATAGGGAGTCGAACCCTACTAGATCCCTATACTGGCAGTATAGGTTAAAATCTAGGAGAAATAAGGAGACCCATACCCGGCATGAGAGATAGTCTCATCTCATGAGATTTATGTGAACCTCCGTCCTTTCCGAAGGAAGGCATAAACGCTCATAGCTAGCCTATCGGTGCTTAGTATAAAGTTACATTACATTCAACTCATACATCATGGAAGCTGGCTTCTAGCATGAGGAAATCATAGCTCATTAGATGATTTCTCATCTCATCATTAGTATTAAGTATGCATTGACTTCAATACTTTCATTAGAGTATTCAAAGAGACTTGTCTCTTCATTAACTTAACACTCTCATAGGTGAGTACATTTTGGTAACATTTACTTAGGCTCATTTGAGATTGCTCTCATATTTAAAATTAGTCTCTTATCATATTGTCATTTCATGCATTAACTTTAACATATTTGCTTTTCATAATTATTCACCCCTTCACGTGAATGTTCATTTCATCATATGCCAATGCACTTGGCCATTTAGTGTGTTTCACACTCTTACTTAACCTTTCTATGGTTACATCATTTTATCACATACAACTTAGGGTCACTTACTTTTAAATGTATGCTAGACTTATGAGTCCACACATACAAACCATGAAGCTTCATTCATAGTTTGTCTAAGTGATTCATGTTAACCCAAGATTATGTGGTACAAGACTTATGCAACCTATCGATATGCAAAGATATTGATTTCGATCTTTAGAGGAAGCATTCATTAAATATTTATTTACTTATGACTTAGGTGTCAATACGGAATTGGGAAAGGGAACCCGATTTCGAATCCCTTTGACAACACTTAATCTTATTTTAAACTTGATAATTGCATTTTTCTAATTTGGGGGACCCTAGTTCGATCCCCATCAACCCCATAATATTTCCTTTCTATTTCTCCTCTCCTTTTTCGTTTAAGTCAAGGAGGTTGTGGGTTCTATCCCCCACAAGCTCATTATTTTTCTTTTAATTTACCTCTTAACTTTGTCACCTATCCAAGAGGTTGTGAGTTCAATCCCCACTCTCCACATTTATTTTCTCCTTTATTTTTCTCCTAACTCTCTCATCCATTCAAAGGTTGTGAGTTCAATCCCCACTCACCACATCTGTTTTTCCTTACATTTTTTCGCACAAATTTTTTATGAAACTTTTATTTGGTGAGTTTATGGGTTCAATCCTCAATGACCTCACATATTTTTAAAAAAATTTAAACCAAATTCATTTTTTTTAAAGTTGGCCGAGACTACAATTTCCAGCAGGCTAGAAATTTAGTCTCCTCCAATCCATTTTAGTCTTAATCTTTTTTTGTTTTTTTGGTAGCTTATATGTAATGATATCTTGGATTCAATCCTTAGTGATTTCACTTATTTTACATTCATTTTTCATGGCATTTTATAACACTTTGATTGGCCGAAACCAACCTACCAAATGCCGGAAATTTGTTCACTATTTTTGGCTCGTTGTTATCATCATTTGTTTATAAAATCTTAGGACGTTGCATGAATTATTTGGTGCATATTTAAGTATAATTATTTCATGGTTATATTCAGCCAAGAAATAGCATTAAATCCTGCAACATTACACCACTTTTGCACATCATGATTTACAGAAACATTTGCACAAACATCACTTTTCACATTCTTTCGGTTGGCATAAATTAACATGCTTATAATTCCAAACACATAATCATGAACACATTATCATGGAAATCAGACTTCATACTTAAACTACCAGCAAACATACCAACAACATAATCTCTAACCTGTTTCAGATTGAAATCAAAAGGATACTAGGGACAAGGAGATCGACAATAACGGGAACAACCCTAGTTTCAAAATTCGTTGAATTCCTGCAAAGGAAATTCTCTTGGAGAAAGGATTCCCGGAGAGAAACCCAAACCAAACTTTAGTGTTGTTCAACACACAACCTGCTGTCCAAAACCCTCTCCAAATTAACGTCCAAGTCCCCAAACTTAAACACAAAACTGGACGCAAAACTCTTTTTTTTCCTTTACGTTTTTGGTTAACATTTTGTTATGTTTTTTACGTGTAAATTCTTCATGTATGAAGAAATTTTGGTTGTGTTTTCTGTTCCTGTATATCGTTAGCAGATTGAACGCAAAAGTGAGAGAGTTGATTGTGAAAGAGAGAGGATAAACGTGAGAAGTGACTGGTTCCTTAGGATTCGGATTGTAGTTTTAGACTTACTCAAAATAAGTTTTGGTTAAACTGTAAAAGTCTGATTTGTTTAAATAACACATGAATGGAACTTATTGCCATTACAAAAAATTATATTTTTAAACTGCATTATAATTCACTTGGGCATCGCTTTCGTCGATGATCGAACCCGTGACGTCCCTATCGCAAAAATGGGTCCCTTCAGGTCGACCCTACCCAAACCGGCCTATTAATTAATTAATTAATAATAATATGATTTTCCTTTCTCTTAAATCATAATTAAATATTAATTATTTAAATTAATTCCCCAATATAAATAATAAAGTCAAATCATTGCTCCCACATAGATTCAAACCCAGGTGGAGCAAGATTTTGCTCAATGGTCAATTTCAGCAATTTCTATCCAAAATGCCCCTACACCAAATTAACAGAATAATTAATTACATATTTAGGGTAATTATGATACTAACCTTAGACTGGAAAAAGACCATTTTACCCCTAGACCCTCAAAACTTAAGATTTCCTCTTTTTAAGTCCGTTAAAGACTCATACGGGTAAATATTGCTATTCGGGAGCCCTACATGGCTGGACCCAACATTTCCTAGCTCAACTAACTCCCCAAGTTAGTTGGCTTGGATGTCGCAGGGGTATAGAGGTCTTTTTCTATGCGTATCAATATGTGTGAACCCGGTCTAATCGTAGGAATTCTAGACACACTAAACATTACTTAGCATATTCATTTTTAGGGTTGTTACATTAACTTTTTATGTCTGAATTTCTGTAAATACTGGATAGCTCAAAACTGAACATGCAAACTGGGAATGCAAC
Source organism: Solanum pennellii (assembly GCF_001406875.1). Classification (NCBI taxonomy): domain Eukaryota; kingdom Viridiplantae; phylum Streptophyta; class Magnoliopsida; order Solanales; family Solanaceae; genus Solanum; species Solanum pennellii. The sequence goes on along the minus strand of NC_028637.1, from coordinate 15,223,453 downwards.
ATTTAATCTGATAATGATGCATTAAAATCTCAGGCATGTATAACTGAATAACTAGATTATCTTACCTAGCATGTTAATTCAAGAACTAAAGACATACAAAGCTTGGGTTCTGAAATTCATGCGATAAACTGAATAATAATTTTACAATGAGATTTGGAACATATATTTAACAAATTAATGATGTTCTATTGAAGTTCTAGAAACCCTAGGTTTTATCATGATAAGAGAATCAAGAATCTTTTTGAACACTAGGGACCCAATGGGTGAAAGGCACCCACTAGTGAAATCCCACATACCTGATGATGAAATTCACGGAAAAACACTTAGATTTTGTAGCTGGAACTACTGGAACCTTGTTGTGTTCTTGAACGGACCGGGTTCACACAGATAGATAAGATTTTGTTATGTTTATAGGCTTAAACTTACTAAAATCCAATGATTTAGGGTAAAAACGACGTATCTTAGGGTTTCAATGAAACGAGAAAAGACCAAAAGACCCTAGAGTTAATTGCTGTCTGACCAAATGATGACCTGGACTGACGCTCCGTCTTTCAAATGAAGGTCCGTCGTTTGGGTCCATCAGTTTGGTCTGTTCGACAGGCCTATACTAAATCGGGCATAACTTTTTACTCAGAGGTCTGATTTTAGCAAGGTAAGATTTATGAAAAGATAATTCAAGTATATATATGTGGGTATGTCATGGCACACCTAATTCATTTTATGATAAAAGTTATGTCCATCTGAAGTTGACCCAACTGCATTTTCCCCTAACTGTCTGCTCTTTCTCACCTACGGTCAGGCCTACGGACCGTAGGTTGAACGACGGTCCGTGCTGGTCAACCGTGGTTCATATCTAAGAGTTGTTAAATTGGGTGTTGATCGACGAAAACAAACTATAGACCATAGTCTGACCTACGGACCGTAGGTCCGTCAGTCGTTCGACATATAGTCAAATTTTCTGGATTGAGTTCTTGGGAGGTTTCTGACCCAATCGACGAATGTGCATGACGTACTGTGGTTCAGGCTATGGCCCATCGATGCACCAGCAGATTTTTTGAAAAGCTGATTTTTGGTCTATTTTGTATACGATGTGTTACAGGTTATTAGTAGCTCTCATAGGCATACTATAGTGAATTGTCCAATATACCAGTTACAATTCAGCATTCACTTTCAGTATGCTATAAACTTGGTCATTGCATTCAATTTATTACATAATCATTATTTTTCATTATAGTTATGATGCTTATCTTATATAATATTTGAGAATGCTTTGTTCAGTTATGAATATTGTTCAGGTTTATTCTATATTGTATGCTCAATGCCTTTCAAGTACTAGCGCATACTCTATGCTACTTCTTCTCGTGATGTAGGTTCAGGTCCTCAGCATTCAGATCACGTATAAATCAAGTCCTAATCTTCATCTCAACAGTATCAGTGGTGAATCCTCCTTCTCCGAGGACGATAGACATATTTCTTTAACGTTCAGTCTTTCCGTTTCAGTTTTGCTAGACTTATTTGGGGTATGTCTCAAAATCTCTACTTAGTTAAAAGCTTTTCAAATATAGTTTAATTCAGTTTTAGCTTTGATTTTGATCTTTTAGTTATCATTTAACTCATACTTTATTTATTCAGATAGTAGTGATATTCCCTGTCAGTTATCTAGTATGCTTATGATTTTCGAGCTCAGGGCTAGTTTGAGGTCACTCGTTATCCTACATTCCCTGTTAACGTCCAGGGAAAACCTCGAGGCGTGACAATATGTACGAAAGGAAACATGCTGGTGTAGAACATAAAGTGATTTCCCTCGTCTATCATATCCAAAAGTTGCAAAAGACGACATGAAGGATCTCCACTGATAGCTGGCAATAGGACATGCATTACTAAATGATGCAAAGTGTAGAAATAGTACCAAAAAAGATACTCATTCGTACCAACACTTATTCCGTCAAAATAAAATTATCAATCGATTTATTCAATCGAAAATAGTTTATACAAAAAAAAAATACATATATATTTATACTTTCCAATTTATACTATAGAGAGTAAAATGAATCAATTATACAAATATATGTGAGTTATACAAATGTAACCACGAACTAAACAAAAGAGGTGTGAATTATAAAAACGAGGTCGTGCATTGCAGCTCAAACTATAGCTACAACCCGTGAATATGCAAAGTATGCTAACGATCCTAATTAAGTTTATTATAATGGCTATTTGTAAAAAAAATTCCTATTTTTTGCCTTTCATATTTTTATTAGTGAGCCCACAGAGAGTATGAAGGACTAGTTGTTTTTAATATAAGGAAAATATTCCCTTCCTTGAGTTATTCAAAAATCAAATAATTCACAATGACAATTAAAACTTTTATCTAAAAGGGTACATTTACACAAGTTTTTCAAGTCATGGACAAACATTGGTTGTTATTCACCCTTTTTTCTTCTAATGTTGTAAATTATAAATTATTTTGTCGTAGAAATAGTTGATTTTTCGTCTACAAGTGGTCACTATTTTAACATTGCATATTATTTGACAAAACAATGTCATCACTAAATCCCACGTTGATTAGAGATAGTAAAATAATCGTCACTAATTGCTTATTTATTAGTCACAAAAACTAACGTCACAAATAAGTATAAAATTTTGTGGCTAAAGCTAACAACCATTAACCACGAACTTTTATTGGTCGCTATTGTAACAAGTTATTTTTTATGATGAAACTTTTTTCTTATAAAAAATAATAACTATTTAAGCTAAATAATAGTTCGTCACAAGTTGAATGCATTATTAGCGACAATATAATGTGCCAATAAAATAACTTAAAATTTGTCGCTGATGACACTTAGTAAATGTCGCCAAAATATTTTTTGTGGAAAATTTTAGTGAAAAAAAAATTGCCACGAAATTATATGATTCGTCACAAAAAGTACATTGCTCATGCACTACACCAAATAAGATCTTGTCACAAAATATAAATAATTAGTAACAAATATTTTGTCATGCCGATTAATTTTGAAGCTAAATATCATATTTACGGTAGTGCAAAAGCGAAGCCAGCCACTCGTGAATGCCGCAGCAAGCACGTGAATGTTCATGCCCAAGATGTCAGTCGTTCGCACTTAAAAAATTTTGGTCTCCAAAAGTGTTTATGGCAACGTACACGTTGTGTCCACTATATTATAATTGGTGTAAAACATGTCCCTACTATATTTAATATGTATAATATTAACTAAAAATTTCAAAAAAAAATAATATTAGAGTACTACTCAAATTTATAAGGAAAATCTTTGCCGCATAAAAATAACTCATATAATTTTAATTCTAACTACCCATTTAAAAACTCATACAATTTTACATCATACATTCCCTAAATATTGAAGCCCATCGACACTTAACCATAAATACCCCATTTTTTGAAGAATCCATGATGGGAGTGGTAAGATTGAGATTTGGACCTAGTGCTTTGCTATCAATCGCAGATTTGAAAACTAAAGATTACATAGAGAGAGAAAAAGATAACCCAATTTTTTTTAAGTACTTGTCATAATTTGTGCAGATCATAGTGATGAGTGATATTTGCATGAACTTCTTCGGTCTTTTCCTTTTTAAAATCAATTCATTTGAGACTTTAATTTATTAACTTGTATAACGTATAATTACTACATACAAGGTCCTTCAATTCCTATACAATTTGCATCTGAGTCACTCATTTCATCGTTGCAATGAATGGAGGGGTCAACAAATAAAATTATAAGAACTAGTTCGAATGACTGAGTCTATCCATCACCTTGTATAGAAAGTTGCATGGATACATGGAGCTATCAAGAGTTCAGCTTATAGAGTCCAACCAGATCAACACTTGATTTTTTGGGATGTCGAAAGGTGGTGTTGTGAGACTAGCAATTTTGTGTTTGTGTGAGTGAAGCTACTCTTATTATTGGAGATTTGATTATTTTGGGTGACTCTCCATTGTACCCCTTTCAATCCCCCTAGTTGGTAGAAATTGAAGAATATTTTGAAAATACGTAAAGAGAGCTTATCGGACTGAAGACTAATAATTAAAGTAGATTGTTAGTTATCAAGTTTTTTCTTCCAGGTAAAATAGGTGCTCATGTTTACCCAATAGCTATAAATCTGGCTAGAGGAATGCGACTAGTGCTAGCCACATACCTTTTGCCAGATAAATAGCTATTGAGAAAACAAAAAAAAAACTTATTTTACTTGTAAGAACAAATCTTAACAACCTAAGAGAAAGAAAAGCTTCATTCTCAGAATTCCAACCTTTGTTCATGAAAAAATTCGACCATCTAGTTCGATTATTGGTCTTCAATCTGATAGGCCGGATTTGCGCACTTTCCAGATTTTCTTCAATCTCTGCCAACTCAAGGGGTTGAAGGGGGGCACAAACCAGAGTTACTCAAAAATATCTAAGCCTCTAAAATAAACATATCTTCAAGAGTAATAGTAGTTTCTCCCAATGAAAACATAAAATTGTTAGTCTAACAACTTCACCTTTCTACCAACACAAAAATCAAATCTTTATCCTTCTAGACTATTTAAATTGAAATCTTGATAGCTCCATAAATATATGTAGCTTTTCATATATGGTTATGGATAGACTCCATTGTCTGAATCTATTTTTTCCATCTGTTTTTTTCATCCCTCAATCCATTGAAACTATGGGAGGAGACTTTCAATGGCCATTCAGATTTGGATGAAAAATGAATGAAGGGTTTTTATAAAAATCACTCATTTAATATGATCTGCACAAATCATGCCAAGTACTTGAAAAAATTTGGGTAATTTTTGTCATCTCTAGATGATCTCTAGTTATCAAATCTTCGATTGATAATGGAGCAGTGGGTTTAGATCTCAATATTCCCTTTCCAATTGAGGATTCATCAATAAATGGGGTTTTTAAGGTTTAAATGTATATGTGCTTCAACAGTTAGAGTATTTAGGGTGAAATTTGTATGAGGTTTCATATGGGGTTTTAGAGTAAACATTGTATGAGTTTTTTAGGTTGCAGAGCTTTTCCATGGAAATTTAAGAAGTACCATGATATTATTCTTTTTAGTTTTATTTTTCAATATCAAAAATTTTTCTTACATTTTTTTTAAAAAAAATTGTAGCGACATATTTGTCACCAATTATCATAAAGTTGTGGGACAATTATAAACTTCATAGATCAGTATAATTAATATATGGTTTCGCTATTATATGCAGAACTTAGCACCATATCATTTATGATGGGAAAGAACAATATTTTGAGTTAATTGTGAAGGTTTTCCTTTAATCTATCTCCTTAATGATATATCACTTGTACTGAATTCATGCTTCATATAAAAGGAAAATATATGATGGTTTGCTGACAAACACATATATAATTGATAGGCCACACAGACGTTTAAGAAGTTAGAAGCTCATTCTACTCATAATGAATTAAGCTTAAAGCAATAAATTCCTTTCCAATTAAATTCCGTATATGTGGAATGTCAAAATGAAGAGAAAAAATTGTGAGGATCGATTGATGACACCAGTCATTAGATAAGATTATAAAGTGTTTGTTAGTAAGTAGTGAGATTCGATGATGAATTTGAAGTATAATGAATGGCATAATGTTAGGAAGGATATAACTTTAGAATTGCTTACAGAAAGACATACAAACTGTCTTACACAGTCTTACCCTACATTTTTGTAGGAAGTTGTTTGCACCACTCAAATCCCGAACTCCCTTGTCATGTGGTAGAATCTTGACTAATCACACCAAATGTTTCATTACATTAATGGAGAAATTAATTAGATAATTTACACAATAATTTGTTTTATAGTTATGTAGAGCCTTCCTTGTACTATAATCACATTTAATAATATGATGTCTTCTACAGATTAAAAGATTCTATATTTAGAAAGAAAAAAGGCAATAGATATGAAGGTTAGTAAATTCAAAACTTATTAATGTTAACACTTAAGAGTATTTATCATGAAAACTACTAATCAATGCAAATGGAAATTTCAATCACTTCAGATATTCATTAACACTCTGATGTTCCATATTATCCTTCATTTTGTGTTGAACATTTCTTTATTATTTTTGTGATCAGAATATTAATATGCTGAAGAAATCAAACAGTAGAGGAATACCATAAAGACTATACAAGCAAACTAGAAAGAAGAGATTAGATATGGGCGAAGCTTGAGAAAAAATTCTTTCCTTAAAGTTAAATGTCATTTTGTATCCCAAGTTCCATATTTGATAGAGAAAAATAAATTTGATTTATGAATGTACCTATGATCAATAAAGAAAGAGTACTTGAGTTTTCTTCCAAAACTTTTTTTGAGTGCAATTTTATAATGGACAGCCCAATCAACCATAGAAGGTTTTTAAATGACATCCATATGTTGTATGGAACCATAGGCTTCTATACATAACTCGCATTCCTATGCATTTATAATGACCCATTTCGTCATTTTGAGTACTATAACTTTTTTTATTGCATAAAACACATTTCGATAAGTTCTAATTAGGTATTTTGGACTATTAATAGTTACAATTAGGGAATTATTGGGGTAGTTTAATTAATTTACTTAATTGGTGGTAAAAAAGTAACTTTAAAATTAATAGTGGGCCACTTTTATTATATATATAATAATAAGTACGGAGGGTATTTATTAATTTTGAGTCATTAGATTAAAAGAAAATAGAAGGGAGTTTGAGTGATTGTGCATAAGCCACACAAGAGGAACGATCAATTCAGGTATGAATTTTATTTGGGAAATTATGTTTTAGGTAAAGATCACATGATGTAGGTTTATAATGAAGGGAGTATTTTAATGTTGTGTTCTGTGAAACATAAGCTATTAAATTTGCAGGTTATTAAATTTTGTGGGTTTAATTGCATGTAATGATGGAGTAATGATTGACTGAAGAATAACAAACAATGTGTAATTATTGTTTGGAAAATTGAGGCCAAGTATTATGAGCAGTAAGAGACTTAGGTGGGGTAATAAACTTTGATATTTATATGATTAAATTGGTAATATTTGCATATGGCTTTTTTAAATTATGTTATATTTTGTTTTGGTTTTCCTTGATAGAGGTTACTGGACATAGACGTAACCTTAAATTTCAAACTATTTCTATAGTTATCTTGTTACGAGTCAAGTTTTAAAATATTGAATTAGATAATTAAGTATTAGGTGTATCGGGTTATTTAAATTTCACTAAAGTTATGCTAACTGGAGGAACTAAGACATACCCTTAAGTTTGAATTTTAGAAAAATTGATTACATGTTAGATGAGTTTTTGGGTTTAGGCTGCACATAAAATATCTATGTGTTTATGGACTCGTTAACTTATAAATTATGCATATATACTTAATAGATTGGAAAGGTTCAGAGACATTGAGGAAAGAGAAAGTATTGGAGAAGTAGCTTGCTTGACTTTGCTTCTTCGGTGGAGGTAGGTTTATGCTTTATTCTATTTGATAATAAACTCCTAATAATGACTGATATGCATTTAATGATACTTTGAAGTTCTCTATGTACTTGATTGTGTGATTGTGTGACTTGGTTGTGTAGTTTGTGAATGGTCTAAAATCCAGAGGCCATGAGATTTATAATCTGAAATCCTTTCTATCAAAGTGATATCTTGAATAAAGAAGTCTTGATAAAACATTATCAATGAATTGAAAATGGTTATAATAAATGACAAATTAATAGTATAATTGGATCGGAGTGTCACGTTCCGATATAGTATAACTGGATCAGAGTGTCACATTCCAACATGATATTCTTTGATCGGAGTGTGAGTTCAGACACAGTATTCTTGGATCGGAGTGCGACACGTTATTCTTGGATTGGAGTGTCACATTCCGACACGGTATAATTGGATTGAAGTGTCATCTTCCAACACCATAATATTAAAGGAAAAACATGTTGAATTAACGGAATGTACTCAATCTCAAAGAACTCAATTCCTCAAATAGTTTTGTTGGAGTCATGAGTCCTCATGGATGATCTTGATATTTTTGACTTATTAAATACTTACTTTAGCGTTGTTGAAAGTTGGTCATGTTATTTGTTGTTTATCACATGTGAAGTTTTATAATTGAGTTCATACTATTTCTCATTATATATTAGTTTATATTTTGGGTTGTCCGATGATACCTACTAACTAAATGTTGCCCCGTATTGAGCCTTACTTGTGTTTTTCTTTGTTTTCCTTTATGGAGTGCATCGAGTGTACCAATGACTTCAAATTTCCCTCAGCTCTAGCCAGTCTCCAGCATATCAGGTTCCATGGTGAGCTATTCATTCAAGCTCGTGTTAGATTCTCTCGGTCATGACATGATGTCCTATGTTTTCTGACACATACTATTTTGTTCTTTTATTTTTGTGTATTTGATATTCTTAAACATAGTATATGAAGAATAGATGTCCTTGATTTGATGACATTAAGGTTTTTGAAAATGATACTTTAATAAGTTTTTAAGCTTCCGCATTGTTTTTGTTATTCGTAGTTGAATTATTGGCATATATTGAGGTTTGGATTCCCTAGTTCACCAACTTAGGAGGTTAAGTATGGGTGTCACTCATGACTTGTTTTGGATCATGACAAACTTGATATCAAAGCCTTAGGCTCGGTGATCGCATCACACAAAGACAAATCTAGTAGAGTATTACGGAACGGTACGGGGACGCCTTTACTTTTCATCGAGAAGCTATAAGACATAGGAAAACTCATTTCTTTCTTTCGTGCTACAACTTGAATCAATTTGGTATCTAGGTTATACAAATTGGTATCTTAACTTGTTCACTCTATTTCAAATATTATTACTACTAGAGTATTAGAAGTTGAAATAGCAACAACAAAAAAGAAAAAAAATGTATCCTAAGAGATAGGTATATTTTCTCGATTGCAAAATGTAGAGACAGTCTCATGTTGAGAGTCCATTAGTGAAGACACTGCTATGACTTCATAGAGTGAGGGTATATTAGAGAAAGTCATCGAGGCTTGCTTGGTTAGAGTTAGGAAGCGTGTTATTTTTGTTATTGAATTAATATAAGAAGTAAAACAAATTTTTGGGGATATAGAGAGAACATATTCAATAATGTTATGCAATTATTCAATGGGTAGAAATATCTGGGCTATTTGGTTATGATCTTATGGATATGTATGATGTGCTCTAGGGAGATATCTAATGGACTTTCACGGCGTGGCAGTACTAGGGTTATGTGGAAATGATTACGTCGATTGTCAAGTAAGAATACTAACTACTAAAGGAGTTACTAGTTGTATGACATGGTCAGATAATAAGATTTAGTGTTGGATTCGCATTTGAGAAACCAACTAGTTTATTATTACAGGCGCTTAGATTGAGCATTATTTTAAAGGAAATTTTAGTGGTCGATATTGGGTATGGTATTAATACAATTAGGTTTTGAAGTGTATCTTGTGGAGTCTAAAGGAGTACTGGAAATTTTATCTTAATCTTCACAAAATAGATTCATACTAGAATGACAAATATATAGAAAAAGAAAGTCCTAGTGAGTATACTTTGGGTAAAGTATATTGAAGATTTTACTAAAAAAATGCTTATAAAATTGAAATTAGTCCCTTAAATTTGATTGTTATACCAAAGTTTAAGGCTTCATGTCGAGGAAAAGGTTCATATCTCAACAATGAAAAGGTTTAGCTAAGCATGATGGTAAAAAGAGAATGTGATATATGACCTATATGATTTATGGTTGTTGAACTATTATTGAACATTCTTATTTAGAATCAGTTTTAGTGGCAACAAAGTCTTGAAAGTGTTTCACTGGTTCTGAGATCAAATTTAGTATTTTATTAGGAGATGGGCACTAGGCTGAATCCTACTTGAAAAAAGATTCAAATTGTTCTCTTTATTTTGTTTCCAATTCTATTTGAAAAAGAATTGAAATTCTAATCCTATATGTAGTTGATTTTGAGTTTGTAAGGAAAAACACAATTGTATAAATAGAGGATGATCTTAAGAGAAAAATTGAACTACTCATTAGTATTCTCCTAGAAATACATTAGGGTTTAGGAGACGTTTTGAGAGAGCTTTCAACAAGAGAGAAGAGAGAAGAGAGAAGAAAAAGATATATTTTGTTGCATACCTTTTCTCCGACCATCAACCGTCAGATCGTGTTTCTCAATTATCTAAATGTGGGATCGGGCTAAAATTTGAAATACGTGTTCCTTACATCTTTGTGGTTGATTTAAATGGTGGAGATTGGATTCGGATCTCCGCAAGATTAATTTTTTTTGTCCGAATAACAGCTGCGTTTGGGTGGTGCTTGCATTAAAATTGTAGAGGCATTGTATTTATAGTGTGTATTATGAGGTGTTTTATTATAATATTTATTAAGAGAAATATAAATTTAAGACAATGGAGGTTATTAGAGCTCGTAATGATGATAAGGGGTTGTATGGAATGTTCTAGGAGATGTAGGGACACCACTTGAGTTTAATATAAAAGAGTTTAAGTCGTAATGGAAAAAAACTTCTGGGATATAATGCAATCTTCAGAAAGAGGTGAGAACAAGAACGATTTCTCTAATTGCAAGGGATAAAGGGGTATCTTTTGGAGGTCTAGAATTGGGTTCTAAGACATGTAGTTTCATATATTTTAATATGGTCATGGTTTTAGTGTCACGTGTTTATAAAATTAGTTAAAAGCTATATAATAATACTTAAGAAAGGAGTGTACATACGCTCAACTCGAGTGTGATGATCAGTTATGTTGTGATTTTGAGTTTATTAATAACCGCGTCAAAATATTAGCAAAGGATATGATAACATCGATGAGGAGGCGATCAAAGATAAATTAAGGTATGTAAATTCATAAAAATTTTCAAGGTATCAGTCATGTTGATAGATAAGAAGATTGAATTACATTGTTCAATTTACAATTCAAACGTTTCATTTTTAATCTACTTTTTGTGGAGGTATATTTTATAAAGGTATGAATTTGTGAGGTAAAATAAAAATAAATAATATATTGTTTACATTAGATATTAAACATGTGGAAGGACCAATTCATAGTTTTGATTGAAAAATTTGTTACGTTAGATTATTAAAGCACCGAAGGAGGATTTCACTTTATAGAGTTTATTTAGAGTATAAGTTAAAATATTATAGATTATTGGTGAAGTAATAAGACCTCGTATAAACTCTTGGGGTGTAGTTGAAGGTTATATTGATTTTTTCCTACAAAAAATTCGATATGACCATGAGATGTGAACTACTTCAGTACAGACTTACTAGGAGGTTATCATTGACTTTTTTATGGATTGAGTTTTGATTTGGGTGACAAATAGTGAGGTATGAAAAAATTAGTCTTTATGTGGGGTTAGATTTCTCAAATTATGATAAATGACTTAAGAATAATCTAGAAGGTGAGATATAATTCTACATGGTAGTCAAGAATTTAGAGTTGCGTTAATACTCCTCTATTGATGGGACTATATAGAATGTTAAGATGCAAGATTTGATGGTTAATAGAGGTTATGAGCTTATAGTATATCGAATAATTTGAGTGGCCAAGAATTTTCTAAGTGTTGGCATGAGGTATGTGCTGGTTTAGAAATATAGCTCAAGCATGGTATGTGGAAGTGGTGTGAAGTTAATTTTGGGTGTGGTTTAATAGTTTTATCTCGATGAAAAAATACTATCAAATTTGAAAATACTGTTATTAGCCTTGTTTGAGGCTCGTATTGTTCATGAAATGATTAAATAGAAAGAGAGATAGCAATGGTTTGAACATGTATTTTATAAGAATACTTTGATACAAATGATGGCTTGGGTGTATCGCTCGATAAGTGGTTACTTGATAATTTCTTCTTTGGTTCAGATAAGTTTGGTTCATCCTTGATGAACACCTGACGTCTAAAGATTAAATTTTTATAACTCAAGCTCGTGAAAGGTTTATGTTGTGAGAAGAAAATATTGATAAGATTTATGATGGTGTGTGAACTATGAGTGTGTGGTGGTTGTTTCAAGTTCACTACTGAATATATCCATATTTGTTTTGAGAATTTATCATGGTTATGCGCGAAAAGATTCTATCTAATGGCTATGTGAAGGTCCTTGAGAACATGTTGCATATGTGTGTACGATTAGTTTTGACGACTATTGAGAACACATTTTGTTGTTAGTTGAGCTTACATAAAACAATAACAACCACTTCAGTAGTAATATGACCTTATTTGAGACATAATATTAGAGGTGATGTAGTTCTCTCATTGGTTGGTTTGATGGATTTGAGGTAAGATATTTGAAGACTGAGCATGATATGCACAACGGATATTCACACATTTAGTTAATTGTCCTACACATTCTTACCCTCACCAACTTTGATTGTTCGAGGACGAACAATGGGTAAATTTGTATATAATGTGATGATTCATTTGGTCATTTTGAGTACTAGCACTTTTTTTATTTCATATAATGATATTTCATAGGTTCTAAAGGGATATTTTTGACTATTTATAGTTACAATTAGGGAATTATTGGGGTAGTTTTAATAATTTACTTAGTTGGTGATGAAAGAAAATAGCATTAAAATTAATAGTGAACCACTTTTATTATATTTATAATAATAAATAAGGAGGGTTTATTAATTTTGAGTCATTAGATAAAAAGAAAATAAAAGGGAGTTCGGGCGATTGTGCATAAGCCGCACAGGAGGAAGGATCAATCAGGAATGAATTTAATTTGGGAAATAAGTGATTGAGTCATTATAAGCCGCACATGTTATAGGTTTATAATTAAGGAAGTATTTCATGTTGGGTTGTGTGAAACATAGGTTATTAAATTTGCAGGTTATTAAATTTGGTGGGTTTAATTGCATGTAAGGATGGCGTAATGATTGATTGAAGAATAACAAACAATTGGAAGGTTTTAAATTCTTGTACGTAATTATTGATTGGAAAATTGAGGCCAAGTATTATGAGCAGTAAGAGAGTAAGGTGGGGTAATAAACTTTGATATTTATATGATGAAATTGGGAATATTTGCAAATGGGTGTTTTAAATTATGTTATATTTTGTTTTGGTTTTCTGTGGTAGAAGTTACTGAACATAGATGTAACCTTAATTTTCCAAATCTTTCTATAGTTATCACGTTATGAGTCAAGTTTTAAAATATTGAGTTAGGCAATAAAAATTAGGTGTATCGGGTTATTTAAATTCCATTAAAGTTATGCTAATTGGAGGAATTAAGACTTACCCTTAGGTTTAAATTTTAGAAAAGTATATTATAAGTTCGATGTTTTGTTGGGTTTAGGCTTCACATAAGATAACGTAAGTGTTTATAGACTCGTTAACTCATAAATTATGCATATATACTTGATAGATTGGAAAGGTTGGGAGGCATTGAGGAAAGAAAAAGTATTGAAGAAGTAACTTGCTTGACTTTGGTTCTTCGGTGGAGGTAGGATATGGTTTATGCTATTTGATACTAAACTCTTAATAGTGATTGATACTCATTGCATGATAATATAATGTTCTCTATGTACTTGAATCTTTGATTGTGTGACTTGATTGTCTGGTTTGTGATTGGTCTAAAATCCTGAGGCCGTGAGATTTATTATCTGAAATCCTCTCTATTGAAGTGATTCCTTGAATAAATAAGGCTTCATGAAATATTATCAATGAATTGAAAGTGGTAATATATGATATATTAGTAGTATAATTGGATCGGAGTTTCACATTCCGACACGATATAATTGGATCGGAGTATCACGTTCCGACACAGTATAATTGGATCAGAGTGTCACGTTCTGACACGTTATTCTTGGATCAGAGTGTCACGTTCCGATACAGCATTCTTGGATCGGAGTGTAACCTTCCGAAATGGTATTTTTCGATCGGAGTGTCACGTTCCGACACGGTATAATTGGATCAGAGTGTCACGTTCAGACACTATAATATTAAAGGAATAAAATATTGAATGAACGGAATTTACTCAATATAAAAGAACTCAAATCCCCAAATGGCTTGGTTGGAGGCACGATTCCTCATGGATGATCTTGATATGGTAGACTTATTATATACTTAATTTAGTGTTGTTGACACTTGTTTATGTTATTTGTTGTTTATCACCTGTTAAGTTTTATACTTGAGTTCATACTATTACTCATTGTATATTAGTTCTATTTTGGGTTGGCCGATGATACCTACTCAGTAAATGTTGCCCTGTACTGAGCCCTACATGTGTTTTTCTTTATTTTCCTTTTATTGAGTGAAGCGAGTGTACCAATAAGTTCGAATTTCCCTTAGCTTTTAACCAATCTCCAGCATATCAGGTTCCAGTGTGAGCTATTCATTCAAGCTCGTGTTGAATTCTCTCGGTCATGATATGATATCCTATGTTGTCGTACGCATACCATTTTATTCTTTTATTGTGCTGTATCTGATAATCTTAAACTTAGTATATGAAGATTAGATGTCCTGGATGTGATGACTTTCAGGTCTGGAAAATGATACTTTAATAAGTTTTGAAGCTTCAACATTATTTTTGTTATTCGTAGTCAAGTTATTGGCATATATAGGGGTTTGGATTCCTTGGTTCGTCCACTTATGAGATTAAGTGTGGGTATCACTCATTACTCGTTTTGGGTTGTGACAGTCACGACCCAAAATGAGTCATGAGTGGCACCCACACTTAACCTCCTAGGTGGGCGAACCAGGGAATCCAAACCCCAACATATACCTATAATTCAACTATGAATAACCAAATAATGTGGAAGCTCCAAAACTTATTAATGTCTCATTTCCCAAAACCTGAAAGTCATCACATCAAGGACATCTGGTCTCCAAATACTAAGTCTAAGAATATCAACTACACTAAAATAAAATAGTAGAATGGTATGTGTCCGAAAATATAGGACATCATGTCATGACCGAGAAAATCCAACACGGGCTTGAATGAATAGCTCACCTTGGGACCTGATATGGTAGAGGTTGACTAGAGCT
Organism: Solanum pennellii; assembly: GCF_001406875.1. Lineage (NCBI taxonomy): Eukaryota > Viridiplantae > Streptophyta > Magnoliopsida > Solanales > Solanaceae > Solanum > Solanum pennellii. The sequence continues at coordinate 15,208,450 of NC_028637.1, read as the reverse complement.
GAGGGAAAGCAAAAGTCGTTGATACACTTGCTGCACTCCATCAAAAGGAAAACAAAGAAAAACACAAGTAGGGCTCAGTACGTAGAAACATTTACTGAGTAGGCATCATCGGCATACCCAAAATAGAAACTAATATACAATGAATAATAGTATGAACTCAACTATAGCACTTAACATGTGATAAGGAACAAACAACATGAACAGGTGTCAACAACACTAAAGTAAGTATGCAATATCAACAATATCAAGATCATTCATGGGGACTCATGCCTCCAACTAAATCATTTGGGGAATTGAGTTCTTTGAGATTGACTACATTCTGTTAATTCAATATGTTTTTCCTTTACTATTATCTTGTTGGAACGTGAAAATCATATCCAATTATTCTGTGTCGAAATGTGACACTCCAATAAAAAAATACCGGGTCGGAATGTGACACTCTCATCCAATTATATTGTATCAGAATGTGACACTCCTATCCAATTATAGCGTATCGAAACGTGACACTTATATCCAATTATATCGTGTCGGAACATGACACTCTGATCCAACAATACTGTGTCAGAACGTGACACTTCGATCCAATTATACTGTTAATTTATTATTTATTATCACCAATTTCTATTCATTGATAATTTTCATCAAGCCTTGTTCATTCAAGGCATAATTTCGATAAAGAGGGTTCAAAAATATAAATTCTATGGTCTCAGTATTTTAAACAAATATCAAAACACACAACCAAGACACATAACCAAAAAATCATGTACATAGAAAACTTCACAATATCATTCAATGCATATTAATCACTATTAAGAGTTTACTATCGAATAGCATAAACAATAACCTGCCTCCACCGATGAACCGAAGTCAAGAAAACTATTTCTGCAACGATTTTCCTTTCCTCAATGCGTAAGAATGTTTCCAATCTATCAAGTATACAATGTTCTTAAACAAACAAGTTCATAGACATACATCATTCTATACTTTTGTCCTAGATTAGTAAAACTCATCAAACACAAATCTATATTCAAGTTCCTAATCTTGAGGTCAATTGGTATATCAAGTCTTCAGTTTCTTATATCCAAGCTTAAGGTTAAGTATTGGCCTCCAAATAACATAACCTTAATTGTTTTTAAGTACTACAATATATCTATAATATAATTCCCTATTTCAATATATCAAAACATGAATTATAATATGATAAACGTAAGAAAACTGAAAGGTCGAAATCACATTTTTAAATTTAACGGTAATCAACAATTGTCAAACGCATATTCCATGCGTCTTATACTTTTCGATAGATTCTAAACAGGTATGTTTGACTATTTGTAATTATATATTTTAAATTAGTGGGGTAACTTTAATTCCTTATTTGGTTTATGGTTAAAGAAGACCGATCACGGGTATAATTTATTGTTTTTTCCACAAGCAAATGTTATGGGTGTTGGCTGGGGTATGTTTGTTGTTGTGTACCTTTCGAGCTTATGGGTTCCGATTAGGTTATCGTTTGTTTATATGATTAAGTATTTTGTTTTGATTATAATATACA
>NC_028637.1:15181565-15206754 GCF_001406875.1 Solanum pennellii | reverse complement strand
ATATATATATATATATATATATATATATATGTTTAGGCTTGAATATATATTTTGTCCTGTTGGTTTTAGTCTGGTTAGATTAGCCTCTTGTCGACAATAAGTTAATACATATGGATTTGTGTGGGTCTGTGATAATCTAAAGTCAAAGCTGAAAGACGTGCATCCATTTGATTGTGGATGAATACTCAAGATTCACGTGAACTATGTTTTTCAAGTCGAATTCTGAGATTATTGATGTGCTCATGATATTTTTTTAAAATGATCCAAGCCGAGCTCAATAGCTTGATTTCAGGGATCAAGTCCGATCATGGAGCTGAGTTTGAAAATGCGAAGCTTGATGTCTTTTGTGCATATAATGGTATTAATCATAACTTCCCAACAACCAGAACACCTCTACAAAACTCTGTGGTGTAAATGAAGAGTAGAACTCTGGTAGATAGTGCCAAAACCATGATCATTGAGTCTTTATCAAAATTTTTGGACTGAAGTTGTCAATACTGCGTGTTATATGACTTGCAGATGCTTGATCAGGTCTGTCTTGAAGAAAACACTATGTGAATTGCATAACAACAAAACCAATGCTAATTTACCTAAGGGCCTTTGGATGCAAGTGTTTTGTGCTGAACAATGGCAAGGATGATCTCGGAAAGTTTTACCCCAAAAGTGATGAAGGTGTCGTGTAGGATTTTCATCATCAAGCATAGCTTAAAGAGTTTTCAATTCAACAAAAGCACACTACGCATTGATAAAAGCGTTCATGTAATCTTCAATGAAAGTGGTGATTTGAAGAACTTGGAGATGAAGGACGATGATGATCTCAATGAGCTTTTCAAAATCCAGAATAGTGAAGCTAGTAGGCCTGAAGCTCAAGGAAATCTAGAATTCGATGGTTCTGATCCTAGTACATCTGAGAACATGAAGGAGGATGATCAGTCAGCTATGGGAGCTGTTTCGTCTCATGATGCAAGTCAAGAGGAAACTCATTCTTATGAAAATGACGATTCTAGAGATAAAGAAGAACAAATGGATCAACCCAAAACCCTGGCCTTTAAACCAGGGTGGAAGTATAGATCATCTCACCCTCTTGAAAATCTCATTTCCCTATTGAATTCTGAAATGCAAACCAGCTCCAAAATAAGAAATATAGTTGCATTCTCAGACTTCATCTCAACTATTGAGCCTAAAAATTTGAAAAAAGCCTTGAAGGATGCTTACTGGGTCAAGTTAATGCAATATAAACTTCATCAATTCGAGCGGAGCAATGTGTGGTACTTGGTCCCAAGACCTGGGAACAGAACCATATAGGAACCAGGTGTGTATTCAGGAATAAACTTGATGAAAATGGAGTTATCACAAGGAATAAGTCGAGATGTATTTTCCAAGGCTATAATCAAGAGGAAGGCATCGACTATGATGAGACATTTGCCCCCGTTGCTTGAATGGAGGCTATCAGAATCCTTATAACCTTTGCAACATTCATGGGGTTCAAGCTCTTGCAAATGGATGTCAAAAGTGCCTCATTGAATAAAGATATAAAGGAAGAAATATATGTGAAACAACCACCTGGATTTGAGGATGTTGATTGCCCATATCATGTATTCAAACTCAACAAGGCCCTGTACGGCTTGAAGAAGACACCTAGATCATGTTATGGATGTCTTTCTAAATAATTCTTCAGAATGGGTTCAAGAGGAGCAAGACAGACAACATCTTGATTCTAATGAAAAGGGAACAAAAATTGCTCATCATCCAAGTGTATGTGGATGATATCATCTTTGAAGCTACCTCTGAATATCTGGGTGAAGAATTTTTGACTCTAATGGGGAATGCACTATATATAAGCATGATGGGGGAGCTGAACTTCTTTCAAGGTCTACTGATAAGGCAAACCTCAAAAAAGTACTTAGCAAGGATTTATTGGAGAGCAAATGGCTGAAGCTGGGGATGATGAACATGCATTGACCTAGCAAGGCATCCAATTCTTGTTTTGACTATGATTTCGAGGGCAGGTATCCTCGTCACTCATAAGATGTTGCTTAAGTCATATCAATAATGTACATGTTGCAGGCATACACTCATGGAAATCACCAAGCAACGAATCAGTTTCATTCAGGAATCAAATCTTACATGCAGAGGAGGACCTGGTCCCTCTTAAGGGTAGCACTCTTTACATTTTATTTGAACTGTTGAGATCTCCATGTGTTATTAATCGTCCCTTCTGACTGTTGTCCATAGTTTTATGTCCAAGCGACGTGTCTACTGAAGGACCTGACACATCATTTAAAACTCTTTTTATATGACCTTTTTCACTCCATCTCCCCATTTTCAAACCTCATTCTCTCTAAGTTTTTTGCAAAAATCCCTATCTCTCTCAATATCACTTTTTCTTTGATAGTCTTCCTATTCTCTTCTCAAACAAAATGTCGTAATCTGCATATTGTTCAAAGAAAATGCTACACTCACTAAATGAAATAGACCTAGTAGAATTTTAAACGTCTTTTGATGCTCTGTATCCTTCCAAAATGTCGATCATCTCTCCAGTTAACATTAGTGATACCAATCCTCTTAATACTGGTCTTCCTTTGACCTCAACAACCCAGCACCCTCACATCAACCTGTTCCCTGTTCTTCCATGATATCTGACCATTAGTTTGAGTGAGATCTTCTCGAGAATAAGTTGCTGAGTCTAATATTCTCAAAGCCAGTGAAACCTTAGTTATCGAGAAACACCATAGATGAGGTGAGGGGTAATGAATGAAGAAGGAGAACATCTTGTGGTAGACTTGATTGTGGGTTCTCAACTAGTTTCGACCAAACGCTTGAGATTGGTGGCTACCCTTCATCCTATTCTACTTAACTGATGAGGTAATCACCCTCTCATGTGGATATAGGAAAATGGTTCCTATATCCATAAAAAGAGAGGAGATGTTCATTGAAGAGAAACATAAGATAATTCCTTTTACTAGATTAGATTCATAGAATTTGATGGGAGATGCTATGAAATCCAGTGCAACAACTGCTACAAAAAATCACAGGAAGAAGAAATCTGGTGATGCACTCTTTGAGATGCCTACTACTTATGTGATGGATGTCTCCATTGAAGGTTCTGTTCATGAAGGTGTGGGAGAAGTTTCTAAAGAAAAACGGGGAAAACAAATGAAGAGGGCTAGTTAGGGAAAGAGTAAATGAAAGTCTAAAACATATGTGACCAAGAAGGTTGATTCTAAAAATGAGAAGGGTAACGATTTACAAAAGAGAAGGGAGCCATCCAAGATAAAGAGAGATATCTCTCCTGATGTTAAGCAAACATCTTTACCGATAATAGGTCCCACAAGGAACAAGGATAACCATGCAGTAAACAACCAGACCATCATCAGCAATCTGTGTTTACATATTGTTTTGGGTGGAAGGGGTTTTGACCTTGATATCATCCACAAGCCAGGGATGGACTCCTTGTATGATCTTGTGGAAATTCAGTCATGGAGTCACTTGTTTCAAACAAAATCTCATGTTCTATTTGAGGAAGAGGTTATAGAATTCTATTACAACATAAAATTTGCAGAGGATGGTAACATTAACTCCAGGGTTGGAGACAAGAGTTTATATTTAGATGAGGACATATTGAGACAAATACTCGAAGTACCTAAGTAAGGGATTAGTTCCTTTGTTGGAAAAATCTGCACAACAGAATTTATTAATGAATGCTCCAAGATCTTTAATACTCGTCGTGTTGGGGTTCAGAAAAAACTCATGAAAGAAGAGATCAACAAATAAATTTGAATCTGAGTGACTGATTTCATGGTTGCAATGAATGGAGGGATCAAAAAATAATTTTATAAGAACGAGTTGAATGATTGAGTCTATTCATCACCTTGTATGGAGTGTTTCATGGATTTATGGAGCTATCAAGTGTTCGGGTTATAGAGTCCAAACAGATCAACATTTGATTTTTTGGTTGGTAGAAAGGTAGTGTTGTGAGACTAACATTTTTGTGTTTATGTGAGTGAAGCTACTATTACTCTTGAAGATATGATTATTTTAGAAGGCTTCTCTATTTTGGGCGACTCTGTTTTGTACCCCCTTCAATCCCCTTAGTTGGTAGAGATTGAGAAAATCTTAAAAATGCGCAAAGGGATCTTATAAAACTGAAGAATAATAATCAAATTGGTCTTCAATCTGATAAGCTTGATTTGCGCACTTTCAAGATTTTCTTCAATCTCTGCCAACCCAAGGGATTGAAGGGGGGCACAAAACAGAGTTACTCAAAATAGCTAAGCCTCTAAAATAAACATATATTCAAGAATAATAGTAGTTTCAGCCCATGAAAACCTAAAATTGTAACTCTCACAACTTCACCTTTCAACCAACATAAAAATCAAATCTTGATCCTTCTGGACAATCTAATTTGAGATCTTGATAGATCCATAAATACATGTAGCTTTTCATATATGGTTATGGATAGAATCCATCGTTTTAACCTATTTATTTCCATCTTATATGTTGATACCTCCATCCATTGAAACCATGAAAGGAGACTTTCAATGTCCACTCAGATTTGGATGAAAAATGAATGAAGGACTTATATAAACATCAGTCGTTTAGTATGATCTGCACATATAATTCCAAGTACTTGAAAAAGTTTGGTTTATCTGTGTCCTCTCTAGATGATCGCTAGTTATCAAATCTTCGATTGATAATGGAGTAGTGGTGTAGATCTCAATAATCCCTCTCCAATTTAGGATTCATCAATAATTGGGGTATTTAAGGTTTAATGTCTATGGGCTCCAAAAGTTAGGGTATTTGCGGTGAAAAATTGTGTAACCGTATGTGTATTTAGAGTAAAAAATTTATGAGTTTTTTTAGGCGGCAGAGCTTTTCCATGGAAATTTAAGAAGTACCTTAATATCATTTACTGTAGTTTTACTTTTCAATATCAATAATTTCCGTAAATTTTTAAAAAATATTGTAACGACATATTTGTCACCAATTATCATATAGTTGTGGGACAATTATAAAATTCATAGATCACTATAATTGATATATTCTTTGACTATCAAATCCAGAACATAGAACCACACTATTTATGAAGGGAAAAAACAATATTTTGAGTTAATTGTGAAGGTTTTCCTTTAATCTAGCTCCGTAATGATATATACTTGTACTGAATTCATGTTTCTTATAAAAGGAAAATATATTGTGGTTTGTCAACGACCACATATATAATTGATAGGCCACACAGACATTTAAGAAGTTAGATGCTCATTCTACTCTTAATCCTGGAATTGAGCTTAAAGCAATAAATTCCAATTCATATAAATTCCATGTGTGAAATGTCAAAATGATGAGAAAGAATTGTGAGGCTCGATTGATCACACCAGTCATTGGATAAGATTATAAAGTGTTTGCTAGTAAGGAATGGGACTCAATGATGAATTTAAAGTATACTGAAGGTCATGTTTTTAGGCAGGAGATAACTTTAGAATTGCTTACATAAAGACATACAAATTGTCTTATTCAGTCTTACCCTACATTTCTATAGCAAGTTCTTTCCACCTCTCAAATCCCGAACTGCCCTGTCACGTGGCAAAAACTGTACCAATCACGACAAATATTTCATTACATTAATGGAGCAAGTAATTACATAATTTACACAATAAATTTTTTTTTCATTTATAGCTATGTAGTTCTTTCCTTGTACTTTGATCATATTTCATAATATTAGTATCTTCTATAGATTCAAAGATTCTATATTTAGAAAGAAAAAAGGCAATAGATATGAAGGTTAATAAATTCAAAGCATATTAATGTTAACACTTAAGAGTATTTATCATGATAACTACTAATCAATGCAAAAGAAACTTTCAATCACTTTAGATATTCACTAACACCACTCTGATTTTTCATATTATCGTTAAGTTTGTGTGGAACAATCCTTTATTATTTTTGTGATCAACATATTAATATCCAGAAGGAATCAAACAGCAGAGAAATACTATGAAGACTATACAAGCAAACTAGAAAGAAGAAATTAGATATGGGCGAAGCTTGAGACAAAATTCTTTCCTTAAAAAAGAAAGATTACTCGAGGGTTCTTCCAAAACATCTTTTGAGTGCAATTTTTATAATCGACATCCCAATCAACAATAGAAATTTTCTACATAACATCTATAGTTGGTTGTATGGCACCATAGGCTTTTATTACATAACTCACATTCAGTTTCATTTCCTATCACAGATATAATTTATTGTTGTTTGCACCAGCAAATCTTATGGGGGTTGGATAGTGTTGATTTTATAGTTATATATACAAATGGTTTAGACTTGACTATATATTCTTTCCTTTTGGTTTTAGCCTGGTTAGACTAGCCTCCTGTTCACAGTGAGGTGTTGTTGTGATTACCGATGTTGACGTATTTTTGGTTGGTTGGTTTCCATAATGAAACTTTGTAGTGGATAGGTTATTTGGACAACACCTCCAGTTATGTTCCTTTGTTTATGTCTCTTGATTGTTCGATTCTTCTCCTTTATCTCTAATTATTGCAATGTCCAAAATCTCTTCTTTTTCTTCTTATACTTTACTGGCTTTACTTTCCCATAATCTATGCTTTCTTTACCTTTTGAGCTCCGTCGTTCTCTGCCTAATGAGTACCACTTATTGGTATTCATAGTACACTTCTACACCTTGCATATCATAGTACAACTTCTATCCATTAAGATATGCCTTGTGTGGAGCAACTTTTGGATTTAAAGTCTATGGTGAACTCATGAATTTGAATCTCCCTCTATTTTTACTTGTACTAAACTTTATTTGCATTCACATATGGTTCAATATATATTTCTATTTCTCCTTGTTCTCCTATTTTGATCAAAAGCTCGACAACCGAATGAAACAGACATATCTTTTGTCATATATATTCTTCATCATTCCTTCTATTTCCTCTATTATATTCTTGTAATGACCCTCATGGTAAAATATATTTTCTTGCATGTTTGTACTGTTTTTCCCCTACCCAGAGCTTTCTTGAAGCTTTTCTATCTTGCTTGATTGAGTTGGATGCTTCCTAAGGTGGTCGGGAGAGTTTTGAGCAAGTTTTTCCCTTTGAAAGGCTTTTTAAGTGAGAGAGTTGACTTTACCCAACATCCAGAGAACGTGATGTGGTAAAAAAAATTGAAAGCTCTGGAAGGTCCATATTGATCTAGTAGAATGATTGGTTCTAGTTCTGAGGGCATCGGTTTGAGTTTCTGTCATTATAAATTTGATTTTAAAGGTTTTTGCCAATGTTTGACTTCGGTCAATATTCTTGGTAAAAGCGTTCAGATGAGAATTTCATTAGTGTGGTTAGCTCTGGAATAACGATTGAGTTTGTTCTAGAATGACCTTTGGCTTTGATCTCGAGATGTTCGAGATAAGTTTCTTGTAATACCCCTTTTTAACTCATGTCAAATAGTGCACAATCGATCATTCCTAAATTATTTAACTTAGGGAGTCACCACCTAATTATTTTTTAGGTAAATTAAGACATTTAAATATTTAGTTAACTAATGCTAAAATTAACTTCAATTTATGGTGTACTTAACTTATGTGATTCTAAATAAGGGTTCAAGTTATCTTAAAGGGACAAGACTAAGCATCATTTATAGATATATTAAAAAATGTTACCAACAAAACTTAGTTGATAAAAATATATGATTTGATAAAAAATATGATGTAAGTTAAAATAAAAAAATAACCTATAAGACATTATTATTTATTTAAGAGAAGTGCCATATAAAGAAAATATTTAGGATTCAAAATTCAGTAAGCAGATAAATAGTATATATATGAGTACTTCTAGTATAAGTTAATTAAAACCTTCATTCGGACTGTTATTGCATAAACTATTTTTCACGTAGTTAAGTTTATAAAATAACAAAATAATAAGTCAAACCATCCTTTATTAGTACCAAAACATTTACAAAAAGGTGAATAGCTTACATGTCTTGACCAAAAATAATGTGTAACTAGATACAAATTTAGCCTTAGAAAGATGTGAAAAAAGTAATAATCTTTCCAAATTTTATGAATGGGCCAAATAATTTTAAAAGCTTTTATTTTAAATGAAATATTTTAAAAAATAGTTGCACCCATTTGTTTTCAATCGAAAGAAAATAGTCAAGTGTTTTAAAAAAATGATTCTCAAGGTCTATAAGCTTTTAGAAGGCAAGCATGTAAAACTTGGTTCTAAAATAGAATGTTGATTCCTTTTTTAAAAGTTATAAAAAAATAATTAAAAGCTACCGCGACTACAACGATTTATTATATTAGAGATTGTGATTACAAGAACAAGACGCATTCAAATTACACAAGCTAGTTTAACATGTAAAGAAAACTGAGCAAGCAAATAAATACTAAAAATATAAATAGCCATGAGTGAATTCAAGTGAGTACCGTTTATTTTGCTTGCTGTTTCAGATTGTGTAAAATGTCATAGTGACTCCATATGCATGTTTGATTTAATGTCGGATCTATCAGACTCGACTTTTTTTGCAATATTCTTGAATCAAGACTCCATTTTGTCCCTAAGTGTATGTGTAGAAATAAAATATAAAAATATGATATAGGCAAATCAAATAATATGAATTAAGATGGAGCAACAAGACAAAACCATATTTAAATGAAGTGAAGTATAGTTTTGATTTTTTTTAAAAGTAAGTGGGCAGTGGCTTTGAGCTATATATCTAAATGACATCGTACATGAAAATATAAATTAAAGGAAATTGAACAAGGTGAGTCATGTATTTTTTCTGATTAAAGGATCATTCATGCTAGTCAAACATACATCTTGATTATAAATAAGATTCAAACAAATCATTCTTATTATATTTAAAGAAATGTATGTTTCTAGTTGAAATAAAAAATTTATTGAGAGAGTAATCTTAACTAAGTCCTAAAATCATTCAAGTTAGATACACATATAACATAAAACAAAAGAAATACATGATTTTTATATACAAAAGTGATTAGTTGTAGATAGAATGTAACTTCTGATAAAGAAAAAGATACATAATATGTTGTAAGTTTAAATGCATAATTCATCAACTTGCATTACATGAGTATATTTAATAAACCACACAAATACGTAAAAACGACTACATATTGAAGAAAGAATGAAATATTGACACTAACCTTTTTGTATGGAAGTGAACCATGGCAAGGTTCCAGATCTATTGAAATCTGACTTTACTCACAAACAAAACAACACAATTAATCCAAAGAAAAGTTATACCAATGTTTTGATTTGGAGAGGAGATGCCAAATTATTAAATGTAAAGAGTAGCTCAAAACACTGAAAACGAACTTGATAAAATAAGAATTTATAGTTGAAGTTAGAGTTCTTGAATTGTTGAGCTAGAATTTAATGTCCTATATTGAAAATGGTCAAAGATAACCATTAAAGCTCAAATGTTAAGATTTTTGGATGGACTCGACAGTCTTCACCTGATTGGCATAGCCATAGCACGAATAAAGAGTGAGAACCTCTATCCATAGCTAAAGAGCAATGGAGATTTTTTGAAAATAGAAGGAAATGGGAGAGAAAGAGAGAGGGAGGGAGATGCTCCGACGACTTGTGACTTACGAGGGACTTTGGGGGAGGGGATAAAACCCTAAACCATCTAAATGGGCTTTGGTGGGAGGGGATAAAACCCTAAACAATCCAAATGGACTTTGGGGGGAGGGGATAAAGTGGGTAGTAGGGATTGTGAAGAGGACTGATGGGTTGATGTTTCGGCTGCAACATTTGGGCCCTTGTTTTTAGGGGTTCTTTTGGAATAAATGGCATATACATATATAACTGATATGGAAAATTAGCAAAAAAAGCCCATAACTAAATAACATTTAATAGATAAAAGAAGATCACAAATTAGCTCATATTAACCGATGGCATGCTAATAGGGTTTTTTTTAAAACTTTCCTAGTGAAACTAAATGCCACACACATCATTTAAAACGACATATGGGAAACCATATAAACTCTCCATAGATGATTAGCGATTCAGTATCCATAAACTCCATCAATTCATAAAATTCAGGTATTTAATATAAAAATCAACCAGGTTCTACTAAAACATCAACAAATAGATGGTGGCATCTCTGATAGTGTCGATTCATCATAGCGGAGAGTAATATAGCACAAATAATTTTATACATTATTTTATGAAGGGGTGGTTATTACAACATACATTGATTTCAACGGATTCATTCACTTTATTTCAAGCCATCAATATGTCGATACTTCCTTGAATTCGTTTGATATTCATTATGACAATTCTATGCCGATATTGCACGAAACACCATGGCATTACGAGTATAGATCGAATTGAAGAAAGAGTCACAAAAGTTTAAAGAATATCCATTGAGGGGAGAAGATGAAAGTGTTTTTGAGAAAAAAAGTTGACGTAGTGGCTAATCATGTCTCGACCATCTATTACTACCCAAATACCCAATTCATGATGTTAATTAGCCCAAAATCATGTAACAACACCAACAAATTGGCAAAAGTTAACCGATGTTAATTAACCCAAATTCACGACGTCGTGGCTAATCTTCTCCTATGTTAGCAACCTTAAACTATAAATTAACTAATGCTAATTAGTCGATATTTATGTATAAACATCAACAATACGAAGCATAACACAATATGCACTACAGTAAATCAAAACTCAATCCCCATAATTGCAACCAAGATCTTAGGGTTGACCTCATGTTAATTAGCCCAAACACATCTATGAACATCCAACCCCATGATTGTGGCCCTAGGTCTTGGGGTTCACCTCATGCGAATTAGCCCAAATCAATGTATGAACATCAACAACACAAATCATAACACAATATATACTACATTAAATCAACACCCGACCGCATAATTCCACCATCTAGATCTTGGAATTTTAGTCACCCATCACAAAAAACAAAAAAAAATATTTTTTAAGAATTAAGTAACGGGTAATACGAAATTAAGAAATTACAAGTAAATCCACTATGGATTTAACATCAATTTATCAAATTCAAGAGAGAAATTGGAAAACTCCACACTACACGAAACTGGATTTATAGTGGCAATATTAGCGGCAAACCTATTTGTTGCTACAAAAGTTATATATCCAGTGACGACATATGAAGGCGTCGCAATAGATAAACATTTAGTGGCGAGTTATGCTAATTTTCCGCTAATAGTTGTTGCTAATTCTCAATTATTTCTTCCCGCTAATACCAAAATTTTTGCTCCATATTCTTCAGTGGCAACATCTAATTTGTAGAATCTAAATGAAATTTGTGGTGACATGGACGCTCCAAATAAGTAAAATTAATTTAACATACATAAAAATTTCAAAAGAAAATAAAGGAAAAAATTAGATAAAAAAGTACACACAACTCTTTCTCTCCATTAGCTCAACTTTTTTCTTCAAACACTCCTCTTCTCAAGTTTCCACTTCATTTCTCTCCATTAGCTCAACTTTTCTTAGAAATTCTTCAAATTGTCACCCTCAAATCTGTTAAATCGCTTCGAATTTCATAGAATATGTTTTCCCCAAATCTTACTTCTATTTCTTTAGCCCATTCATAAATCTGTAGAAGATTGAAGTGTTTTGAAGTTTTAAGGCAAAAGGTTCTCGAAAATCTAAAAAAATCAGAAGTTGCTGGAAGGTTTTAAGAAGGAAGGTTCGATGTTTTATTATCACTACAAGATTTTGATCCTTTTAAAGATTTGAAGCTTCTAAAAGCTTGTAAGGTGCCACTCATGTTAACGTCTATTTATTTTTCTATTTTGTCGATTCTGAATCTTCACAGTTGTTTTTGAGCTATCTCTTTTTCTGGGTTTATTGAAGATTTCTTTTTTTGAAAAATGTACATAAATTGTTGTTTCAAAAGAAAATTTGTAGTTCTAAGTGTGTTGATTTTGTTTCAATAGAAACTCGATTTGTGCATATAAATGGTAATTTTTTTTAAAACTTCTATTAAATGTTAAGAGTTTGTAATATTTTCCAGACATTAGAGCTTGATTGTGATTTGGTTTACTGGAGTTCTTGAAGTGTTATTATTTCAGTTGATGTGTTAGGTTGGTCATATCTACACGTATGTTGATCTCTTGATCTTACTGGATTAGATTAACTAAAGTTAAATATAGATATATATGACTTAAAAGTATGAATCCATGGCTGGTCAAATCTGCCTGTATGTAACTTTAGTAAATGGACTTGAAATTAAGTTCTAATGGTTTTGTTAGTTCTGAAAAGTTGAGTTTGGTGTAGAATTACCTTTTGTTTGGGCCAAAAGCTAGAAAGTGTTCTTCACAAAGGTCAGTGTTCTTTCAAAACTCAAAATATTTCCTACTTTCTCTAATTTTCAAAACTATCTGGACGTTAACATAGTACCTAAGATCACGAGCGACCTCAAGCTAACCCTGCCAACATATCATAAACATACTTAAAGATTTTTTGAAAAATAGACATACTGTGTGGAAGCCTATAACATAGCATAGAATGAAATAATGGGGAATACCTATTTTAAGTCTGGATATATAATAATTGAGTTTATTGAAAATTAAAGCGTCAAACTCTACTAAAAACTGAATCTAACTATGTTTGAAAAAAATGACTAGAGATGTTGGGACATTCCCCTAATAACTCTAGCAGCTGAAACTAAAAGACTGAAAATACAAAAATTACAGGTCAATCGTCCTCAAAGAATGAGGACTCACTACCGATACTGCTGAACTATAGATTAAGAACAAATCTATGTGGGATCTAGATGTTAAGGACCTGAACCTACATCACGTGAAGATGTAGAACAGATTATGTGTTAGTACTTGAATGTTTATGAGCATACAGGATAAGATAAAATTGAACAATGTATATCTAACTAAACAAAGCAATGATATAAAAGAAACATTCCTAATATTTAATAAAATACTGACATATTAACTTAAAATGCAACATTAGTATATTGATAATGAAACATTCTTAATTTGATCATGTTAAACTGAATAAACTGACTTACTGTGTACTTCATGAACTAAATGAATCTTCACAACTACTGTTCTGAGTTTTATGTGAATAATTAAGCAAAAATTCTACGAAAATATGATAAAAATGATCTGGATTATTCTAACAACTGAATCACAAGAAAAATCTAAAGTGTAAGAAACCCTACATCTAAACATTATATAGGGAATCAAAATTTGACAAAACTCTAGGGACCCAATGGGTGAAAGGAACCCACTAGTGAAATCCCACAAACTTGGCGAAATTCACGAAGAAATTGTTCAATTTTTGCGCTGATCTGAAGATAAATAGTTGTGGTCTTACACGGTTGGGTCGACTCTTTCTCTTTCTTTTCGTTCAACTTGATGAATTTTTGGAGGATGAGTTGATTAGGGTGAGTTCTAATTATGTTATTGGGCTAAAACTAACCCAAATGACGTAGTTTAGGTGTCTAACACATAAAGACTAAATTAAACCTGACTTAAAAGTTGTCGGGGCCAATCGACGAACTGGACAACAGATCATCGACTGACCCACGGTCCATCCCGTCAACGGTCATTGGCTTTTAGAGAAGGGGGTTTTGCAATCTCAATCCAGCGACCAGAACTATTACCTTTGTTCTGACCTATGGTCTTTGGGTCCATCTATGGGTCGAGCCTTAATAATACTTTTATCCTTGGTTTTGGGAAGAAGCTGTAGGTGGCCATGCACGGAACCCACCTACGATCCGTGGGTGGTGCCCATCGGTGGCACCTGCAACTTCTGAAATGTGCATTCCACTTTGTCTAGTATACGAGGTGCTACATTTTAATATTATATGCGTTATGTGATTTAACCTCAAATGGAAAACTCATTTAAGTCTGCTTTTCACATTTATTGGATCACTGATTACCATCTTGCTTAGCCTCTAAAGCATTCATTTTTTCTCCTTGCATAGTATTTTTTGGCGATGTTCAGCAAGTTCATCTTTCTTCTTTTGTGCATCACTTTCTTTATTGGACTTAGACAATTTTTTTTGAAAGAAACAAGCGTTGTGCATTATTGTTTTGACAGGGGTCATGATCACCAGTCATTCTCCTTCCTCGTTTGGCGATCAACAATGTATTGTTTGTAATTCTCTTTGCATCTTTAGCCATTTTTTAAAACATCAATCCTCGCCTCATCCATTTTCCTTCATACATGCAAACAATCAACATATCATAAGAATAGGACAAAATTAGACATTTAACCAACTCATTAATAAGCTAAATAGACCTCTAATAAGGCAAATCTACAAATCGTCAATACCCCCAGCTTAAACTTTTATTTGTCCTTGAGTATATCAAGAATACATTTAGCTCAGTAAAGGTGTCTACAACAGTATTCAATGACAGATAGCATGGAAGTGTTATAACAATATTACTCTCAACAACATGTTTCATTCGAAACGCTTCAAATGATGCCTAGAACATCTCAACACAAGCTCAAGCTCACTTTATGTTCTTATCTAATGCAATACCATATTTCAATAAATACATTCAAGTTCCCTCAATCAAGAATAACTCCATGCCCTCACTAAAAAATCAACAAAGATATAATGAATCGATGCAACTCTCACACTCTCATAGGAGTAGAACATGCAAGAATTATCTTATAGTTTCCCATATTTTCATTCATCACACAACCTAGTTCATGAACAGTCTGAGGGGTCACTTAGGCTTGTAAAGGGGTTGAGGGTAAAGTTCATGATAAGAGAATCAAGCATCTTACTAAAAACTTGGGACCCAATGGGTGAAAGGCACCCACTAGTGAAATCTCACATACCTGGTGATGAAATTCACGAAAAAGCACTTGATTTTGTAGCTGGAACTGCTGGAACCTTGTTGTGTTCTTGAACTAGGGTTCTTGACTTTTTTTTCCTTTCTTGCTTTTAATTTTCTAAATTTTAATTACTCATTTGACTTAGTTAAGATTTTGTTATGTTTATAGTTTTAAACTGACTAAAATCTGATGATTTAGGGTAAAAACGATGTATCATAGGGTTTCAATGAAATAGGAAATGACCAAAAGACCCTTCAGTTAATTGTTGTCTGACCAAATGACGACCTGGACTGACGCTCCGTCTTTCAAATGAAGGTCCGTCGTTTGGGTCCATCATTTTGGTCTATTCGACAGGCCTTTACTAAATCGGACATAACTTTTTACTCAGAGGTCTGATTTTAGCAAGGTTGGTGGTATGAAAAGATAATTCAAGTATATATATGTGGGTATGTCATGGGACACCTAATTCATTTTATGATAAAAGTTATGTCCATCTGAAGTTGACCCAACTGCATTTTCCCCCTAACTGTCTGCTCCTTCTCACCTACGGTCAGGCCTACGGACCGTAAGTCGAACGACGGTTCGTGCTGGTCAACCGTGGTTCATATCTAAGAGTGGGTAAATGGGGTGTTGATCAAACGAAAACAAACTACAGACCATAGTCTGACCTACGACAGTAGGTCTGTCAGTCGTTCAACACTTAGTCAAATTTTCTGGGTTGAGATTTTGGGGGGATCTGACCCAATCGATGAATGTGCATGACGGACCGTGGTTCAGGCTATGGTCCATCGATGCACCTGCAGATTTTCTGAAAAGCTGGTTTTGGTCTATTTTGTATACGAGGTGTTACAGGTTATTAGTAGCTCTCATAGGCATACTATAGTGCATTGTCCAATATACCAGTTACAATTCAGCATTCAGTTTCAGTATGCTATAAACTTTGTCATTGCATTCAATTTATTGTATATTCATTATTTTTCAGTATAGTTATTATGCTTATCTTATATAATAGTTGAGAATGCTTAGTTCAGTTATGAATATTGTTCAGGTTTATTCAATACTGTATGCTCAATACCTTTCAAGTACTAGAGCATACTCTACACTACTTCTTCTCGTGATGTAGGTTCAGGTCCTCAGCATTGAGATCACGTATAAATCAAGTCCTAATCTTCATCTCAACAGTATCAGTGGTGAATCCTCCATCTCCGAGGATGATAGACATATTTCTTTTACGTTTAGTCTTTCCGTTTCAGTTTTGCTAGATTTAGCAATGGCATGTCTTAACATCTCTAGTTAGTTAAAGGCTTTTCAAATATAGTTTAATTTAGTTTTATCTTTGAGTTTGATCTTTTAGTGGTCAGTTAACTCATCGTTTATTTATTCAGATAGTAATGATATTCCCTGTCATTTTGTATGATGTTTTAAGCTTCTACACATTATTTTCTTACTTCAGTTATCTAGTATGCTTAGGATTTTCCACCTCAGGGCTAGCTTGAGGTCACTCGTTATCCTAGATTCCCAGTTAACGTCCAGGGAAAACCTCGAAGCGTGACAATATGTACGAAAGGAAACATGCTGGTGTAGAACGTAAAGTGATTACCCTCGTCTATCATATCCAAATGTTGCAAAAGACGACATGAAGGATCTCTACTCATAGCTAGCACTAGAACATGCATTACTAAATGATGCAAAGTGAAGAAATAGTACCAACAAAGATACTCATTCGTATCAACACTTATTCTGTCAAAATAAAATTATCAATCGATTTATTCAATCGAAAATAGTTTATAAAAAAAATACAAATATATTTATACTTTCCAAGTTATACTATAGAGACAAAAATGAATCAATTATACAAATATATGTGAGTTATACAAATGTAACCACGAACTAAACAAAAGAGGTGTGAATTATAAAAACGAGGTCGCGCATTGCAGCTCAAACTATAGCTACAACCCGTAATATGCAAATTATGCTAAGGATCCTAATTAAGTTTATTATAATGGCTATTTGTAAAAAAAAATCCTATTTTTTTTCCTTTCATCTTTTTATAAGTGAGCCCACAGAGAGTATGAAGGACTAGTTGTTTTTAATCAATTTAAGGAAAATATTCCCTTCAACACGGTTAACATCGAGTTACGCTTTAGCTGCTGATGTCATCCTTCTTCTATAGAAAATGAGTTATTCAAAAATCAAATAATTCACAATGACAATAATAACTTTTATCTAAAAGGGTACATTTACACAAGCTTTTCAAGTCATGGATAAACGTTGGTTGTTATTCACCCTTTTTTCTTGTGATGTTATAAATTATAAATGATTTTGTCGTAGAAATAGTTGATTTTTCGTCTACAAGTGGTCACTATTTTAACATTGCATATTATTTGACAAAACAATGTCATCACTAAATCCCACGTTGATTCAAGGTAGTAAAATAATCGTCACTAATTGCTTATTTATTAGTCACAAAAACTAACGTCATAAATAAGTATAAAATTATGTGGCTAAAGCTAACAACCTTTAACCACGAACTTTTATTTGTCGCTACTGTAACAAGTTATTTTTTGTGATGAAACTTTTTTCGTATAAAAAATAATAACTATTTTAAGCTAAACAATAGTTCGTCACAAGTTGAATGCATTATTAGTGAAAATATAATGTGTCAAAAATAACATAAAATTTGTCGCTGATGACACTTAGTAAATGTCGCCAAAAATTTTTTTGTGGAAAATTTTTGTGGAAAAAAATTTGCTACAAAATGATACGTTTCGTCACAAAAAGTACATTGCTCATGCATTACACGAAAAAAGATTTTGTCACAAAATATAAATAATTAGTAACGAATATTTTGTCATGCCGAATAATTTTGAAGCTAAATATCATATTTCTGGTAGTGCCAAAGCGAGGCCAGCCACTCACGAACGCGGCAGCAAGCATGTGAATGTTCGTACCCAAGATGTCAGTAGTTCGCACTTAAAAGATTTTGGTCTCCAAAAGTGTTTGTGGCAACGTACACGTTGTGTCCACTATATTATAATTGGTTTAAAACATGTCCCTACTATATTTAATATGTATAATATTAACTAAAATTTTTTTTAAATAAATTATATTGCAGTACTACTCAAATTTATATGGAAAATCTTTGCCGCATAAAAAAAAAAACTCATATAATTTTAATTCTAACTACCCATATGGAAACTCACACAATTTTACATCATACATTCCCTAAATATTGAAGCCCATAGACATTTAACCATAAATACCCCAACTTTTCAAGAATCCGGAATGGGAGAGGGAAGATTGAGATTTGGACCTAGTGCTTCGCTATCAATCGATGATTTTAAAACTAGATATTACCTCGAGAGAGAAAAAGATAACCCAATTTTAATAAGTACTTGCCATAATTTGTGCAGATCATAGTGATGAGTGATATTTGTATGAACTTCTTCGGTCTTTTCCTTTTTAAAATCAATTCATTTGAGCCTTTAATTTATTAACTAGTGTAATGTATAATTACTATGTAAAAGGTCCTTCAATTCCTATTTAATTTGAATCTGAGTCACTCATTTCATGGTTGCAATGAATGGAGGGATCAACAAATAAAATTATAAGAACTAGTTCGAATGACTGAGTCTATCCATCACCTTGTAAGGAAAGGTGCATGGATACATGGAGCTATCAAGAGTTCAGCTTATAGAGTCCCAACCGATCAACACTTGATTTTTTGTGATGTCGAAAGGTGGTGTTGTGAGACTAGCAATTTTGTGTTTGTGTGAGTGAAGCTACTGTTACTATTGAAGATTTGATTATTTTGGGTGACTCTCTATTGTACCCCCTTCAATCCCCTTAATTTGTAGAAATTGAAGAATATTTTGAAAATGCGTAAAGAGAGCTTATCGTTGTGAAGACTAATAATTAAAGTAGATTGTTAGTTATCAAGTTTTTTCTTACAGGTAAAACAGGTGTCCATGTTTACCCAATAGCTATAAATATGGCTAGAGGCATGCGACTAGTGCTAGTCACATACCTTTGCCAGTATAATAGCTATTGAGAAAACAAAAAAACATATTTTACTTGTAAGAACAAATCTTAAAAACCTAAGAGAAAGAAAAGCTTCATTCTCGAAATTCCAACCTTTGTTCATGAAAAAATTCAACCATCTAGTTCGATAATTGGTCTTCAATCTGATAAGCTTGATTTGCGCGCTTTCCAAATTTTCTTCAATCTCTGCCAACTCAAGGGGTTGAAGGGGGGCACAAAACAGAGTTACTCAAAATAGCTAAGCCTCTAAAATAAACATATCTTCAAGAGTAATAGTAGTTTCACCCAATGAAAACATAAAATTGTTAGTCTAACCACTTCACCTTTCTACCAACACAAAAATCAAATCTTTATCCTTCTAGACTATTTAAATTGAAATCTTGATAGCTCCATAAATATATGTAGCTTTCATATATGGTTATGGATAGACTCCATTGTTTGAACCTATTTTTTCCATCTGTTTTGTTCATCCCTCCATCCATTGAAACCATGGAAGGAGACTTTCAATGGCCATTCAGATTTGGATGAAAAATGAATGAAGAATTTTTATAATAATCACTCATTTAATATGATTGCACAAATCATGCGAAGTACTTGAAAATTTTTGGGTAATTTGTGTCATCTCTAGATGATCTCTAGTTATCAAATCTTTGATTGATAATGAACCAGTGGGTGTAGATCTCAATATTCCCTCTCCAATTGAGGATTCATCAATAAATGGGATTTTTATGGTTTAATGTACATGGGCTTCAACAGTTAGAGTATTTAGGGTGAAATTTGTATGAGGTTTCATATCGGTGTTTAGAGTAAACATTGTATGAGTTTTTTAGGTGGAAGAGCTTTTCCATGGAAATTTTAGAAGTACCATGATATTATTATTTTTAGTTTTATTTTTCAATATCAATAATTTTTTTAACATTTTTTAAAAAAAAAATTGTAGCCAATTATCATAAAGTTGTGGGACAATTATAAACTTCATAGATCATTATTGTTAATTTATGGTTTCGCTATTATATGCAGAACTTAGCACCACATCATTTATGAAGGGAAAGAACAATATTTTGAGTTAATTGTGAAGGTTTTCCTTTAATCTATCTCCTTAATGATATATCACTTGTACTGAATTCATGCTTCATATAAAAGGAAAATATATGATGGTTTGTTGACAAACACATATATAATTGATAGTCCACACAGACTTTTAAGAAGAAAGAAGCTCATTCTACTCTTAATGAATTCAGCTTAAAGCAGTAAGTTCCTTTCCAATTAAATTCCGTATAAGTGGAATGTCAAAATGAAGAGAAAGAATTGTGAGGATCGATTGATGACACCAGTCATTGGATAAGATTAAAAAGTGTTTGTTAGTAAGTAGTGAGATTCGATGATAAATTTGAAGTATAATGAATGGCATGATGTTAGGAAGGATATAATTTTAGAATTGCTTACAGAAAGACATACAAACTGTCTTACCCTACATTTCTGTAGGAAGTTGTTTGCACCACTCAAATCCTGAACTCCCTTGTCACGTGGTAGAAACTTGACTAATCACACCAAATGTTTTATTACATTAATGGAGCAATTAATTAGATAATTTACACAATAATTTGTTTTATAGTTATGTAGAGCCTTCCTTGTACTATAATCACATTTACTAATATGATGTCTTCTACATATTCAAACATTCTATATTTAGAAAGAAAAAAGGCAATAGATATGAAGGTTAGTAATTTCAAAACATATTAATGTTAACACTTAAGAGTATTTATCATGAAAACTACTAATCCATGCAAATGAAACTTTCAATCACTTCAGATATTCACTAACACTCTGATGTTCCATATTATCCTTCATTTGTGTTGAAGATTTCTTTATTATTTGTGTGATCAGAATATTAATATGCTGAATAAATCAAACAGTAGAGAAATACCATAAAGACTATACAAGCAAACTAGAGAGAAGAGATTAGATATGGGTGAAGCTTGAGAAAAAATTATTTCCTTAATGCTAAATGTCATTTTGTCCCAAGCTCCATATTTGATAGAGAAAAATAAATTTGATTTATAAATGTACCGATAATCAATAAAGAAAGAGTACTCGAGGATTCTTCCAAAACATTTTTTGAGTGCAATTTTTATAATGGACAACCCAATCAATCATAGAAGGTTTTTAAATCACATCCATAGTTGGATGTATGGAACCATAGGCTTCTGTACATAACTCGCATTCCTATGCATTTATAATGACCCATTTCGGCATTTTGAGTACTATAACTTTTTTTATTGCATAAAAAACTTTTCGATAAGTTCTAAAGGGATATTTTGGACTATTAATAGTTACAATTAGGGAATTATTGGGGTAGTTTATTTAATTTACTTAATTGGTGGTTAAAAAAATAACATTAAATTTAATAGTGGGCCACTTTTATTATATTTATAATAAGTACGGAGGGTTTTATTAATTTTGAGTCATTAGATAAAAAGAAAATAGAAGGGAGTTTGAGTGATTGTGCATAAGCCGCACAGGAGGAAGGATCAATTCAAGTATGAATTTTGTTTGGGAAATTTTTTTTTAGGTAAAGATCACATGATGTAGGTTTATAATGAAGGGAGTATTTCATGTTGGGTTCTGTGAAACATAGGCTATTAAATTTGCAGCTTATTAAATTTTGTGGGTTTAATTGCATGTAATGATGGAGTAATGATTGACTGAAGAATAACAAACAATGCGTAATTATTGTTTGGAATATTGAGGCCAAGTATTATGAGCAGTAAGAGACTAAGGTGGGGTAATAAACTTTGATATTTATATGATGAAATTGGGAATATTTGCATATGGGTGTTTTAAATTATGTTATATTTTGGTTTGGTTTTCATTGATAGAGGTTACTGTACATAGACGTAACCTTAAATTTCCAATTATTTCTATAGTTATCTTGTTACGATTCAAGTTTTAAAATATTGAGTTCGATAATTAAGTATTAGGTGTATCGGGTTATTTAAATTTCACTAAAGTTATGCTAATTGGAGGAACTAAGACATACCCTTAGGTTTGAATTTTAGAATAATTGATTATATGTTAGATGAGTTGTTGGGTTTAGCCTGCACATAAAATATGTAAGTGTTTATGGACTCGTTAACTTATAAGTTATGCATATATACTTGATAGATTGGAAAGGTTTAGAGACATTGTGGAAAGAAAATATATTTGAGAAGTAGCTTGCTTGACTTCTCTTCTTCGGTCGAGGTAGGTTTATGCTTTATTCTATTTGATAATAAACTCCTAATAATGACTGATATGCATTTAATGATACTGTGAAGTTCACTATGTACTTGAATCTTTGATTGTGTGACTTGATTGTGTGGTTTGTGATTGGTCTAAAATCCTGAGGCCGTGAGATTTATAATCTGAAATCCTCTCTATCGAAGTGATTCCTTGAATAAATAAGGCTTTATGAAATATTATCAATGAATTGAAAGTGGTGATATAAATGATAAATTAGTAGTATAATTGGATCGGAGTTTCACATTCCGACACGGTATAATCTGATCAGAGTGTCACGTTCCGACACGGTATAATTTGATCGGAGTGTCACGTTCCGACACGATATTCTTGGATTAGAGTGTCACATTCCGATACAACATTCTTGGATCGGAGTGTCACGTTCTGAAACGGTATTCTTGGATTGGAGTGTCACGTTTCGACACGGTATAATTGGATCGGAGTGTCACGTTCAGACACCATAATATTAAAGGAAAAACATATTGAATGAATGGAATTTACTCAATATAAAAGAACTCAATTACCAAATGGTTTGTTTGAGGCACGATTCCTCATGGATGATCTTGATATGGTAGACTTATTATATACTTACTTTAGTGTTGTTGACCCTTGTTCATGTTATTTGTTATTTATCACCTGTAAAGTTTTATAGTTGAGTTCATACTATTACTCATTCTATATTAGTTTCATTTTGGGGTTGGCCGATGATACCTACTCAGTAAATGTTGCCCTGTACTGAGCCCTACATGTGTTTTTCTTTGTTTCCCTTTTATGGAGTGAAACGAGTGTACAGCTTTAACCAATCTCCAGCATATCAGATTCCAGTGTGAGCTATTCATTCAAGCTCGTGTTGAATTCTCTCGGTCATGACATGATATCCTATGTTTTCGTACGCATACCATTTTATACTTTTATTCTGCTGTATCTGATAATCTTAAACTTAGTATATGAAGATTAGATGTCCTGGATGTGATGACTTTAAGGTCTGGAAAATGATACTTTAATAAGATTTGAAGCTTCAACATTATTTTTGTTATTCGTAGTTGAATTATTGGCATATATAGGGGTTTGGATTCCTTGGTTCGTCCACTTATGAGATTAAGTGTGGGTATCACTCATGACTCGTTTTGGGTTGTGACAGTCACGACCCAAAATGAGTCATGAGTGGCACCCACACTTAACCTCCTAGGTGGGCGAACAAGGGAATCCAAACCCCAACATATACCTATAATTCAACAATGAATAACCAAATAATGTGGAAGCTCCAAAACTTATTAATGTATCATTTCCCAAAACCTGAAAGTCATCACATCAAGGACATCTAGTCTCCAAATACTAAGTCTAAGAATATCAACTACACTAAAATAAAAGAGTAGAATGATATGTGTCCAAAAATATAGGACATCATGTCATGACCGAGAAAATCCAACACGGGCTTTAATTAATAGCTCACCATAGGACCTGATATGCTGGAGGTTGATTAGAGCTGAGGGAAAGTAAAACTCGTTGGTACACTCGTTGCACTCCATAAAAAGAAAGCAAAGAAAAACACAAGTAGGGCTCAGTACGTGGCAACATTTACTGAGTAGGTATCACCGGCCAACCCAAAATAGAAACTAATATACAATGAATAGTAGTATGAACTCAACTATATCACTTAACATGTGATAAGCAACAAACAACATGAACAAGTGTCAACAACACTAAAGTAAGTATGCAATATGTCAACAATATCAAGATCATTCATGAGGACTCATGCCTCCAACTAAATCATTTGGGGAATTGAGTTCTTTAAGATTGACTACATTCTGTTAATTCAATATGTTTTTCCTTTACTATTATCTTGTCGGAACGTGAAAATCATATCCAATTATTCAGTATCTTAACGTGACACTCCGATCCAAATATACCGTGTCAGAATGTGACACTCCTATCCAATTATATTGTATCAGAATATGACACTCCTATCCAATTATAGGTGTCGGAACGTGATACTTTGATCCAATTATATCGTGTCGGAACATGCCACTCCAATCCAACAATACTGTGTCGGAACGTGACACTTCGATCCATTTATACTCGTTATTTTATTATTTATTATCACCAATTTCTATTCATTGATAATATTTCATCAAGCTTTGTTCATTCAAGGCATAATTTCGATAAAGAGGGTTCAAAAATATAAATTTTATGGTCTCAGCATTTTAGACAAATATCAAAACACACAACCAAGACACACAACCAAACAAAAAAGTACATAGAAAACTTCACAATATCATTCAATGCATATCAATCACCATTAAGAGTTTACTATCGAATAGCATAAAAAGTAACCTGCCTCCGCTGAAGAACCAAAGTCAAGAAAACTATTTCTGCAACGATTTTCCTTTCCCCAATGCTTAAGAATGTTTCCAATCTATCAAGTATACAATGTTTTTAAACAAACAAGTTCATATACATACATCCTTCTATACTTTTGGCCTAGATTCGCAAAAATCATTTAACACAAATCTATATTCAAGTTCCTAATCTTGAGGTCAATTGGTATATCAAGTCTTCTGTTTCTTATATCCAATCTTAAGGTTAAGTCTCTGCCTCCAAATAAAATAACCTTAATTGTATTCAAGTATCACAATATATCTATAATTTAATTCCCTATTTCAATATATCAAAACATGAATTATAATATTATAAACGTAAGAAAACATAAAGGTCGAAATCACATATTTAAACTTTACGGTAATCAACAATTGTCAAACTCATATTCCATGCATCTTATACTTTTCGATAGATTCTAAATAGGTATGTTGGACTATTTGTAATTATATTTATGAAATTAGTGGGGTAATTTTAATTACTTATTTAGTTGATGGTTAAAGAAGACCGATCATGGGTATAATTTATTGTTGTTTCCACAAGCCAATCTGATGGGGGTTGGCTGGGTTTGTTTGTTGTTGTGTACCTTTCAAGCTTATGGGTTCCGATTAGGTTATTTTTTGTTTATATTATTATGTATTTTGTGTTGATTTTATATATATATATATATA